>NC_092744.1:9258478-9613478 GCF_047496795.1 Chiloscyllium punctatum
ATGTGAGAGAGTGTGTGAGTGAGTGTGTGAGTGAGTGTGTGTGCGAGTGTGTGTGTGAGTGTGTGTTTGTGTATGTGTGTGTATGAGTATTTGTGTATGAGTGTGTGTGTGTCTGTGTGTGAGACTATGTGTATGTTTGTGTGTGTGTATGGTTGTGAGAGTGTGTGTGTGTGTAAGACTGTGTGTGAGACTGTGTGTGAATATGTGTGAGTGTATATGTGAAAGAGTGTGTGAGACTGTGTGTGTGTGAGAGAGTGTGTGTGAGACTGTGTGTGTGTGAATGTGTGTGTAAGAGTGTGTGTGAGACTGTGTGTGTGTGTGTATGTGTGAGAGTGTGTGTGTCTGTAAGAGTGTGTGTGAGACAGTGTGTGTAAGAGTGTGTTTGTGTGTGTGCGTGTGTGTGTGTGTGTGTGTGTATGGGGGGGTATTGTGGGAGGGGCTTCATTTCCTGCTGCAGCTCTCTCCCTCACAGGCTGAGTCACCTACCCTGCCCACTCTGCGAGGACATGCCATTTCTCCTCCCCATTGTCATGCTCTCCATTTGCGTTATGATGAAAGCTAACAATGAGTGCTCCTCTGCTATCTCAATGGAAGTCATTAACGTCAGCTGATCTAACTCCCAGTTGTTGGAATTAAGGTCAGCGGTGACATGATAATTGATTCTCGGTGGGAGTGAAGAGGTTTACTCCAAAGCTTCATCCAGCAGAGACTGTTTAGGTTTCTTCACTTGATGTCTGTTACAAGCACTGCACTGTCTGCTGTGGTCATTCATCTCATTGCTCATGCTCGGTCAGTACAACACTTCTCTTGTTTTGCTCAGTCTCGATCCAATTACTTAACGGTTTGCAATGATATTCTTCAGCATCTCTTCTCCTTAGTGTGTAATTAGGCTGCTCCTTTAACAAGGTTATGGTATCCTTGGTCTTTTTCAGAGAGGTCACAAAAGACACAGATTCTGAAAAGTCTCAGCTGAAGGGTTTCAGGGCCAGTTTGATTATAGCTAACAGACACTACTGCAGGCAAGGGGCTTTGAAGTTTTTGTAAAACAGCACTTGTACAATGTAAGGGGAGTGGCCAGTTCTCCCAGCTCAGCTGTCCTCTGGTTTGGTTTTTAGGAATAGTGTTGTAAAACCTGCTGGACCAAAAATGTAAGTCCATGCTGACCCTGCCTCTCTCTGACATCTCTCCTGTAAGACACTGTGTTTGATTTTACCTTTTGTTCCAAGGAGTGATTATGGGGATTATTGCATATATTTGGGAACAGCATCAGAAGTTGGGATAATCTGTTATGTTCTCAGATAGGTTGTTACTCGGTATTCTGTTCTTTTTTAAATGCATTTCATTCAGTAATCGTGGAAATAAATGCTGTTGTGTTTAAATCTAAGTGGTTTGACCTCATGTGTAAATTCACAAATCTAACCCGTCCATGCTGACCAGATATCCCAACCCAATCTAGTCCCACCTGCCAGTACCCGGCCCATATCCCTCCAAACCCTTCCTATTCATAGACCCATCAAAATGCCTCTTAAATGTTGCAATTGTACCAGCCTCCACCACTTCCCCTGGCAGCTCATTTCATACATATATCACCCTCTGCATGAAATGTTTTGAGGTGGGTCTGACCTGGTCCATAATAAGCAATAATGACTCGATCTCCTCTGTACAAGGTGCCATTTGAGCAATCTCTTCAGCTCTATATACCCGACAAGCTCTGATCATAACAAGTTCAGGTGAGGGTTAGGGTTAAAGCTTTCAGTCCAACCTTTCATTATTATTGCCTTCAGCGCTTCTCCTTTGTTGGTTAGTTTGCTTGATTTGAGCAAAATGTTTGCCTTTCGAATGAATGAATGAATGGATGATTGAATTAGCTAAAGAATTAACATTATTGTCACCAAGTACTGAAATGAGTACAGTGAAAAGTTTATACGTCGCCACTTTTAGCACCATCAAAGTTACAAAGGTGCCTTGGTATAGCTCCTTCAGTTATAAGATTTTAGAAAATGGAGAAATAAAAAGTTCAGAATTTTACAAATAAAAGTTCGGAACAGTGGTCTTCTAACCCAGACCCATGATGTCACCTAGCCTCCAGTCCACACCGGGCCTTAGTTCTAGACAATGCTGGGTTTCACCTCTTGGTTCATGAGGCTGGGAGATCATTCTGGAATCACCTTGAGACTGGAAGTACACGCTGAGGCTAAGCCAAGCTGAGAGGTTGTCCACGTGTCGCTGGAATACCGCCACACCCGGCTGAGAAGCTGCCACACCGAGAGGCTACCACTGAGGGACGCTACACCTGGCCGAAAGGACCCTTGTCATCTCTGAGGTGAGGCTGGGGCTCGGAGGGCGAGTGGTTGGAGGCCAAGGGTGCGAGTTGTCAGAGGGCAGGAGTCGGAGGGCAGGAGTCAGAGGGCGGAGATTGGAGGGTGGAAATCGGAGGCTGAGTCATCAGAGGCTGTGAATCGGAGGGCGGGATTTGGAGGATGGGAGTCAGAGCCCGGGAATGGGAGGATGGGGGTTGGAGGCTGGGAATTGGAGGGTGGGAATCAGAGCCGGGAATTGGAGGACAGGAGTTGGAGGACAGGAATTGTAGGGCAGGAGAGAAGAAGCAAAAAAGAACACACAGAGAAAAAAATAGAAATGAAAAGAAATGGATGGAGTGGATGAGCTCGAGCTGAAGTGTCCTACTCTGTCGCCATCTTGAACCGGAATTTAATATCACCGCTGGGTTGATGACTTCCAGAATATGTCAGAGTATTGTTTCTCATTGAATCTGAAAGATTTCACATTCTATCTTAGAACCGTCAACCTGCTTCAGAGGAATTGCTGCTGTTAACAACCTGTCAGCAATGTGCAGCTGCTGGCCTTGCTTGTATATCACATCCAGATATCTCCACAAACAAGGTGACATTGGAGGCATACACTTTGGAGCAGATAGCAGCGTTTGGAGCAAGCTCAGACTCCACTGTCACTTTGTCTCTCCCAAACAAGAGTTGATTAAAGGTACAAGCAAAGACATTAGCAAGAGCACTCTGTCTCAGTGTAACGCTGTTTAGTTTGCATTAACACCTGAATATGGAGGCAATGGTTGTCCTTGCTGCCTAAGGTGTGCTCCAAACTGGTCTCCTGACATCGTATTGCAAGGTGGCTTTATTATTGATGTCCTAGTACTTCAGCTCTGGCATAGTTGTTGCTAATTATTTATTTCTAGTGATACCTACAACTTATTGTTTTTTTTCCCAAAGAACTGCACATCCTTAATACTGAGGACCATATTTTGATGGTGAATTAAGCAAGAATTTTGCTAAATAAATCAATGGTTTGCTTTGACACCTGTCCGTTGCTGCATCGTTGCCAAAGCTGTCACCTTGTCAGGGTCCACGTGAGTCTCGTTGTCTGCTGTCGGTAACTGACCTAAGTATTTGTCTTCAGGCATTTTCAATTCACCTTTTCCTCACGCAACATCAGGTTCATCTGGTGAGCTGCATCTTCCAGTCGCACCAGATGCTGATACTGATTGTTTTCACTGTGTGTCCACATCCAGAGGTGAGTAGATCATCCTCAACAGCTTTCCACACCTAGAAGGTTAAAAATCCACAACACCAGGTTATAGTCCAACAGGTTAATTTGGAAGCACTAGCTTCTGGAGCGCTGCTCCTTCATCAGGTGATTGTGGAGTATAAGATTGTAAGGCACATAATTCATAGCAAATGTTTACAATGTGATGTAACTGAAATTATATGTTGAAAAAGACCTGGATTGTTTGTTAGGTCTCTCATCTTTTAGAATGACCGTGTTCTTACAATCTTATTCTCCACAACCACCTGATGAAGGATTAGTACTCTGAAGGGTAGTGCTTCCAAATAAACCTGTTGGACTATAACCTGGTATTGTTGATTTTTAACTTTGTACACCCCAGTCCATACCGGCACACCTAAAAGACTACTGATTATATTGTGCTGGATGTGTTAACCTGCCCACAGCAACCGAAATATCAACCAACATGTATTTCTGGAATGGCATCCAGAATATAGGTGGAAAATTGTTGTTTTTAATCCCCTTTTACTTTTCAGTATCCACACTTCTGGCGCGTTTAGGGCGACTAGTTCAATGTTCATGGTTGCTTCAACTAAGAAGACCTGGGGGTGGGGGTGGGGAGCTGCTGGCTCAGTGGTCAGCATTACTGCCTCACAATGCCTGGGCCTTGCGTTCAATTCCACCCTCAGGCGACTGACTGTGTGGAGTTTGTACATTCTCAGCGTGTCTGTGTAGGCTTGCTCATATCCTCCCATCTGTGCAGGCTAGGTGGATCATCCATGGGAAATGCACGGTTACAGTGATGGGGGTGGGTCTGGGCAGGATGCTCTTCGGAGGGTTGGTGTGGATTTGATGGGCTGAAAGGCCTGCTTCCCCATTGTGAGGATTCTATGAAGAGGACTAAATCTTGCTTTACATCTACTATCTGGACCTCCAGATCTTCACTCCTCCCAGCTTCATTTGTCCTCATGGCATGAACACCTTTCCATCATATAGCCTCAGTCTCACCCTCAAGGTTTTCATTTTCGAGTCACCATTGTCATGGATCCTGAATCTTTCCTCCTTGCAAATAATCCTGGGAACCTGAAATTCCAATGACAGAATGCACATGACAATAAGGTTTGGTTTAACCTGAGATGGGTTACTTTATTAAATTCACAAAAGCACAGCCCCTGGTCAGATTGCATTAAAATTTACAATCATTCCCCATGCAGCTGGTCATTCTGTTACCAGTTCACTGGATTCTCTGCTATTTCACACCCTGTACTTTGGCCCATTCAGTATGCTGGACCATGTGAGATCATAGGAATATACAATAAACTATTGCTCTGCAGTTTTTTACTAGAATAGATCATGTGATCTCCTTTACTTGGTTCAAAGTCACCAATGTGCAGTGGGTTTGGCCTTCAGTAGGGTATTCCACCTCATGAGTATATTTATGTTAGTTCACATAAGGACTAAGCATGGGTACCAAAAGCTTCAACATAACACAGCTTCTGTTTACACATTTATTATGGTTGCTAGCACTTCATTGTCTGACCTAATATGAAACTCTTTGATTACAAAGAATAACAGGACTTCCATGAGCAGCTCACACTTCAACTGATCCCAGTTGTACTGGAGTTTGAGACCCTTATGCCCTCAGCTCACATACTCTGCTACAGTGAGGTATACTGCATACTATCCGCTACACTTAACACAGCAGTGTAAATGCACCATTCATCCTGGCTGGAAATGGTTTTGAGTTTGATTTACAGACTGGGAGGTTGGCCAATTGGTCAATGCCCTTCCTTCGACATCAGACATCTACCCACAAGGTCTGTCCAGCTGAGGATCTTCTCTCTCCTCTTACCCTGTCCTCTCATCCAACACTCCCACCTCGCCAGGGCTTACCTATCCCTCGAAACAAAGCTCCACTGGCTGGTCCTTAGTAACTAAGACCCTGGGGAGTTCTCCACACTGCAGCTTCTCCCGTAGCCCCCCTCTCAGATTGGGACTCCCTCCCAAATGAAAGCGGAAGTCTCAACAAATGGTGTTCCCCATGGCCGCACAAGTCTCACCATCCAACTAATCTTCTCGGAGGGAGAGAAAATGGATTGAAAGAAAATTCTGGGTCAATTGAAGGAGAGGAGGCCATCGTGGTAGAAGACTACTCTGACCCCTGACGGTATAATGAAGGGCATCATTCACTTTTCTAGCTGCTTTGTACTGAATAATCAACACTCAGCCAGGAGCACGGCTAACTCCTTCAGCCTGAACATTTGCAGCAAATGTGCAACAAAATGTGAGAACCTTCAGTGATGAGGAATCCTCCCTGAACCTAACTTTCTTCTTCATTGCTGGAGACCCCCAAGGATGCATCGTCAGCCCCCTACTGTACTCCCTGTACACCCATGACCGTGGTGCCAAATTCTGTTCAAACACCATCTCCAAGTTCACTGACGACACCACCGTGGTAGGACAGATATCAAACAATGAGTCAGAATACAGAAAGGTGATAGAGGGCTTAGTGTCATGGCGCAATGATAACAACCTCTCTCTCAGTGTCAGCAAAGGTAAAGAATTGATCATTGACTTCAGAAAGAAAGGAGGATACCATGTCCCATCTGCATTAATGGAGCTGAAGTGGAGAGAGTGGAGAGCGTCAAGTTCCGCAAAGTGATGATAATCAACAACCTCTCATGGTTTTTCCCATGTAGATGTGATGGTCAAGAAGGCACAACAATACCTCTTCCTCAGGAGGATCAGGAAATTCTGCATGTCCATAAAGATCCTCACCATTTTCTACAGATGCACCACTGAGAGCAAACTGTTCAGATGCATAACAGCCTAGCACAGCACCTTTATTCCTGATGAAGGGCTTTTGCCCGCTGCTCGTTGGATGCTGCCTGAACTGCTGTGCTCTTCCAGCACCACTAATCCAGTATTTGGTTTTCAGCATCTGCAGTCATTGTTTTTACCTAGCACAGCACCTACTCTGCCCAGGACCATAAGAAACTACAGAAGGTTGTGTGTATAGCCCAGACCATCACAAAAGCCACACTTCCATCAATGAACTCCATTTACGTGGCTCACTGCATTGGAAAGGCAGCCAACATCATCAAAGACCCAGCGCACTCTGGTAATGCTCCCCTACGACCTCTTCGATCAGGCAGAAGGTACAGAAGCTTGATCACACGCACCAGCAGGTTCAGAAGCGGCCTCTTCCCCACTTTGATTAGACTGATGAGTGGACTCTTTAACTTCTAACAATGCTGATCTTGTTAATGCTGATTTTGCCGAGCGCACATTCTGTGTGGTGTAACTTGTATACCTTATTCTGTCAAAGTTTTTTTTCACCCTATGATCAGTATGTCCTGGCTTAATAAGATCAGCCTGTACTGCTCGCAAACAAAGCTTTTCACTGTACTTAGGTACACATGCCAATAAATCAAAGCAATACTCACGTAACCAAAAGAGAAAATGCTGGAAAATCTCAGTACGTCTAGTAGCATCTGTAAGGAGACAAAAGAGCTGATGTTTTGGGTCTAACTTGACAAAGGGTCAGTTAGACCCGAAACGTCAGCTCTTTTCTCTCCTTACAGATGCTGCCAGACCTGCTGAGATTTTCCAGCATTTTCTCTTTTGGTTTCAGATTCCAGCATCCGCAGTAATTTGCTTTCAATACTCACGTAACTTGTATGTCTGTCTCTCAGGTTTGCTGAACCTATCCATCTCAAATATGTCTGGAAACCAAATCCCATTTTAACTAAAAAAAAGTTTCCAGCTGTTTTGGATATTTAATATCTTTCAGGGTAGGATGGTGGCACAGTGGTTAGCACTGCTGCCTCATAGTGCCAGGGATCCTGATCTGATTCCAGCCCTGGGCAACTGTCCGCATGGAGTTGGAGTGTTCTCCCCATGTGGGGACTCTGTGTACTCTGGTTTCTTCCTGCAGTCCAAGGATAGGTAAGATGGATTGGCAATGTTAACATTGCCCTGTAGTATCCTTGGTTGTTCAAGCTGGGTGGATTAACCATACAAAATGCAGGGAAAGGATGCATGGGAATGTCAGGTAGAGTGTCCCCAAAGTGTATTCTTGTCTATGCTGAGCACTTGGGTTCAGGTAAATAGTGTGAGCCATGTTTCCACCAAGTGCAGGGTGGGACGTTCTTTGGAGGGTCTGTGTAGACTTGATGGGCCAAATGGCCACTTTCTGTACCGTGGGGATTCTATGCTTCTTTTTAGGCGCAATTCTACCAGACAACTTTGCATATAATTGGCCAACCTTTGGAAATAGCATCAACCGTTAATTAGAAATTTTAGATCCCAATTGCTTAATTTAGCAAAGGCTTTGATTGGCATGATTATAAGGCTGTAATTTGAACAGAAGTCTCTGAATAAAAATGTGAGAGCAAAGCAGTAACACATTATAATCAACAAGTGAATGCTCAGGTTAGATTACAGGTTTGAGACCACTGCCAGAGTCATGACTGGTTTGTTTTGATCTGTGTATAAATGTACAACACACACACAATGTATTCTTTGTAGCATTGCTCCAAGTGATTTACAGGATAGACTTTTTACTGTTGGAGTTTAGTAAATTGGTGGGGATTATTTCTTTCCCCAGAAGCCAACTTGATGACTTTGCCAGGTACACAACTGATGCATCATAATTGTGAGGCCAACAGGAAAACAGAGCTTGGTTAAACATGGTTTCAGATCACGAGAAGTCCGTGTAAAGGTCTGTTTGAACAACACAGACATCAGAGTTTACCAGTGATTTGCTTAACTTGCTCTGCCTGGGAATGTCAGGTGGAGCGTACCCTCGGCTGTGCTGAGCACTCAGATTCAGGTCGATGGTGTGAGTCATGTGGACACCAAGTGCAGGTTTACACCAGGTAGGGAGAGCGTTACCACAGATCCCACCCACTTCTGCTGAAGAGGCCTGCCAGGTACAGCAGCAATGCCCACACCCTGAAGGACCCCAGTTATTGAAACATAGAAGATAGGAGCAGGAAGAGGCCATTCAGCCCTGCTCCTCCATTCATCATGATGATGGCTGATCATCCAACTCAATAGCCTAATCCTGCTTTCTTCCATAAGCCTTTGATCCCATTCACCCCAAATGCTGTACCTAGCCACCTCTTGAATACATTATGTGGAAGCAGGCTATCCAGCCCATCAAGCCCCCACTGAAGAATATCCCATGCAGACACAGCACCCCCCTCCCCTCCTTTCTCTGTAACCCTGCATCTCCTATGGCCAATCCACCTAACCTGCTGTGGACTCTGGACTCTGCTGTGTAATTTAGCATGGCCCATTCACCTGACCTGTGGGAGGAGACCGACCCAGACAGTGGGAGAATATGCAAACTCCACACTGGCAATCGCCTGAGGATGGTATCGAACCTGGGTCCCTGGTCCTGTAAGGCAGCAGTGCTAACCACTGAGCCATTGTGTTGGCTCTGGGACTACCCTGAGGTCTGTGGAACGGTAATCATTTGTGACATTGTGGCATCCATGAACTTGCTGTCAACTTCTCTCAGCTCTTTCTTACACAATGCAGTTAGGTACAGGGCCTAATGTCCACTTCATTTATTTGCTTATTCATGTCTCCCCGGCAATAAGGAGGATATTGAGGATGGTGGTATTCTTCCCTCATCCCTGCATTGTTTACACACGACCCCTCCTGCTCCCCTGTTTAAGCCTGTGTGAAGCACATCAGAGCTGCAATTTCATGATTTACTTTGTTGAATGTTGCAGTGCCAACCCAGACCAGAGTCTGAACTGGACTAGTCATATGAATACAGGTCATATGACTAGTCAAAAGCAGGTCAGAGCTGGAATGCTGCAGTGAGCAACTCCCTCCTGACTCCCTAAAGCCTGTCCATCATCTACAATGTGAAGGTGCAGGTGTTGGACTGGGGTGGACAAGGTCAAAAGTCCAACAGGTTTATTAGAAATCTCAAGCCTGCTAAGTGTTTAGAGAGGTGAAAGAGCAAAGCTCCAAAAGCTTGTGATTTCAAATAAACCTGTTGGACTATAGAGTGGTGTTGTCTGACTTCTGACTTCATTATCTACAAGGTACAAGTGAGGAGTGTGATGGAATACTCCCCACTTACCTGAGTACAGTTCCAGCAACACTCAAAAAGCTCATAATGGGACTCTTGTTCACTTACTCATGACACTTCGTGAGATCTACCAGAGCACTTTGTTATAAATTATTCTCGGTATCAAGCACCAGTGCTTTGAGGTTAGGGTAATGTCCTGTCTCCTCTTTCAAAATAAACCTATTAATGAGTTAGACAGTTACTGGTATTTATTTCCCATGTCTAACTGCCCTTGAAGTGAATGACTTGACAGGTTATTTTCAGTTAAGAGTTAGTCACATTTCTGTGGGTCTGCAATCACATATATGCCAGACCAGGAAAGGAAGCCAGATTTCTTCCCTAAAGACATCGGTGAACCACATGGGTTTTTACAACAATCAGCGATGGTTTCATGGCTACCATAACTGAAGCGACCTTACAAATTCAGATGTTTGAAACTAATTTTTAATTCTACCATCTTCTGTGAATGAGATTTGAACCAATAACCATAGAGAATTTGCCTGGGTTTCAAGAGTAACAGCCCAGTGTCATACCCAGTGACCACCATCTCCCTACTCAGCTATGACTCTTCTGGAGCCATTAGCTTACCCCAGTGCTGCAATGGGTCAACTCCAGGAAGCCCAGGTTCAAGTGCTACACTGCTTCAGAGAGGTACCGTAAAACATCCGAACAAGTTGAATCAAAACATCTATACAACATAACCAAGAGCATGTTTTAATAGCACCAGACAATGCCATGTCCCCAAAAGCCAACCTGACTGCTAAAAGATTGGGAAATGTACATTTGAGACAACAAATCTCCCAGCTTGAATTGGGAACAGCCTTGCCCTTATTCACTGAGCTTGGCTCCTGGTTTGGGCAGTGTGTGAATTTGAAAGTTCCTCACTTTGTAATCAAATCTCTCCATGCAAGCTGGATGATTCCTGTACAAGAATCAACGCTAAAGCGCTTTTTACTTTTGCAATATCCCTGGGCGAAAATTCCACAAATTATAATAAAATGGAATCACAGGTAGACTGTCAGAGCCCAGTTCTCTGTGGGAACTTTCTCTCTGAATGTTGCAGTTCAGTGAATCCCTAACAGTGAAACCCATCAGGGTGCCTGCAGCAGTCGGTGATGTTGTCATAACTAACTCCATATGGGAGCAAACCTAATGAGTGAACTTCCCATATGAACACATAATGTGCATGTTTTGTGCATGTATTAATTTTGTAATAGGAAATTGTTCATAACTTTATTGTTTTTTTGTCTTACTTCTTTTCACCTTTCCTTGCCTTACACCCGTCAAGATAAGACCATAAGACAGAGGAGTTGGAGTAAGGCCATTCGGCCCATCGAGTCCACTCCGCCATTCAATCATGGCTGATGGGCATTTCAACACCACTTACTCGCACTCTCCCCACAGACCTTAATTCTTTGCGAGATTAAGAATTTATCAATCCTGGTCTCCACTGCGCTCCGTGGCAATTAATTCCACAGGCCCATCACTCTCTGGCTGAAGAAATGTCTCTTCATTTCCGTTTAAATTGACCCCCTCTAATTCTAAGGCTGTGCCCATGGGTCCTAGTCTCCCCGCCTAATGGAAATAACTTCATAGCGTCCACCCTTTCTAAGCCATGCATTATCTTGTAACTTTCTATTAGATCTCCCCTCAACCTTCTAAACTCTAATGAATACAATCCCAGGATCCTCAGCCGTTCATCGTATGTTAGGCCTACCATTCCAGGGATCATCCGTGTGAATCTCCGCTGGACACACTCCAGTGTCAGTATGTCCTTCCTGAGGTGTGGGGCCCAAAACTGGACACAGTACTCCAAATGGGGCCTAACCAGAGCTTTATAAAGTCTCAAGATTCAGCACATCCTCTGATAATGTGAACATCAACATCTGTTAGGCTGTTTATGCTTGCCTTTGATTAAAATAATAGGATTTTTGTGTAAGTCTGAAGTGTCTCGGTTGGATAGCTGAAGTCAATTTACTCTTAAGTGTCAATTATAACAAGCAAAGAATTTATGTTGCAGTAAAGATATAGTACGCTCCAACTTCCTTGAAAGTAAATTGATTCATTACTGCAGATTTCTGGCCACTACAAATCCAAACATATCAACTAACCTTAAATGTCTTCCTATTGACCACGATGGAAGCTATTAAGGTCTGGCTCAGCACCCTGCCTAGCAAATGGGAATGATCAACTGGAAGTGTCATTCAGCTTATCTCATTCAGCAGCTTTTTGTTGGATACCATTTGGCCTAACATACCTGGTCTGTCTTCAGCTGATGCGCGCTGTAAGCAGATATTGTCTATAAATTCTGCATATCCCCAGAATCCACATTGTGCAGGGTGAGCTGAATATTACTCAATATTACTCACTATTACTTGAAATTTTAGCAAAAGAAGCAAGGGGCCTAAGGAGCTTTAGTTTCTCTTTTATACAACATGTTGCCAAGATCAAAAACAGTCTGAAATGATGGGAGAAAAAAAAACTGACACAGTAACTTTCAGCAGGAAATTTGAAGCAGTGTGGAAACAAGTCATCCAAACTGACCCACCAAAGAACATCCCATTGAGATTCACTGTATACCTGCATTTCTCATGGCTAATCCACCCGGTTTACACATTTCTGGATCCTATAGGCAATTTAGAACACAGTACAAAGAAAATTACAGCACAGGAAGAGGCCCTTTGGCCCTCCAAGGCTGCGCTGATCCAGATCCTCTATCTAAACATGTCACCTATTTTCCAAGGATCTGTATCCCTCTGCTCCCTACCCATTCATGTATCTGTCTAGATACATCTTAAATTACACTATCGTGCCTACCCCCACCACCTCCATTGGCAACACGTTCCAGGCCCCACATCCCTCTGTATACATAGAACATGGAATGTTACAGCACAGTACAGGCCCTTCAGCCTCGATGTTGCACCAACCTGTGAAATTAATCTGATGCCCATCTAACCTACACCATTCCATTATTATCCATATGTATGTCCAATACCCATTTAAATGCCCTTAACGTTGGCGAGTCAAGTACTGTTGGAGGCAGGCCGTTCCACACCCCTACTCTCTGAGTGAAGAAACTACCCTAATATCTGTCCAAAATGTATCACCCCTCAATTAAAAGCTATGTCCCCTCATGTTAGCCTTCACCATCCGAAGAAAAAGGCTCTCACTGTCCACCCTATCTTATTCTTGGATTATCTTATAAGTCTCGATTAAGTCACCTCTCAACCTTCTTCTCTCCAACAAAAACAGCCTCAGTTGTCTCAGCCTTTCCTCATAGGACCTTCCTTCCATACCAGGCAACATCCTAGTAAATCTCTTCTGAACCCTTTCCAAAGCTTCGACATCCTTCCTATAATGCAGTGACCAGAACTGCATGTAATTCTCCAGGTGTGGTCTTACCAGTGTCTTGTACAGCTGAAACATGACCTTGTGGCTCTGAAACTCATCCCCTATCAATAAACATCAACACACCATATGCCTTCTTAACAACCCTATCAACTTGATGGCAACTTCTAGAGATTTAGCCATTAGAATTTCTAGAATTTTACCATTAGTCCAGTACCCTGCATTCCTGTTACTCCTTTCAAAGTGAACTACCTCACACTTTTCCGCATTAAACTCCATTTGCCACTTCTCAGCCCAGCTCTGAATCTTATCTATGTCCCTCTGTCACCCACAGCATCCTTCGGCACTATCTATAACTCTGCCTACCTTCGTGTCATCTGCAAATTTACTAACCCATCCTCCTACGCCCACGTTCAGATCATTTATAAAAATGACAAACAGCAGTGGCCCCAAAGCAGATCCTTGAGGTACACCACTGGTAACTGAGCTCTAGGATGAACATTTCCTATCAACCAACACCCTCTGTCTTCTTTCAGCTAGCCAATTTCAGATCCAAACCACTAAATCTCCCTCAATCCTGAAACTCTGTATTTTGTGCAATAGCCTACCATGGGAGACCTTATCAAACACCTTACTGAAGTCCCTATACACCATTTCAACCACTTTACTTTCATCCACCTGTTTTGTATCCTTCTTGAAGAACTCAATAAAGTTAGTGAGGCACAACCTACCCTTCATAAACTGTGTTGACTATCCCTAATCAAATTATTTATTTCTAAATAATTATAAATCCTATCTCTTATAACCTTTTCCAGCACCTTACCCACAACTGAAGTAAGGCTCACTGGCCTATAATTACCAGATTTGTCTCAACTCCCCTTCTTAAACAAAGAAACAACATTTGTTATCCTCCAGTCTTCTGGCACTACTCCTGACAACGATGATGACATAAAGATCAAAGCCAAAGGCTCGGCAATCTCCTCCCTGGCTTCCCAGAGAATCCAAGGATAAATCCCATCCGGCCCAGGGGTCTTATCTATTTTCAGATCTTCCAAAATTGCTAAAACCTCCTCTTTGTCAACCTCAATCCCATCTAATCTTGGAGCCTGTATCCCTGTGTTTTCACTAACATTGCCATTTTCCAATATGAATACTGACGAAAAGTATTCGTTAAGTGCTTCCCCATGTCCTCAGATTCCACACATAACTTTTCACTCCTATCTTTGATTAGCCCTAACCTTACTCTAGACATACTTTTATTCCTGATATACCTATAGAAGGCCTTGATCCTATCTGCCAACAACTTCTGATGTTCCCTCCTGGTTCTTCTTCACCCTGTCTTTAGATCTTTTCTAGCTAACGTAACAATCAAGCTCCCTATCTGATCCTTCACGCCTCATCCTCACATAAGCCTTCTTCTTCTTCTTGATAAGAGCTTCAACTTCTGTAGTAAACCATGGCTCCCTCTCTGGACAGCTACCTCCCTGCCTTATAGGTGTATACTCATCAAGGACCCGCAGTATCTGTTCCTTGAATGAGCGCCACATTCCAACTGTGTCCATCCCCTGCAGATTCCTTCTCCATCCTTTGCATCCTAAACCTTGCCTAATCACATCGTAATTGCCTTTCCCCCAGTTGTACCTCTTTCCCTGTGGTATATACCTATCTCTGCCCATTGCTATTGTAAATATAACCAAATTATGGTCACAATCGCCAAAGTGCTCACCTACCTCCAAATCTAACACCTGGCCAGATTCATTCTCCAGTACCAAATCCAACATGACTTGGCCCATTATTGGCCTGTCTACATACTGTGTCAGAAAACCCTCCTGCACACATTGAACAAAAACTCACCCATCTAAACCAATTGAACTGTAGTATTCCCAGTCAATATTGAGGAAGTTAAACCCTCCCATAACAACTACCCTGTTACTTTCGCTTCTATTGAGAATCATCTTTGCTATCTTTGCTATCCTTTCCTCTACATCCCTGGACCAATTCAGAGGCCTATAGAAAACTCCCAACAGAGTAACCTCTCCTTCCCTGTTTCTAACATCAGCCCAAACTACCTCAGTGGATGAGTCCTCAAACATGAACTCAGCTGCTGTGATACTACCCTTGACTAACAATGCCACCACACCACCCCCCCTCCCCCCCCCCCCCCCCCCCCCCCCCCACCCCCGTTATCTTTTACCATCCAAATCCTGGAATCTGCAACAACCATTCCTGTCCCTCAAAATCCCAGGTACCAACCCATGCTGCAGGTTCACCCACCTTATTCCAGATGCTCCTGGCATTGAAGTACACACATTTCAAACCAACATCCTGATTGCCGGTGCCCTCTCGTGACCATGTAAACCTATCCCTGACCTCACTACCCTCAACCTCCTGTACACTGGAACTAAAATTCAGGTTCCCATCCCCCTGCTGCATTAGTTTAAACCTTTTCTGAAGAACATTACTAAATATCCCCCCCCCACACCGGATATTGGTACCCCTGTAGTTTAGGTGAAGACCATCCTGTTTATAGAGGTTACACCTTCCCCAGAAAGAGCTCCAATTATCCAAGAATCCCTACAGCTACATGCTTAGCTCCACTCTCTCCCAGTTCCTTGCTTCACTAGCACGTGGCATGAGCAACAAACCAGACATAACAACTTTATTTGTCCTAGCTCTAAGCTTCCTCCCTAGCTCCCTGAATTCTGCCTTAGATCCCCACCTTTCTTCCTATCTATGTCGTTGGTGCCGATGTGAACCACAACTTGGGGCTGCTCTCCCTCCCCCTCAAGGATCCCAAAAACACGATCAGAGACATCATGAACCCTGGCACCTGGGTGGCAACAAACCAATCATGAGACTCTCTCATTCCCACAAAACCTCCTGTCTGTCCCCCTAACTATGGAGTCCCCAGTGACTGAAGCTCTGCTCCTTTTCTTCCTTCCCTTCTGAGCAGCAGGGACAGACTCTGCGCCAGAGACCTGTTCCCCGTGGCTGATCCCTGGTAAGTCGTCCCCCTGAACAGTATCCAAAATGGTATGCCCGTTGTTGAGGGGAACCACCACAGGAGATCTCTGAATTGCCCACCGGTTCCCTTTCCTACCCCTGACAGTAACCCATCTTCACATGGTAATGGAGTAACTACCTCCTTGTAACTCCTCCAATAACTTTCCACGCATTATCCCCTCTCACCTTGAACTCGTGACCCCTAGTAATTAAGTCCCCCATTCTAGGAAAAAGCTTTTTGCTATCCACCCTGTCTTTCCCTCTCATGAGTTTGTAGACCTCAATCAGGTCCTCCCCCCTCCTCAACCTCCATCTTTCTAATGAAAATAATCCTAATCTACTCAATCCATCTTCATAACTAGTACTCTCCATACCAGGCAACATCCTGGTGAACCTCTCCAAAGCATGGCTAATTCACCTAATTGGCAGATCCTTGGACTATGGGAGGAAATCCGAGTATGCAGAGGAAGCCCACGCAGACACGGGGAGAGTGTGTAAACTCCACACAGACAGTCACCTGAGGCTGGAACTGAACCTGGGTCCCTGGCTCCATGAGCCACTGTGCCACCTTCGATATTTGCAAATGAAATAAATAACAGATTAATAGAGAAAAAGAAGGTGCCCCTATTTGGATTAATCTTTAAAAGTGCATGGTGATAGAATAATCTTCTTCTGTACTGCATGAATCTATGATTTGAGTGAGGTCCAACAGTCAAAATACTAAAATGTAGCTTATACAACTTTCCAAAACTTTGGCAGATAGAATTTGGCAGCTCATAGATAGCGAGAGGGTATTAGAATAATGTGGACCACTGCAGTAATTATCTCTTCAAAATCCATGGAACATTATCCCAGTGGTTTTCTGATAGGCATCGCCTGCAATCAAGGGCTGTGAGCTTTATATATTTTGCCAATAGTGTGATTATGATGACTCAACATCTGAGACAATGTCCAGGATCTTAACAAAGATGACTTACAATTATAACATATCTGTCCTGGCCACAAATAGGTGAAATTGAAAATCAGCATTACTGATCCCAACATAGAGCTCAATAACATTCATTATTCATACTTATTACTCCCACTGTAATGCTTTAAGGCCTAACTCAGCTCAGATAACGTCGTCAGAGACATGTTCTGGGTGCTCCGGTCTCCACTGACAGCCCAAAGATGTGCAGGTTAGGTGGACTGGGCCGTGGGAAATTGCCCAGTGTGTCCAGAGGCATTCAAAGAGCAGAAGGATTGCTGTTCAGCTGCTGATGAGACTTGGCTGAGCAGAAATTGACAGCATTTCCCCTAAATAGACGAACTTCGAAAGAATTTACTTCACTGTAACGTGCTGAGACATTCTGAAGATATGGACATTGATATGGAAATTCCAAGTATTTCTTTTATGTTTCCATGTGTCCTGGATGCTTTTGCAGTAGGGAAAGGCAGTCTTAGACACACAACAACTCACCACAGTTTCCAGCTTGAAGTGATTTATCCTGTGCGGCATCAGTCTGGCTTTTGTCTTATTCCTAATTGGTCTCATTGTTTAGTAAAAGTAATTTGCCACTTGGCAGCGTTTTCCAGGGTGGGCTTAAGGCTGGTGCTGAAACAGCATTGAAGGAAGGCAATATTGTGACTAAAAACTCTCCAGTCTGATTGCTCCCAAGCGGCTGATATCAGTGCAATAAAAAAAATGCGAATACATTTTCAAGATTATTATACCTCAATACCAATCAGTACCAGATATCTGCTGATGTGTGACCTTTAATAGAACATAGTTCTGTTGTCATCACTGGCATTTTGAATAGCACTTTGTGTAAAGATGCTTTCTTCAGTGGGATTGCCTTGTCCCAAGACCCAGCAGGAGACTGTGACAAGAATAATGTGGTCATGATGTGTACAAATAGCACTCATAAAGCATGTCTCACCAGCAAATCAGGCAACCCCCACCACCCTCAACAACAGTGATTTTTGCAGAGTCTTGTTCATGCTTCAAATACATTCAAGGCATTGTGCAAAGATGGACAGAAGAATAATTTGAATTGCCACGTTTTTGTGGGATATTCAGTCTGCTGTAATCACACAGTCACCTCTCTGACGCACGTATCGTGTTTTGTGAAGTGTGAACTGATTATCCAGAAATTGAGAACACGTTCAGCTAAGGCCATGTTTTTAATCACCTGTTCTCTCATCTCCAAGGACTTGAGTGCTGATTTTCACCAGATTACACTCCTGTGAAGCTCCTTGTTGTGACTCTCTTCCAACATTAAAGTTGTTATGTAAATGCAAGTTGTTGTTATAAATACTATCCGCTTCATGCCAGGTTAATACTGCAAGTACCATGTCAACATCAGGTCCTGCCCTCAAGTGACCTTCTTAGAGCAGTGCGGTGGGACTGAGAGCTGGAGCAGAGCAGGCTGAAGACCTGGAGCGGAGTGGGAACTGTTGTTGGACTGGAGTCTGGCGCTGGTGGTCAGCGGCTTGCGAGGCTGGGCAGACCATACATGAGCTACTGCAGTAATTTATCATTTGTTAATCTGACAGTAAGGTTTATCCTTTTAACCATGTCTTATTTCTAACTTACACTATGAATCGTTGTAAGCTAATGCATCTTTTCTTCATTCCTAATTTTGTATGTAAGATTTGTATCGAGATACTTGTACCAAAGATGGCGGCATGAGAGGTGACATTGTAAACTTTTCACTGTACTCCTGTACCTCTGTACTTGAGAACACATGACAATAAAGGATAAAAATCAAAAGAACTGTGGGTGCTGTAGATCAGAAACAAAAAATTCAGAACTGTGTTCTGAGGAAGGGTCACTGGACCTGAAATGTTAATTTTGATTTCTCTGCACAGATGCTGCCAGACCTGCTGAGCTTTTTCAGCAACTTCTGATTTTGTTTCTGACAATAAAGGATATTCTATTCTGTTCTAATCTATTCTATTCTATTCTGTTTTGTTCTATTCTGTTCTATTCTATTCTCGTTACTTTCAATTCAATTTAATTGGACATTTAAGCATATGTTCAGTTCCCAGTTAATTGGTATCTAAAAATCAGTTAATGTTAATGATTTCCCAACAAGACAGTTTTGTTTTTATCAGTATAAAGGATACAAAGATTGTACTTCAGTTGTGAATGTGAATAGATCACAGGACAAATTTGGGCAGAATCTTAAAAGCGCCCTGAATCGCACTGCCCATGCGAGAAATTTGGGAAAATTAAGTTAGACATCGAGTAAGGAGCTTTTTGACATTGGAACCAAGAAGTTATGTTTTCCCATAGACTTGTAGACATCAAGTTGAGGATTTCAGTGGGGAATGGCAAGAGACTTGTAAACGGGGTTTATTGCTCATTAAAAGGAAAAGTTGTCATCGTCTATAGGGCTCTTCCCTCATAGAGAGCGATAGCTGGTGGTGAATTTAACCTGAGGCTCACCATGCTCAGGTAAGATTGAGAAGGTTGGGCATTCATGGTAACCTCAGTTGGTGTGAGAATTGCACCCATACGACTAGCATCAGAAACCAGGTGCTGAGCCAACTGAGTAAACCAACAATTGCCTATCATTACTCTTATTACTACCTCATTGCACCCATTAATGTACAGGTTGCTTTTCTGTCATACAGATTTGGTTGTTTTTATGCTGGTTATAGATTTGTAACCAAAACACAACTTACCAGTAAGGTAGAGTGATGAGTAGGATGTATTTAAGGCACGCTGAACTTACAGTTGCAAATGACCTCAGCAGGAAGTGTGTCTCAGGTTCCTGACTCACAATCTCAGTTTGGAGAAAGTGAGGACTGCAGATGCTGGAGATCAGAGTCGAGAGTGTGGTGCTGAAAAAACACAGCAGGTCAGGTAGCGTCCGAGGAGCAGGAGAGTCAACGTTTCAAGCATAAGCCCTTCATCAGGAATGAGACTTGTGGCCCAAAGGGTCTGAGAGACAAATGGGAGGGGGAGATGGGGGGATGGGGTGGGTGGGGGAAGGTGGCTGGGAATGTGATAGGTAGATAAAGGTCGGAGAGAAGGTGATAGGCCAGAGAGGAGGGTGGAGTGGATAGATGGGAAGGAAGATGGACAGATAGGACATTTCAAGAGGGCAGTGCTGAGTTGGAAAATTGGATCTGGGATAAAATGGGCGGAGAGGAGATGAGGAAAATGGTGAAATCCACATTGAACCTCCAGGCATTATGTGGTTAGGGTTTGGCGGTGGAGGAGGCCCAGGACTTACATGTCCTTGGCGGAGTGGAGGCGGGGGGGAGGTGGTGAGTTAAAGTGTTCAGCCACTGGGCGGTGGGATTATTTAATGCGATGTCCCAGAGATGTTCTCTGAAACGTTTTGCAAGTTGGTGTCCTGTCTCCCAGTGTAGGGGAAGCCACATCTGGACCAACGGACATAGTAGATGTGGAAGGATCCTTTGGAATCTTGGACGGAGATGAGGGGGGAGGTTTGGGCGCAGGTTTTGCAATTCTTGCAGGGACAAGGGAAGGTGCTGGGAATATCCTTCCTGATCCACCAGAGATTTACCTCTACTTGATGTAGGTTTGCTCAGTGAGCTGGAATGTTCGTTTTCAGATGTTTCATCACCATACTAGGTAACATCTTCAGTGAGCCTCCGAATGAACCATTGCTGGTGATTCTTTCTATTTATATGTTTGGGTTACTTTAGGTTGGTGATGTCATTTCCTGTGGTGATGCCATTTCCCTATGGTGATGTCATTTCCTGTTCTTTTTCTCAGGATGTAAGGATATTAGCGAGAGAGGATCATGTCGTTTTGTGGATAGTTGATGTTCATGTATCCTGGTGGCTAGTTTTGTGCCTGTTTGTCCAATGTAGAGTTTGTTACAGTCCTTGCACAGTATTTTGTAAATGACATCAGTTGTAAATGACATTAAAACTATGCAGAGCAGAGGAAAATCACCTCTGCAGTGTATTCAAAAAGAGCGGGTACCCAATGAACACAGTCCACAGATTTCTCAGCAACAAACCCAAACAAACAGACAAAACACATCCCCTCCATCAAAGACATCTCAGAAATGACTGCCAGACTACTCAGATTTCTTGGCAACATGGTAGCCCACAAACCCACTGACACACTAAAACAGCAGCTAATGAACTTGTAAGACCCTATAGAGACAACAAGCAAAACTAATGTAAATTTGTTTGTTAGCTGTAATATCCTGAATTTTGGAGTCAGTCCCAGGTAAGAGCCAAGGTGACTTGAGAGTCCCATGACCAGATAATTATTAAAACCTCTATAACTTGGTCAGACTCAAAATCAGCTTCAGGAATCCTTTGAGGAAGAGACACAAACTGATGAAAATAAAGCAACACTATTGATAAGACAGCTGATGTACAATGCAGGAATTTTGCAAAGAAACAACAGAAATGTTTTGCCGCCATTAGTAACAACAGTTGCGTTAAAATTGTTCTGCAGTTTGAAAGAAATATGAAACTAATACCAAACATCTACCAAGTTGGTAAATGTCTGCACATTTCTGTCTGCCACTGGAGATTTTAGTTTTTCTAGCACATTGATAGTCCTTTCTCATGAATTTCTGATGTTCAGATTGTACCTCAAAGAACAGAAGGTCCCTGATTGGGGCTGTTAATCTGGTGCAATCAGGGAGCCCTGGCTGACAGATAGAAAGCATTAAAACTGATATGATATGGAGGAGTGGGTGTTGGACTGGGATGGACAAAGTTAAAAATCACACAATGCCAGGTTACAGTCCCAACAGGTTTATTTGGAAGCACTAGCTTTCGGAGCGCTGCTCCTTCATCAGGTAACTATGGAGCAGAATCATAAGACACAGAATTTTTAGCAAAAGATCACAGTGTCATACATGAAACTGATATGATATATTGAACAGTACTAGATTGCTGTTAAATCTTTCATCTTTTAGAATGTGTTGCAGGTTTCAGTTCATTAATACATAAATCCCAGAACTTCTTTCAAATCACATTCTGGAGATTACTTAAGATTTTATATTTAAAAAAGTGGCATCTCAATTCAGACAATGCATTAAAGGTGCGAGGTTAGAGTCTGTCGGTATCCCAATCTTGAGTCAGACTGGTTCTATTTCCAAAGAAGGAGTTTATAAAATGTTACATGGATTAACTGCCTACAGATTGAGTGATTTTTGAACAAATTGAAAGTATCAGGCTGGAATTTGAGGATGCTGATATCTTTGGACAGGGCAGTGACAATCTCAGTATTTGTAGACAGCTAAAATAGCAATTACCTTTTAGCCCTGCCCAGGCAGATAGTCAGTGGCTCCTGCCTGTTCATCTGAAATATCCGAACAAGTGCAAGAGGCTGGATTTTCTGAGGAGTGACAATTCCAAAAGGAGGAAGCTCCACACTTCTGAGACAAGGTTCTGATCAGAGCTCCATCAGAAATGCGGAATCATATTCCCATTCTGACAATGACCGCATGGTGCAGAGTAATTGGGGGAAGGCAATCAGCAGCCCCTTCTCCCAGCAAACAGTCTCCGCATTCTGGAATTTCTACATCCAGAATCATGGATTCAAAGGAGTAAGTGTGTGAGGTAGGGTATGAGGCGAGGGTGCCAGGAGGGGATAGGGAGGGATTAACCAGCCATGGAAATGTACACTAGTTGGGTGGGTGTAGGGATATCAGATAAATTGGCCGGAGTGCCAGGGAAGTAGTGTGCCAACTGAGTAAGGCGCGGGCTGGCAAAATAGGCTGCCAGATGGATAAGGAGACAGTTACATTGGGTTTCACCTGGAGAGGGTGCCAAGTAGGTAGGGTGCTAGCCGAGTAGAATGCCAGGTTTGTAAGGTGCTAGACGGATAGGGTGCTAATTTGAAAGGGTGCCAGGCACATGGGGTACTAGCTGGATAGAGTACTAGATATGCAGGGTGCTGGCTGGATTGGGTGCAAGCTGGAGACAATGTTGGCTAGATAGGGTGCTAATTAAGTAGGGTGCTCACTGGGTAGGGTGCTCGCTGGTTGGGGTGCTAACTGGGTAGGGTGCTAATTGGGTAGGGTGCTGGCTGGGATGGGTGCTCACTAGGTAGGGTGCTAACTGAGTAGGGTACTCACTGGATAGGGTGCTGGCTGGGTAGGCTGCTCGCTGGGTAGGGTCCTCATTGGGTAGGCTGCTCGCTGGGTAGGGTCCTCATTGGGTAGGGTGCTCGCTGGGTAGGCTGCTCGCAGTGTAGGATACTAACTGTGTAGGGTGCTGGCTAGGTAGGGTGCTCACTGGGTAGGGTGCTGCTGGCAAGGGTGTTCATTGAGTAGGGTGCTAACTGAGTGGGGTGCTAACTGGGTAGGGTGCTGGCTGTCAAGGGTGCTAACTGGGTGTGGTGTTAGCTGTGTAGGGTGCTAACTGAGTAGGGTGCTAACTGGGTCGGGTGCTAACTGGGTAGGGTGCTAACTGAGTAGGGTGCTAACTGAATAGGGTGCTGACTGGGTAGGGTGCTGACTGGGTAGGGTGCTAACTGGGTAGGGTGCTAACTGGGTGTGGTGCTAACTAAGTAGGGTGCTAACTGGGTAGGGTGCTAACTGAGTAGGGTGCTAACTGAGTTGGGTGCTAACTGGGTAGGGTGCTAACTGAGTAGGGTGCTAACTGGGTAGGGTGCTAACTGAGTAGGGTGCTAACTAAGTAGGGTGCTAACTGAGTTGGGTGCTAACTGGGTAGGGTGCTAACTGAGTAGGGTGCTAACTGAGTTGGGTGCTAACTGGGTAGGGTGCTAACTGAGTAGGGTGCTAACTGACATTGGTGACACCTGCATGGGTGCTCTCAGGGTCGGCCTAAGGACCAGCCTTATGATGCTCTGGGAGTTTGGTGAGGTTACCTATTGGTGGAGAACACACATGGAGCTGATGATGCTCCAACATGTACCACATCCAGAAAGAATGATTGGTTTCCCTGATATTGCCTGTTGTTTTTGTTCATTCACGAGATGAGAGTGTTGTCGGCTGGACCAATATTTATTGCTCATTTCTAAATGTCCAGAGGGTAGTTAAGAGTCAGCCCGATTGCTGTGGGTCTGGAGTCACATGTAGGCCAGACCAGGTAAGGATGAGAGTTTCCTTCCCTGAAGGACATTTCTAACCTCGATGGGTTTTTTTGACAATTGACTATGGATACAGTGTCATCATTAGATTCTTAATTCCAGAAGTATGTGGGTTAAATATTAACTACGATGCAAGAGAAATTTCCTGTCTTCTTCAAATTCGCACCTTGACGTGTTTTCTGACCACCTGAAAATACAGATACTTGTGATGTTTCATCCACAGCATAACCCTTCCAACAAGCCAGGACTTCTCAGTGAGGCTGCCAACATATCAATGGCATTGGATTGGCAGAAGTCAGTAGACTTGACCTTGCATTAAAACATCCAGGTTCCTGACCCAATCCCCTTGTGCAATATTCTAGAACTGGATTACAACAGAATTGAATATTCTGCAAAACAACAACTGCAACAACATGATGGCTTCAAATACTGTGACCCTGCATTAATAGCTCCAAGTTGAACCAGTGATGTGAGACTTCAAAATGTGACAGAAGAGATTAGTCTTGACAGAAATGATGCCACATGGAAGTTCATTTTTCCTCCAGCCGCTTCAAGAAAGTGGTTTCCATTGGTTCAGAATGCCAGCTATGTTTACATGGTAACTCCTCAAAGAGTATTAACATCAGGACAGCAGCAGAGTGCACAGCATGCTCCAAAACTCTGCACAGCCTGTTTTCAGTTTTCCGTTCTGAATGGTGAGTTTTGCCAGGGCTGACTGCCGCTCTCCTGCTGGTTAACCAGGTGGTGCCTTTACTCCAACTGACAGGCAAATACATATCTTTCAAAAAAATTGTTAAAGGGAGCTGTAGAAACACACAGTAGGTCGTGAACTGTTTACATTAGTGATGTTGTTTAATGAATAAATCCCCTTGTACATTTTAGATGAATTTTGACATTGATAGCTTGTCATTGAGTTTTATTCTGCTCCTCACTATGTGACTTCTGTTAGCAGCATTTTTACTGAGGTAAATATACTAATGTTTTTAAGCCATCTAATAGCTAAACTTATTCAAAGTTTTGTCTGAAAGAACTCCTGGTTCTCTCCTAGTCCCGGAGTCACAGACTCATAGAGCTGTAGAAGCATGGAAACAGACCCTTCAGTCCAACTCATCGACCAGATATCCTAATTTAATCTAGACCCGTTTGCCAGCACTTGGCCCATATCCCTCTAAACCCTTCCTATTCATATACTCATCCAGATGATTCTTAAATCTTGTACCCCTCTCTACCACTTCCTCTGCATGAAAAAGTTGCCCCCTTAAGTCCCTTTTAAATTTTATCCCCCTCGTCTTAAACCTATGCCCTTTAGGTTTGGACTCATCCTCGGGAAAAGACCTTGTCTATTTACTCTATCTATGCCCGTTATGATTTTATAAACCTCTATAAGGTCACCCCTCAGCCTCTGACGCTCCAGGGAAAAAAGCCCCAGCCTGTTCACCTTCTCCCTATAGCTCAAACCCTCCAACCCTGGCAACATCCTTGTAATATTTCTGGTCAGGGAACCAAAATCCAGAGTGAAAGACTAACTTAGGAGGTATGGTTAGTAATAATTTGCAGGTGACAGCAAAGTTGGAGATGTAGTTCCGAGCAAGGGTCACCAGACCCGAAATACTAGCTTCGATATTTTTCACAGACGCTGCCAGCCGGGCAGAGATTTTCCAACAACTTTTGCTTTTGTAACCTTCTTCGCTGTCCAATACACCTCCAAGTTTGGTGTCATCTGTAAACTTTCCAATCATACCTCCGATGTTCATAGCCAAACCATTTCTATAAAGGCGAAAAGCAGTGGACTCAGCAGTGATCCTGTGGAATGCAGTCTTGAATAAAGCTTAACTGGGATAAGGAATTGCAGAAATTCACATCACTTTGAGTAAAACCAATTCTCCATATTGGAGTTTGAAGCCTAATCTGAGCCTGTGACTCTGGGTTTAGGTTCTCTGACGAGGTGAAACATTTTTTCAGTGTCGAGAGTGTGTTGCTGGAAAAGCACAGCAGGTCAGGCAGCATCTGGGAGCAGGAGAGTCAACATTTCGGGCAAGAGGCCTTCATCAGGAATGCAACAGTTTGCTAGATGCTGGAATGGACTGCTTCAGTTTGACTCTTGTTTCTCTACTTCTCCAAGGAGAACATAATTATAATAACCTGCCTGGTAAACTATGGCTGTACTTATGGTAAAGGGTTGGTTAGTTCAGTTACTCAGTTTGTAATGCAGAGTGACACCAGCAGGGTGGGTTCAATTCTTATTAATGACTGAGGTTACCACAGAGGACTTTCCTTCTCAATTTCTCCCCTCACTAGAGGTCAGGTAACCTTCAGGTTAAACCCAGCACCACCAACTCTTCCTCTCTAAAGACAGAGCAACCTCATGGTCTGGTAAAACTGTGACCGCTTTGCCTTTACTAGTTGCACAAGTTAATAATTCTGTAAATGTTAATGTTGGAGACTACACTAAGCTTCACCCCATCTGATGATGTAATACAGTATTTGGTGGGGAAAAAGAGGTGACAATCTCACAAGGATGCATGGTGTCATAGTTATTACCTGATAATCCTTAGTTATGATGTCAAACTAGCTGATGTAACTTAGAATCATAGAATGCCTACAGCATGTAAACAGGCCATTTGGCCCATTGAGTCCACACTAACCCTCTGAACAGTATTCCACCCAATCCCTGTAACCCTGCATCTCCCATAGCTAATCCACCTAGCCTTCACATCCTTGGACACTGCAGGGCAATTTAGCATGGTCAATCTACCTAACGTGGACATCTTTGGATGGCAGGAGGGCACCCAGAGGAAACCCACACAGACATAGGGAGAACATGCAAACTCCACACAGTCACCCAAGGGTGGAATGAAACTTAGGTCCCTGGCGTTGAGAGTCAGCAGTGCTAACCACTGATACATTATTCTGGATTAGTGGTGCTGGAAGAGCACAGCAGTTCAGGCAGCATCCAAGTAGCTTCAAAATCGACGTTTCGGGCAAAAGCCCTTCATCAGGAATAAAGGCAGTGAGCCTGAAGCGTGGAGAGATAAGCTAGAGGAGGGTGGGGGTGGGGAGAAAGTAGCATAGAGTACAATGGGTGAGTGGGGGAGGGGATGAAGGTGATAGGTCAAGGAGGAGAGGGTGGAGTGGATAGGTGGAAAAGGAGACAGGCAGGTAGGACAAGTCCGGACAAGTCATGGGGACAGTTACTGAGCTGGAAGTTTAGAACTAGGGTGAGGTGGGGGAAGGGGAAATGAGGAAACTGTTGAAGTCCACATTGATGCCCTGGGGTTGAAGTGTTCCGAGGCGGAAGATGAGGCGTTCTTCCTCCAGGCGTCTGGTGGTGAGGGAGCGGTGGTGAAGGAGGCTCATATCCTCGGCAGAGTGGGAGGGGGAGTTGAAATGTTGGGCCACGGGGCGGTGTGGTTGATTGGTGCGGGTGTCCCAGAGATGTTCCCTAAAGCGCTCTGCTAGGAGGCGCCTAGTCTCCCCAATGTAGAGGAGACCGCATCGGGAGCAACGGATACAATAAATGATATTAGTGGATGTGCAAGTAAAACTTTGATGGATGTGGAAGGCTCCTTTAGGGCCTTGGATAGAGGTGAGGGAGGAGGTGTGGGCGCAGGTTTTACAGTTCCTGCCGTGGCAGGGGAAAGTGCCAGGATTGGAGGGTGGGTTGTTTGGGCGCGTGGACCTGACCAAGTAGTCGCGGAGGGAACAGTCTTTGTGGAAGGCGGAAAGGGGTGGGGAGGGAAATATATCCCTGGTGGTGGGGTCTGTTTGGAGGTGGCGGAAATGTCGGTGGATGATTTGGTTTATGCGAAGGTTGGTAGGGTGGAAGGTGAGCACCAGGGGCGTTCTCTCCTTTACCTTTTTACCTCGTTTTTACCTCACTGATACACTATGCTGCCCCAACAACATGTAACTTGTACCCATTACTATCAGGGTCCAAAGTCCAGCTTGTTAAACCTCACCCATACTTTACCCTCTACCAGTGTTAACTGAGTAAACTTTCAGTCCCTTTATCAAGAGGAGAATAAATGGTAGTATTCTCACTCAAACATTGCCTGGTAGTAAACACAACAAAGAACTGCAGGTGCTGGAAATCTGAAACAAACACAAGTATTTCTGAAAAAATTCACCAAGTCTGGCAGCATCTCGAGAGAGAGTTAACGTTTTGGGACCAGTGACCCTTCTTCCCAACTGAAGTATTCCGTACATTATCCAGTAGTGGTTGATTCCAAGCACGTAAACCATGGTGAACATTAGAACATAGAACAGTACAGCACAGTAATGGCCATTCGGTCCTCAATGTTGTGCTGACCTTTTATCCTACTCTAACTTGGTCAGCATTGCTGCTGAGAAACCACAAGGGTTAGAAAGGTAGGAAAAAGTCATCGGACCTGGGAAAAAGAAATTGCAGAAGACAAGTGAATTTGCCACTTTAAATATTTTACTGCTTTAAGAGTGCTCAAATAGTTGGTCAGCCGTGGTACTGCATTGATCAAACAATTACTTAGAAGTCCCATGAGTAAATATAAAAATCTCTGCTGGACAAAGGGGCGGGGACAGCACATTTAATTAATGGTACACAAGATCAGGCTGGGACAGGTTGTAGTTAAAGAAGGGGTCCTTACTCTTCACAATAAGCACCACCATCAAAGTGAACATTCATCATGAGACACATCCACAATAGCAAACTCAAGAGCTATGGATGGAATCTACTCTGAGGATAAAGCTCTGGTTAGGCCGCAGGGAAAACAGCCCCAACAGTTTTGGGCCCCACACCTCAGGAAGGACATACTGGCACTGGAGCATGTCAAACGGAGATTCACACAGATGATCCCTGGAATGGTAGGCCCAATATACGGTGAACAGCTGAGGATCCTGGGGTTGTATTCATTAGAGTTCAGAAGATTGAGGGGAGATCCAATAGAAACTTACAAGATAATGCATGGCTTAGAAAGAGTGGCGATCAGACTGGTGCTGGAAAAGCACAACAGGTCAGGCAGCATCCGAGGAGCAGGATGGGCAAAAGCCCTTCATCAGGAATAGAGGCAGGGAGCCTCCAGGGTGGAGATATAAATGGGGGGGGGGGGGGGGGGGCAGTGATGCTGGGGATTAGGTAGCAAAGAGTACAATAGGTGAATGGGGATGGGGATGGAGGTGATAGGTAGGAGGGGAGGGTGGGGGAAAAGTAGCAAAGAGTACAATAGGTGAATGGGGTGGGGATGGAGGTGATAGGTAGGAGGGGAGGGTGGGGGAAGGTAGCAAAGAGTACAATAGGTGAATGGGGTGGGGATGGAGGTGATAGGTCAGAGGGGAGGGTGGGGGAAGGTAGCAAAGAGTACAATAGGTGAATGGGGTTGGGGATGGAGGTGGTAGGTCAGAGAGGAGGGTGGACCGGATCGGTGGGAAGGGAGATTGGCAGGTAGGACAGGTCATGAGGACAGTGCTGAGCTGGAAGGTTGGAACTGGGGTAGGGTGGGGGGAGGGGAATTGAGGAAACTGGTGAAGTCCACATAGATGCCCTGGGGTTGAAGTGTTCCGAGGTGGAAGATGAGGTGTTCTTCCTCCAGGTGTCGGGTGGTGAGGAAGCGGTGGTGGAGGAGGCCCAGGACCTGCATGCCCTCGGCAGAGTGGGAGGGGGAGTTGAAATGTTGGGCCACGGGGTGGTGGAGTTGATTGTTGAGGGTGTCCTGGGGACGTTCCCTAAAGCACTCTGTGAGGAGGAAAGGGTGGACGCTGGGAATTTGTTTCCATCAGGCGGGGCTACTAAGACCCATGGGCACAGCCTTAGAATTAGAGGGCGTCAATTTAAAATGGAAATGAGGAGACATTTCTTCAGCCAGAGAGTGGTGAACCCGTGGAAGTCATTGGCATGGACTCAGTGGAGGCCGGGACATTAAATGTCTTCAAGACAGATCTTGATAAATTCTTGATCTCACAAGGAATTATGGGATACAGGGAGAGTGTGGGTAAGTGGCGTTGAAATGCCCATCAGTCATACTTAAATGGCAGAGTGGATTCGATGGGCCGAATGGCCTTACTTCCACCCCTATGTCTTATGGTCTTATGGATACTGCATCAAGGACATTGTGGATCAGATTTAATGTTATAATAGGACAACTTAACAGATAAAGGATGCACAACTAACTGAAGAAGTTAGTTAAAAGACTTTTAAAACTCTAGCAAGAATGGAAGTATACACTTTAAACTCTTGATGAAGGGTCACCTCGACTCGAAACATTGGCTTGCTCCCCCTTCACTGACCCATTGTGATCTCCAGCATTTGTTGTTTCCAATACAGCTTCCAGCATCTGCAGTAATTTTAAACAGTGATGTTGCTGGGAAGGTTTATTAATACCGCAAGCCATAAAGCTTTATCAGAAAATTATGAAAGGATATGTACATTATATATGAATTCTTGAAAGGCAGGAAAATGTCAATTATGCCCATGAAAAGGCGAGGAGGTGCAGGAGGTGGCACGACCTCTATTTTATACACAGAAGGTGAAAACCCACCAAGAAGAATCTGAAGAAGGGTCATACCAGACTTGAACCATTAACTCTGTTGCTCTCTCCACAGATGCTATGAGACCTGCTGAGTTTTTCCAACATTCTCTGCATTTGCTTCTGAATTCCAGCATCTGCAGCATTTTGCTTTTATCAATGCAAAAAGCCACCATTTTGATCACAAATAAGACCCCAGTGGGCAGTAAGACCATAAGGTATACAAGTCAAATTAGGCCATTCAGCCCATCAAGTCTGCTCCACCATTCAATCATGGCTGATTTTTTTCAACCCCATTCTCCAGCCTTCTCCCCTCTGGTCCACTTACTAATCAACAACATACATGTCTCTGTCTTAAGTACACTCAATAACTTGGCCTCAACAGACTTGTTCAGAAAAAAGTTCCATGGATTCACCACCCTCTGGTTGAAGAAATTCCTCCTCATCTCAGTTCTAAAGGGCCATCCCTTCACTCTGAGACTGTGCCCTCAGGACCTTAGATTAGATTCCCTACAGTGTGGAAACAGGCCCTTCGGCCCAACAAGTCCACACTGACCCTCCGAAGAGTAACCCACCCAGACCCATTTCCCTCTGACTAATGTACCTAACACTATGGACAATTTAGCACGGCCAATTCACCTAACCTGCACATCTTTGGACTGTGGGAGGAAACCGGAGCACCCAGAGGAAACCCATGCAGACACTGGGACAATGTGCAAACTCCACACAGACAGTTGCCTGAGGCCAGATTCGAACCTGAGTCCCTGGTGCATGAGGCAGCAGTGCTAACCACTCAGCTACCATGCCGCGCAATCACCTAATCTCTCTTTCTCGTGGAAACATCTTCTCCACGTCTGGTCTATCCAGCCTTTACAGTATTCTTTAAGGTACAATTAGATTCTCCCCTTGTCCTTCTAAATTCTATCAAATACATTCCCAGAATCTTCAACTTCTCCTTGTATGAAAAATTCTTCATCCCCAGCATCATTCTTGTGAACCTCCTTTGGACCCACACCAATATGAACACATCATTCATTAGTTACATGCTCCATCACTGCTCACAATATTCCAAATGTAGTCTGACCAGACCCTTACACAGCCTCAGCAGTAAATCCCTGCTTTTGTATCCTAGCCCTCTGGAAATGAAAGCTTAAATTGCATTTGCCTTCCTAATTCTGAACTGAACCTGTACATTAACCTTCAGAGAATCCTGGACGAGACAAAGTCCCTTTGTGCTTCAAATTTCCAAAACCTTTTCCTGTTTAGAAAATAATCTGCGCCTCTATCCTTCCTACCGAAGTGCATAACCTCACAGCTTGTCACATTATATTCCATCTGCCACTTCTTTGCCCACTTTTCTAGCCTGTCCATAACCCTTTCTGCAAGACATTGATCGATGTTACTTAACAGAATTTAATGCTTTATGAGAAAATAAAATCAATCTTGCTGTCTGACATGGCATAAAGCATTAAAATGAAGAAAAATTTGAAAATAAGGTTTGCTTTTTCCAAATTGATTCACCACAGGATTAAACATTTTAAAGCAGAAATACAGCCAAATTGCATAAATATTGATAATGTGGAACTAACATAACTTAAAAAGAAGCAGAATGAATAATCACATAAAGAGGGTGAAGCAGGAGAAATAATACTGCCACAAAAAATGAATTTCAGAGATGGTCCAAATGAAACAAATGATTAGACACCCTGAAGAAAACAGTTCTTGAGATACCAAATTGCTTTAAAAGTTAAATGCTAAATCTTAAGTTGGATAGCTAATTATGTTATTTTATTCAATTAGACTGACAACTAATGTTTTAAATCACTAAAAGATAAAAGAAGGCACACATTGTTTTGAAGAAATTCTTCAATATTTTGATAATTGATAATTTCAATCTAAAGAAGACTCGACTTTTGACAGACAAATCCAGAGAGGGGAAAAAACAAGTTTGTCACAGGACAGTAACAAGTATCTGTCCATTTTCTAAGGAATGAACACTCTAAGAACACATGTGACAAAAACAACACAACTTGTAGACCAAAGAGACAGTGTCAGTGCCAGGAACAAAAATGCCTCATAGGCATAAGCAATATCCATCAACCAAAAAAAGAGTGCTGCATCTGTAAAACTGTCACCCTACAAATGATGCATAGAAGTAGAACATGGTTTAAGATCAGGAAAAAAGCTTACTCATCCAAAAATATCAATGCGATTGAAACATCATAATCGCAAAAGGTGCCCAAGGCATTCCTCATGAAAATTGATGATTCAGCCAAGCAGTAGGGTATGTTTTGCTCTTAACCTTATTCAAAAGATCGAAGGAGCTGAACAACACAGGAGAAAAAATACCTTTGAGAGGGGCTGCCCAAAATTGTTCACAGGATCAGGGAAAGTCAACACCAAATATGGCATTGCATTTAGGAAGGATGCTCAAGTCTTGTGTTTCTATGCATCCAGGAAGACTTTGCGTACCTTGGAATTCAGACTTTCCTTCTTAAGAAGAGTCAAATTGCACTCGAACTGTTCATTCTGTTTTTCTCTCTACAGATGTCACCAGACCTGCTGAATTTCATTGGCTGATTCTGGTGTTAGTTTAACCCACAAGAAGCACTTATGTCTAATCCAACTGGTGCAAGTGATAGAATAAAACATGTGAAAATGCTGACCCCTCATGAAATCATTACATCTTGATCCTCAGGTCTAGGTTGCTGACATCTGACGTGGTGGTCCTAAACTAACAATGCCTTCTCCGTATTTGTCTGCTGGGTTTCCAAGTTACCTAAGAAAAGAAATTCCCTCTTCCTGTCCACATCCTGCTTATAGACTTCCTTCAGAACATCCAAGAGCCATCCAATGCCATTTCCATTGCATACCATTGGCAATCCACTTGTAGTGACTGTAACAAGCTCAGCCAAGAGGAGCTTCTTAAAAAATGAGTTCCCTGATTGGGGCTGTTAACCTGGTCCCATCAGGGAGCCCTGGCTGACAGATATGAACAGGAGTGTCAGAGGTTCTGTTCACTCTGAGAGCTGGCTCTGAGGGAGCTGGATCAGTGTAAAAGGCTCTCCATCTGGAAATAAAGGATGACTTAGCTTCTGGTAGTTTCAGCTCCTGCCACAGCCAGAGTACAAGTCCATTGTAAGAAGTACATCCTGGTTTTGAAAAGTGCAGGGTAGCTTCAAGAGATGCTGAACTTGCGCAACTTTAGATTTACTATCAAGATTGAGGAGTGCAACATTACTCTAACCCTCCTTCTCCATGGATCACTACATAGAGCCAACCTATTTTACCCAAGTCCTGATATCGCATGCTTTCAAAACTTCATATTGCAAAGATTCTTCAATCGAAGAAACGCAAATTTATTGAGTTATTGTCAAACAAAACTGATGCAATGAAGATGCAGAATTGGTAAACATATGTGCAGTTTGCAATTTAAAATATAGAAACTTGCTCTAACTAAACCAAAATGTACACAAACACACATGCTCACATTTCAGGTAAAGGGAGAGAAAACAGATTTTTGTCCTTGCTGCAGGGACTCACTTAAAACATATTGGGCAATGGTGCTGATCCTTAAAGGCAAGAAAGGATAAGGTATCGAATGTTCTGAAGTCTGTCAATCTGATGTTGTCAAAACACTAATTATGTACGCTTGTCTCTGGTAGGCACGGTTTGCTCAGGGAATACATATTGAAAAGTTCATTCAGTTAGTCTTCTGGAAGAACAATTTGGTTTTATCCTGGTATCACAGCAAATGTGTTTTCGAAGCAGAAAATACAAGCTGAGCAGCTTTTTCTATAGTCAGCTTATGTCAATAGAAAGTCATAGAAAAGATTCTGAGCCTGTGAACACTGTTCAAACAGAACTGCCATAAAACCCAGTCATAAATGAACAAGGAACGAAGAACAGTACAGCAGAGGAACAGGACCTTTGGCTCTCTAAGACGGTGCCAACACATGATGCCCTTCTAATTAAAAAAACCTTTTGCCTCTATGCAGTCCATGTCCCTCTATTCCCTGCCTATTCTTGTATCTGTCAAGATGGTTCTCAAATGTCGCTGTTGTATCTGCCTCCACCACCTCCTCTGGCAATGCATTCCAGACACTTGCCACTCGCTGTGGAAAATATCCTTACCTCACACATCCCCTTTAAACTTGTCCCTTTGACCTTAAACCTATACAATTGACATTTTGATCCTGGGAAAAAGACACCAAATATCCATTCAATCTAGGCCTCTGATGATTTTGTAAGCTTCTATCAGCTGTTATGGACCTGACCAAGCCCCCGCAAACTATTCAGAAGATAGTTTAACCCCTAAACTTCTCTTAATTTGAAAGGTAAATGTAAGATGTTGCATTCCAGATGCAATTTGATTGGTCAGGCCACTGAATTTAAATCAAAACACGCTTATTCATCCACTACAGCTAAAATACAACAAAAGGATGAAGGAATTGGAATAATGTAACTCTAGTGGAGACTTTAACAGAACGATAGATATAGTAACTATTACTCATTAACTGTTCCAATATAGCAACATTCCATTGACACACCCTTGGCAAAAGGCAAATTCAGAAAACAGATTATCTCACATACAGTTCTCCAAAACAGGAGGAAAGAACATCAAAAATAGTTCTGAGAGAGAGAGAGAGAGAGAGAGACAACTCCAGCTTCTGGTTATAGCAAAGAGAGATGTTGTAGCTTTTCCACAACCCCAAAGCTTCTGCTGAAAGCTAAACCAAAGATCCTGGTTCTGTAGGAGTTTGACCACATCCTTTCAGGCTGCTTCTATTTTCCCAACTTTAAAAAAAAGCTCAAGGCCTCACCAGCTGTTTACTCTACAGATTCTGGTGGACTGCTTGTTACCTCTGTTTTAAAACCTCCCTTCAGAAAAAGGACAAAATAACCTCTTAATGCCACAGCATCATCACACAGGTCACCCCTCATTTCTGACATTGAAGTGAAGCAGTCAGTTGTTTTCCCTGATTTGAGCTCAAACAACAAAGACCAGCAATTATCTCAGACTGTGTAGTTTCTAAGAAATACTTTGCTAGCAGCAAATGGCAATGTGTTTTTTCATTGATCTCCAAAAGATAGTGCAGGCCTCTCCACAATACTGGCTGGTGTAGCCCAGAGTGGGACACTGTCTCTGGTGCAGAGTGTGGCCTGGTGTAGCCCAGAGTAGGACACTCTCTCTGGGACATGGTGTAGGGTGGTGGAGCACAGAGTGGGACACTCTCTCTGGGGGATGGTGTGGGCTGGTGTAATCTGGAGTGGGACACTCGCTCTGGGGATGGTGTGGGCTGGTGTAACCTGGAGTGGGACACTCTCACTGGGGATGGTGTGGGCTGGTGTAGCACAGAGTGGGACACTCTCTGGGGAATGGTGTGGGCTGGTGTAGCCCAGAGAGAGACACTCTCTCTGGGGGATGGTGTGGGTTGGTGTAGCCCGGAGTGGGACACTCGCTCTGGGGGATGGTGTGGGCTGGTGTAGCCTGGAGTGGGACACTCTCTCTGGGGGATGGTGTGGGTTGGTGTAGCCCGGAGTGGGACACTCGCTCTGGGGGATGGTGTGGGCTGGTGTAGCCTGGAGTGGGACACTCTCTCTGGGGGATGGTGTGGGTTGGTGTAGCCCGGAGTGGGACACTCTCTCTGGGGGATGGTGTGGGCTGGTGTAGCCTGGAGTGGGACACTCTCTCTGAGGGATGGTGTGGGCTGGTGTAGCACAGAGTGGGACACTCTCTCTGGGGGATGGTGTGGGTTGGTGTAGCCCGGAGTGGGACACTCTCTCTGGGGATGGTGTGGGCTGGTGTAGCACAGAGTGAGACACTCTCTCTGGGGGAAAGTGTGGGCTGGTATAGCCTGGGGTAGCACACTCTCTCTGGGGGATGGTGTGGGTTGGTGTAGCCTGGAGTAGGACACTCTCTCTGGGACATGGTGTGGGCTGGTGTAGCCCAGAGTGGGACACTCTCTCTGGGGGATGGTGTGGGCTGGTGTAGCCTGGAGTAGGACACTCTCTCTGGGGGATGGTGTGGGCTGGTGTAGCCCGGAGTGGGACACTCTCTCTGGAGCATTGTGTGGGCTGGTATAGCCCAGAGTGGGACACTCTCTCTGGGACATGGTGTGGGCTGGTGTAGCCCGGAGTGGGACACTCTCTCTGGGACATGGTGTGGGCTGGTGTAGCCCGGAGTGGGATACTCTCTCTGGGGGATGGTGTGGGCTGGTGTAGCCCAGAGTGGGACACTCTCTCTGGGGGATGGTGTGGGCTGGTATAGCCCAGAGTGGGACACTCTCTCTGGGACATGGTGTGGGCTGGTATAGCCCAGAGGGAGACTCTGCTGGTGGTATATTGTAGCAGTGGAGAAGGCGAAGTTAGACTCTCTTTCAGTTACAATTCTTATTTATTCTGTGAATGGCACTTAAGTAGGAGCGACAGTACACACTTTTCATTGTACTTTATATTGAATGCACATGACAATAGAAGGATATTCATGTTCAAGCTTCAAACTCTATTCTACAAAAATGATTAAATATTGAAGCTTCTTTAAAACATGGGGACTTCTATTGTGGCAGACTGTCAGTTAATAACATTTTCAGTGCTTGGTTGTACTCTATAATCAATATAATTTTCAGGCAGTGCAAAGTCTAAATGCTTCTAAATTATTTTTAGCAAACAGAGTATCGCACATCACAGTCTTAGGGGTTATCCAAATTAGTCACCTATCTCTCTCACCCAAATTTCCTACACCTTTATTCATGCCCTGACACCTCTCTGTAAACATCACACCGGGTTCAAAACCAACTGCTTTTCAGTGCAGTCCATTCCACCTTTACATAACATCTCACCCTGGAGGAACTTGATTTTTCTGCTCCTAATTGGATTAATCCCAATTGGTAAGGTTTGGTTCCCTGGTTCTGGTTTCCTTGCTAGAGTCACAAAGAGTTACCTGGAGATGACAGCACAAAAAAACAGACCATTCAGCCCATCTAGTCCAGCCCACTGCAACCCTCACAAGTCTCCTCCCACACCTTCTTCTAACCCGATCAACATTTGCTTCTGAAAACAAAACAATAAACGCTGGAGATCACAGCAGGTCAGGCTGCATCCATGGAGAGCAAGCTAATGTTTCGAGTCGAGATGATTCTTTGTCAGAGCTGCCAGCTCAAAACACCAGCTTGGTCTTTCTCCACGGATGCTGCCTGACCCATTGTGATCACCAGCATTGTTTGTTTTCTTCACAACATATTCTTCTGCTCCTATCTCTCTTAAGTGTTGACCTAGCATCCTGTTAAATGCATCTGTACTATTTTCCACAAGACCATAAGATCTAAAAGCAAGAGCCGGCCATTCAGCCCACTGAAACTGCTCCACCATTCAGTGAGATCATGGCTAAAGTGATCGTCCTCTAATCCACTTTCTGGCAGAAGTGAGTTTGAGATTTTAACCACTCGTTGTTTCAAGAACCTTCTACCGAATTATCCAACGGTTATTTTGGTGGCTGTCTTATGCCTTATTTGCTTCAACTAGAGTGCATAATCATTTTTATGCAACTTGTTGCTTCCCTTCATTATTTTAAGCAAGCCAGTCACCTTACACCAACACCTTCCATCTGTACGGCATGGAACTAATTTCACCCAAACTGGCGTCAGAATGATGTTAGCACTGTTGCCTCACAGCGCCAGGGTCCAAGGTTCAATTCCAGCCTCAGGTAACTGTCTGTGTGGAGTTTGCACATTCTCCCCATGTCTGTGTGGATTTCCTCTTTGTGCTCTGGTTTCCTCCCACAATCCTAAAGTGTGCAAATTAGCCAAGCTAAATTGCCCCATAGTGTTCAGGAATGGGTAAGTTAGATGCATTAGTTAGGGGTAAATGTAGAGTAATAAGATAGGGGAATTGGTCTGGGTGGGTTACTGTTTGGGAGCGGTCGGTGTAAACTTGTTGGGCCAAATGGCCTGTTTCCACACTGTAGGCATTCTAAGAACCAAATCCTTTCATTCCATTTATCATTTGAGTGAACCACTGGTTGATTTTCTCCAAGCTCAGTACACCCTTCCTGAGGTGGAGTGTGTGAAACTGTACACGACAGTCCAAATGCAGACTCAGTAGCATTCTGTAAAACTGCAGAATGATTTCCTTTCATTTATATTCTCCACCCCATGCGATGAAATCCAAATTCTATTAATTTTTTTTGCTCATGGTTTACTTCCATGAGTTGACTATTAATGATTTATGTATATAGACTTTGAAATCCCTCTGTTCACCTTCAACCAGTGCTATTTTTTTCAATTAGATTCCATTTCAATCTAAAGCCCAAAATCTATTACCTTATTTAATCTTGTAAGGTTAAACTGAGTCCTCCATTATTTTATCTAGTCCCTCAATCCAGCAATATCCCTTTTGCAATTTCTCATTCCCTCCGCAAATTAAAATACTTAGTGACTTAATATCATCTACAAACATGATCCTCTCCCTTTTCCAGTTCAGTTAGTTATTTATAAAAGGAATCAATTGCGTGTCAGAATTGCTGCTGAGGAACCTTATCTACCTAGCGAGCCAATTCCAGCAACCATCGAAATGTAATTCGAGGAACATTTCCTCTTTCTATTACCCTTAAGTACAATAGAGAGAGTTTTCTAATTCTCTGTATCCACCCATTCCCCATATATGCTGATAAATAATGCCTTCTCTGAATAATAGACATTTTCCTGGTTTGAAGCAGCTCACAGGTCGCAGTTGGTCACTGCATCTTTTTTGGTTCATTTGCTTCCAGCTCACGTTTTCTTTTCCCAATACGTTCTGTGAAATTATTCTCCTAATTGAAGTAATGGCAAAAAAAAAGAAGAATTAAACCTATCGAGAGACATGGGATGAATAGATAACAATTCTGCCCCAAGCAGCAGTTATCATCTTCCGAGAGGCATTCTGCTAGAGGAATTGAGAAATGTTTTGACTCCAAATGCATTCTTTTAATTAACATTTTGTTAATGTGGGATTAAATATTTGTTAATTGTGTAAGTGTGAGGTGGGATTAAGAAGAAAGCTGTTCTGACTGTAATTGTTGTTGGTCGAGAATAATAACTGAACTGTTCTCCCTTTATCAATGCACAATTCTCCACCACAGAAACGAGGGAATAATTAATAGAAAACACATAAGCCTGATAGGTAAGATTAATAAAATAAATGCCTTATATCTATGTAGCATCTCATCTCAGAATGGCTAAAAGCATTTCCCAACCAGTGACACTGTGGTCCATTTGCACCCAAAGTGGTTCCTCTAAAGAGATCATATAATTAAATGTTTAAAACTGCTTAATTTATGTGGGAGAAAGGATTCTACCGGTGAAGATCAAAGATTGAATCATGAAATGTAACTGACGAAGTAACTGACGAAGGTTAGGTCTGTTCAATGGGATTGTGTCAATTGTTGATCTTTAAAATTTATTTATTCATTTTGTAGAGAATGGATATTGCTGGATGGCCAACATTCATTGCACATTCCTAGAAGGTGGGGGTGAGCTGCCCTCTTGAACCACTGCAGTCCACCTGCTGTGGGTTGACCCACAATGCCATTACCAAGGGAATTCCAGGATTTTGACACAGCGACAGTGAAGGAACAGCGATATATTTCCAAGTGAGGATGCAGAGTGGCTTGGGGGGGGGAGCTTGAAAGTGGTGGTATTCCCATATATATATGCTGCCCTTGTCCTTCTGGATAAAAATGGTTGTGGGTTTGGAAGGTACTGTCTGAGATTCTTAGGTGAATTTCTGCAGTTTATCTTGTAGGTAGTTCACACTGCTGCTCCTGAATGTGGGTAGTGGAGGGAGTGCATGCTTGTGGGTGTTGTGCCAATCAAGCAGGAGCTGCTTTGTCCTGGATGGTGTCAAGCTCTTTGAGTGTTGATGGAGCTGCACCCATCCAGGTAAGTGGGGTGTATTCCATCACACTCCTGACTTGTGCCTTGTAGATGGACATGCTTTGGGGAGTCAGGAGGTGAGTTACTCACCACAGTATTCTTAGCCTCTGACCTGCTCTTGTCGTCACTGCATTTATGTGGTGAGTCCAGTTGAGTTTCTGATTAATGATAACTCCCAGGATGTTGATAGTGGGGGATTCACTGATGGCAACACCTTTGAATGTCAAAGGGCGATGGTTAGATTGTCTCTTATGCTGATAATTATAGCCTGGCACTTAGTAATGATGAAAACAGGTATGGTGATACTGAGGAAAACAAGGCTGGTAGATCCATGGTGTGACAATCCATGACCATCCGAAGAGTAATCCACCCAGACCCATTCCCCTACCTGATATTTACCCCTGACTAATGCACCTAGTCTACACATCCCTGAACACGATGGGCAATTCAGCATGACTAATTTACCTTACTTGGACAGGTGCTGGAAATCTGAAACAAACATGGAGAATCAGTTTGGAATGTGCTATCATAGAATCCCTACGGTGTGAAAACAAGCCCTTTGGCCCAAGTCAACACCGACCCTCTGAAGAGTAACCCACCCAGACTCATTCCCCAAATCTATTACTCTTCATCCACCCTTAACTAATACACTTTAACCTACACATCCCTGAACACTACGGGCAATTTAGCATGGCCAAGTCACCCTAACCTGCACATCTTTGGACTGTGGGATGAAGCCGGAGCACATGGAGGAAATCCACGCAGACATGGGGAGAAACTGCAAACTCCACACGGACAGTCACCCGATGTTGGAATCGAACCTGGGTCCCTGGCACAGGGAGGAGGCAGTACTGACCACTGAGCCACGCTGAACTCTTAGTGAATTTCTCCAGTGTGTCTTGGGAATGGTGTTGGTAGTGGAGGAATGAACATTTGTGAATATAGTGCCAATCACCATCACTGTTTGATCTGGATAGGGAGGTTCATTGATGAAGCAGCTGAAGATTGTTGGGTCCAGGACACTGCCATGAAGATTACCTGCAGTGTTGCCCAGTCTGAGATGAGTGACTTTCTACAACCTTTGTGTTAAGCATAACTCCAGAACAGTTTTCTTCCAGATCCTGATAAGTTGATAATAGACTTCCCTGCAGTGATAGTGTTGTCTACTGTGATTCCAGGGTGGGCTTTGCTATTACTGGTGAGAATGTCACGTTTCTCCAGATTTTTGTTCTTCGCGTGCATGTACGTGGTGTAATTTTGTCACCTTGTCTGTTTGGCAATGTCGCGTAATTGTACTGCTGTATCCTGAGCGAAGGTTGAGAGTGTGGACTCCATCTGAATTTCCAGGTTGTGGCACCTGCTGTAGAGTTGGTGCACAAGATGATTGAGGAGTTTGCGAGAGGTGCGGTGGCAAAATCTCTCTGCATAGTCTATGTTGTCGGTCGACTTAAGTGGGTTCATGATCCGTAATCCTTTTGGGATCTTTCCTGTTTGTCTGCATTCCTGTAGAAACTTGATGTTTGTGTCGATATGTGCGATCTTCTTGAAGATCCTCTCCACTTTAAGCCGGCGGTTAGTGGTATCGATAATAGTCATGATTTGGAGATGCCGGTGTTGGACTGGGGTGTACAAAGTTAAAAATCACACAACAAGTTTCATCGCACATCAAACTCACCATGGACTACTCTCAACTATCTGTCTCATTCTTGGACACATGCATCTCCATCAAGGATGGACACCTCAGCACCACACTCTACCGCAAACCCACAGACAACCTCACAATGCTACACTTCTCCAGCTTCCACCCAAAATATATTAAAACAGCCATTCCCTATGGACAAGCCCTATGTGTACACCAGATCTGCTCAGTTGAGGAGGAACGTGATGGATACCTGGAAGTACTCAGGGATGCCCTCACAAGAACGGGGTACTATGCCCAACTCATCGACTGCCAGTTCCGACGTGCCATAGCAAGGAACCCGTAATGACCTCCTCAGGAGATAGACACGTGCTACAACCAACAGGGTACCCTTCGTTGTTCAGTATTTCCCAGGAACTGAAAAATTACACCATGTTCTTTGTGACCTGCAACACATTATCAATGAGGATGAGCACCTTACCAAGACCTTCCCCACATCTCCACTACTTGCCTTTAAACAACTGCCAAACCTCAAACAGATCATTGTTCGTAGCAAGCTGCCCGGCTCTCAGGACAACTCCATACAACCCTGTCATGGTGGATGCTGCAAGACGTGTCAGATTGTGGATATAGATACCACCATTACACATGGGGACACCTCCCACCTTGTACATGGCAGATACTCATGTAACTCAGCCAACGTTGTCTATCTTAGACGTTGCAGGCAAGGCTGCCCGGAGGCATGGTACATTGGGGAAACCGAGCAAAGGCTACGACAACAGATGAATGGGCACCACACAACAATCAACAGACAGGAGGGTTCCCTCCCCGTTGGAGAACACTTCAGTGGTCCAGGACATTCGACCTCGGACCTTCGGGTGACCATCCTCCAAGGTGGACTTCGGGACAGGCAGCAGCGAAAAATGGTCGAGCAGACGCTGATAGTTAAGTTTGGCATTCATAGGGAGGGCCTCAACCAGGACCTTGGGTTCATGTCACATTACAGGTGACCACCATTGCACTACATACACATACAGATACTCCTACACATTCTCTCTTACACACAGGAACTCCTATACACACACATACACACGGACACATATGCACAGATGCGCACATAGACACCCATGCACACCCTTACAGACACACACACTCCCACACCCACACATGCACCCCCTCACAGACTTAAGACACTCTGCACTCACTACACACTCACATTCACTTTCTCACACCCACAACCCTCCAACCCAGACAGACACACACACACACAGACAGACAAAGACCCACATGCACACATATATTTTGTGGGGTGAATTTGTACTTGCAGGGTTACATTGTACTTTGCCCAAAAACTGCAAGAATTCATGTAAAACTCCATTATCTCACTTTTTAGATTAGAATCAATCTAAACATCATGGCATAGACAGAGAACACAGAGGGCTAACACCAACATATTATTGAGCCAACACCCATTGTTACAGCTAAGCTGAGAATGCAACTTTTTAAAAGACGGTGTTGCGATTTACACATGAAAGAAGTGAAACTGTCACGGTATTCTAACAGATGAAAGGCTTAGCAGACAATCAATTTTTCAATGTATAATTTCAGTTACATCACACTGTAAACTTTTGCCATAAATTCTGTGTTACGATCGAGCTCTCCACTATCACCTGATGAAGGAGCGACGCTCCGAAAGCTAGTGTGCTTCCAATTAAACCTGTTGGACTATAACCTGGTGTTGTGTGATTTTTAACCATCGACTCTAGTTTTTCTTGAGCCCCATGATGCCGCTCTCAATCAAATGCAGCCTTGAACTCAAGGGAAGTCACTCTCACCTCATCATTGATGTTCAACTCTTTTGTCTGTGCTTGAATCAAAGCTGTAATAAGGTCATATAATCATAGAGTCATGGAGGTCTACGGCACAGAAGGAGACCCTTCAGCCCAACGAGTCTGCACCGATCAAAATCAACCAATGAACTCTTTGAATCCAGGTTTCCAGAACTTGACCCATAGCCTTACATCCTTAGGCCTCACAACTGCATGTATAAATACTTCCTCAATGTTGTGAGGGTTTCGCCCTCTACCACCCTTACAGACAGTGAGTTCCAGATTCCAACCACCCTCTGGGTGAATTAGAATTTTAGAATTAGAATCTCTACAGTGTGGAAACAGGCCCTTCGGCCCACTAAAGCCACACTGGCCCTCCAAAGAGTAACCCACCCAGACTCATTCCCCTAGCCTATATTTACCCCTGACTAATGCATCTAGCCTACACATCCCTGAACATTCTGGGCAATTTAGCATGGCCAATTTACCTTATGTGCACACCTTTGGACTGTGGGACGAAACCAGAGCACCCGGAGGAAAGCCATGCAGACGCGGGGAGAATGTACAAACTCTACACAGACAGTCATCACAGGCAGGAATTGAACCCAGGTTCCTGGCACTGTGAGGTATAAATATTTTTTTCTCTAGAGCTAGATGGCCATGGTTTAAGGTGAGAGGGGAAAGATATAAAAGGGACCAAAGGGTGGTACGTGTATGGAATGAGCTGCCAGAGGAAGTGGTGGAGGCTGGTACAATTACAACGTTTAAAAGGTGCCATGATGGGTGTACGAATAGGAAGGGTTTAGAGGGATATGGGCCAAGTGCTGGCAAATGGGACTAAATTAATTTAGGATAACCGATCAGCATAGATGATGGACTGAAGTGTCTGCTTCTATGCTATATATCTCTATGACTCGATGGCTCAATTCCTTTTGAAACCTCCTGCCCCTTACCTTAAGTCTATGCACCCTAGTTTTTTCCTCGATTAAGGGAAAAAGTTCCTTCCTGTCTACATTATCAATGCCCTCAAAGCTAGGGAAGAAATTGCAGGGCCGATTGCTGAGATATTTGTATCATCTATAGCCAAAGGAAAAGCGCCAGGAAGACTGGAGGTTGACTAACGCGGTGCATTTTGTTAAGAAAGGTGGTAAAGAAATGCCAGGAACTATAGACTGTTGAGCCTGACATCAGTAGTGGGCAAATTATTGGACTGGATTCTGAGGAACAGGATTACCAGTGTTTGGAAATTCAAGGACTGAGTAGGAATAATCAACATGCCTTTGCATGTGGGAAATCATGTCCCGCTAACTTCATCGAATTTTTTGAAGCAGTGGCAAAGAAGATTGATGAAGGCAGAGTGGTGGACTTTGTCTACATGGACTTCAGCAAGCTGTTTGACAAGGTTCTGCATGGTAGACTGATTAGCAAGGTTAGATCACATAGGATGCAGTGGGAGTTAGTCACTTGGATAAAAAATTGTCTTGAATGCTCTTGGGCTGCAGGGTTGCTCTTTGGGCTGGAGGTCTTGCACAATGTCCAGATTACAGAGGAGGAAGTGCTGGATATCTTGAAATGGGTAAAGGTGGATAAATCCCCAGGACCTGATCAGGTGTACCCTAGAACTCTGGGGGAAGCTAGGGAAGTGATACATCTCTATGACTGTATGACTCTGTGACTAGCGGTGTGCCACAGGTATTGGTGCTGGGTCCAGTGTTTTTCAACATTTATGTAAATAATCTGGATGTGAATATAGGAAGTATAGTTAGTAAGCTTGCAGATGACACCAAAATAGGTATTGTAGTAGACAGTGAAAAAGATGACCTCAGTGTAAAATGGGACTTTGAGCAGATGGGCCAAAAAGTGGCAGATGGAATTTAAACTAGATAAATCCAAGGTTTTGCATTTTAAGAAGGCAAACCAGGGCAGGACTTACACACTTAATGTTAAGCTTCTGGAGAGCATTGCCAAACAAAGAGATGTGGGGGTGTACGTGCTTGGTTCCCTAAAAGTGGAGTCGCAGATTGATAGGATATTGAAGAAGGATTTGGTATGCTTGCCTTCATTTGGAAGAACATTAAATTGAAGTGTTGGGATGTCATGTACAAGACATTGCTGAGGCCACTTTTAGAACACTGTGTACAATTCTGGTCTCCCTTCTATAGGAAAGATGTTGTTAAACCTGAGAGAGTACAGAAAAGATTGACAAGGATGTTGCCAGAACTGGAGGGTTTGAGCGATAGGGAGAGGCTGAATAGCTGGGGCTGTTTTCCCTGTAGCATCAGAGAATGAGAGGCAACCCTACAGAGGATTTGTAAAATCATGAGGGGCATGGATAGGTAAATAGCCAAGTAGTTTTTCCTACGGTGGGGAAATCCTAAACTAGAGGGGATAGGTTTAAGGTGAAAGTGGAATGATTTAAAAAGGGCCTGAGGGTGGCACAGTGGCTCAGTGTTTAGAGCTCACAGCACCAGGGACCCGGGTTTGATTCCCACCTCGGGCAACTGTCTGTGTGGAGTTTGCACATTCTGCCTGTGTCGACGTGGGTTTCCTCTGGGTACTCCGGTTTCCTCCCACAATCCAAAGATATGAAGGTTAGGTGAGTTGGCCATGCTAAATTGCTCATAAGGTTAAGGGATGTGTAAGTTAGGTGCATTACTCAGGGATAAATGAGTAGAGTAGGAGAAGAACGGGTTTGGGTGGGTTACTCCTCAGAGGGTCGATGTGGACTTGTTAGGCTGAAGGGCCTATTTCTGCACTATAAGGATTCTATGATTCTATGGTAACTTTTTCACACAGACAGTGGTGCGTGTATGGAATGAGCTGCCAGAGGAAGTGGTGGAGGTTGGTATAATTGCAACATTTAAAAGGCACCTGGATGGATATAGGAGTAGAAAGGGTTTAGAGGGATATGGGCCAGGTGCTGGCAAATGGAACTAGGTCAGATTGGGCTGTCTATTTGATGTGGACGAGTTGTGCCAAAGGGTCTGTTTCCGTGCTGTTTGACTCCATGACGATGTGTCATCTTAGCCTTCCCTGCTCCAAACAAAACAACCACAGTCTGTCCAATCTGCAACGAACTGGCCCCAGAGGAAACCAGACTGAGTGTAACTGAGCAGGTTATTGCTAAACAAGTGCTTCTTGACAGCACTCTTGATGACCCATTCCATCTTTTCACTGTTGACCCAGGTGTTTGTATTTGGCCCAGTTGGATTTGTCATGTGCAGAAAAAGCAGGACATACCTGGGCAAGTTTCCATACTGATGTGTAGATGCGAGAGTTGTAGCTGTACTGGAAGAACTTGGCTCAAGATATGATGCATTCTGGAGCACAAGTCTTCAATAGCATTGCTGGAATGTTGACAGAGCCCATTCCTTTGTGGTATCCAATGTTTCCAGCCATTGCTTGGACTGAATTGAATTCACTGCAACTATCATTAAGCTACTCTTTAAGACGATGTCTTTAACCGATGTCAGTGACATCTGATAAGGTAAGCGATTACACAAGACTCTGAACTGCCTTCTCATTGCATAATCAGAAAGATAACTTCTAAATAACAGGAACCAGACGCTGAAGCTTTCTGGGGGCGGGATAATGATATTTTTAGTTGCTAGCTGATTACTGAAATTGCATGCTCAACATTTCGAGAGTGGAAGATGAATGGGGTGCTAGACAGAAGAGAGCTATAATTTTGAAAATTTTAGGAAAATTCATTTGATCCATCAAAGCTTTGACTGATCTCAAGCTTACCTTCCCAGCCTTCCAGTATCAAGCCCCAACCCATCTTTTTGCTTGTTTCCTTGGTACCTTATTTGGTTCATTACTACCAGAATGTGGTTATTCAATAAGAAATACAAAATGTCCATGAGAAATAAATAAGCAATAACCCAAAACTACTGAACAGCAAAGAGCGATTTTGATCTCTACTACCTTTCATTTTGCCCCCACTTTATTAGTATCCATTATAGTATGAAGGTTGTCCAAGAGTGCATAGGATCTTAATCAGCTGGGCCAATGGATTGAGATTTGGGAAATGGAGTATAATTTAACTAAATGTGAGGTATTGCATTTTGGTCAGACAAACCAGGGCAGGACTTATACAGTTAAAGGTAGGTCCCTGAGGAGTGTTGTCATACAGAGAGACCCTAGGGGTACAGATACATTGTTTCTTGAAAGTGGTATCACAGGTAGACTGGGTGGAAAAGAAAATGTTTGGCATGCTTGCCTTCATCAGTTAAAGCATTGGGTTTAGGGTTTGGGATGCTGGTTGTGACTGTACAAGACATTGGTAAAGCCGTATTTGAAGTCCTGACTACAATTATGGTTTCCCTGCTATTGGAATGATGTTATTAAACTGGAAAGGGTGCACAAAGGATTTAGAAGGATGTTACTGAGGTTCGAGAGCTTGAGTTATAAGAAGAGGCTGGATAGTCTGGGAGTTGTTTCCCTGGAACATGGGAGGATGAGGGGCAACCTTAAAGAGGGTTTATAAAATCATGAGGTAGGGTGAAAACCCAGGTCTTTTCTCCAAATTTAGATGGCATTGGTTTAAAAGGAGGAAGATTTAAAAGAGACCAGAGGGACAACATTTTCACAGGGAGGGTAGTGCGTATATGGAGCAAGCTGCCTGAGGAAGTGGTAGAGGTGAGTATAATAGCAATACTTAAAAGATATTTGCACAGGCACATGGATAGGAAAGGTTTAGAGGGATATGGGCCAAATGCTGGCAAATGAAATTAGTTCAGTTTAGGAAACCTGATTGGCATGGACGAGTAGGACTGAAGGGTCTGTTTCCATGCTATATGTCCTTGTCACTTGCCAGCATTCTGCTTAGATCTCTATCTACTTTAATTTACAATTGATCTAATTCCCTTTGTAATTTTTCGACAGAAATAGTACTTACTGTGCAAGGTTGCAATTTTTTCCACAAGTTGATCGTTACGAACTCAAAGATGTTATTAATTACACTGCACAGCTTGTCCTTTCATCAAAATATAATTATCTCTGCTGATTTCTCTTTACTGCTTTTGTCAAAAAAGGACCTATGTATGTTTATTGATTTTATTCATTCCTTTTATTATTTTCAGCACCTTTTATCAATTCCCCTTTAGTTGATGGGCATGAGATCTTGCCTCGAGTATTTTCTTCAGTGGAGTAATGGTCCCTCTTACACCACTGGCTATCCCAGAAATAGGATTTGGATAAAACTTCAATGGTGTAATGAAAGGCTACACACCAGCTAAATTTAAACATTTATAGCCCTGAATACATTCAGTGGGAAGTCAGAAAAATAGATCTGTTGCTGATTATTAATGTCAAAGAAACCAAGACAAGAAGCAGCACAGAACTCTTGCCCCTCTGCCGGAAGTTTGAGGTCCTTGTATAGAGATTTTTTTTTGCTTTATAATTATACATTATAAACTTACAGGCAGCACCATAACAATATAACAGTCTAATAACCATTACAGACAGTCCCCGGGTTCCATTGCTGAGTATTTTTTAAGTCAATTTGCATGCAACTCAGAATGATAGAATCTCTACAGTGTGGAAGCAAGGCCATTCAAGCCATCGATTCCACAGTGACCCTCCGAACATCATCCCACCAAGACCCATTCTCCAGACCCATTCCCCCAATCTACCATATAGTCGTAGAGCTGTACAACATGGAAACGGATTGATTTTTGTGAAGATTTGAAGCTCAGGTTGTGATTCAGGTTGTAAGTTGGAAGGTTTGTTCTCAGGCCTTTTGTCACCATCTCGGTAACAACATCAGTGAGCCTCTGGTTAAGCGCTGGTGTTCCTTCCCACTTTTTATTTGTGTGTCATGGTCTGTTGTGGCGGGTGATATCACTTCCGGTTCTTTTTCTGAGAAGTTGGTAGGTGGCGTCCAAATCGAGGTGTTTATTGATGGTGTTCTGGTTTGATTGTCAGGCCTCTAGGAATTCCCGTGTGTGTCTTTGTTTAGCCTATCCCTGGATGGAGGTATTGTCCCAGTCAAACTGATGTCCCTCATTGTCTGTGTGTACGGATACTAGTGATAGTTGGTTATGTCTTTTGGTGGCTAGTTTCCTACCTGTCTGACCAATGTAATGTTTGTTGCATTCCTTGCAGGGTATTTTGAATATGACATTTGTTTTGCTGGTTGTTGGTACATGGTCCTTAAGATTCATCAGTAGCTGTGTTCAGTGTGTTGGTAAGTTTGTGGGCTATCGTGATACCAAGGGGCTGGATCAGTCTGGCTGTCATCTCTGAGATGTCATAGAGTCAGAGAGATGTACAGCATGGAAACAAACTCTCCGGTCCAACCCCTCCATGCCGACCAGATATCCCAACCCAATCTAGTCCCACCTGCCAGCACCCAGCCCATATTCCTCCAAACCTTTCCTATTCAAATACCCATCCAAATGCCTTTTAAATGTTGCAATTGTACCAGCCTTCACCACTTCCTCTGGCAGTTCATTCCATACACGCACCACCCTTTGCGTGAAAAAGATGCCCCTCAGGTCCCTTTTATATCTTTCCCCTCTCACCCTACACCTATGCCCTCTAGTTCTGGACTCCCCCACCCCAGGGAAAAGACTTTGTCTATTTACCCTATCCATGCCCCTCATAATTTTGTAAACCTCTATAAGGTCACCCCTCAGCCTCCGATGCTCCAGGGAAAACAGCCCCAGCCTGTTCAGCCTCTCCCTATAGCTCAAATCCTCCAAACCTGGCAACATCCTTGTAAATCTTTTCTGAACCCTTTCAAGTTTCACAACATCTTTCTGATAGGAAGGAGACCAGAATTACATGCAATATTCCAACAGTGGCCTAACCAATGCCCTGTACCCCTGCAACATGACCTCCCAACTCCTGTACTCAATTCTCTGACCAATAAAAGAAAGCATACCAAACGCCTTCTTCACTATCCTATCTACCTGAGACTCCACTTTCAAGGAGCTATGAACCTGTACTCCAAGGTCTCTTTGTTCAGCAACACTCCCTAGGACCTTACCATTAAGTGTATAAGTCCTGCTAAGATTTGCTTTCCCAAAATGCAGCACTTCACATTTATCTGAATTAAACTCCATCTGCCACTTCTCAGCCCATTGGCCCATCTGGTCCAGATCCTGTTGTAATCTGAGGTAACCTTCTTCGCTGTCCACTATACCTCCAATTTTGGTGTCATCTGCAAACTTACTAACTGTACCTCTTATGCTCGCATCCAAATCATTTATGTAAATGATAAAAAGTAGAGGACCCAGCACCGATCCTTGTGGCACTCCACTGGTCACAGGCCTCCAGTCTGAAAAGCAACCCTGCTAGTTCTCCCTGTATTCCGTGAGATCTAACCTTGCTAACCAGTCTCCTATGGGGAACTTTGTTGAATGCCTTACTGAAGTCCATATAGATCACATCTACTGCTCTGCCCGCATCGATCCTCTTTGTTACTTCTTCAAAAAACTCAATCAAGTTTGTCAGACATGATTTCCCACCCACAAAGCCAAGTTGACTATCCCGAATCAGTCCTTGCCTTTCCAAATACATGTACAGTCTGTCCCTCAGGATTCCCTCCAACAAAGTGCCCACTGGTTAGGCTCACTGGTCTATAGTTCCCTGGCTTGTCCTTACTACCCTTCTTAAACAGTAGCACCATGTTAGCCAACCTCCAGCCTTCCGGCACCTCACCTGTGACTATCAATGACACAAATATCTCAGCAAGAGGCCCAGCAATCACTTGTCTAGGTCTCCACAGAGTTCGAGGGTACACCTGATCAGGTCCTGGGGATTTATCCACTGTAATGCATTTCAAGACATCCAGCACTTCCTTCTCTGTAATATGAACATTTTGCAAGATGTCCGCATCTATTTCGCTACCTTCAATATCTTCCATATCCTTTTCCACAGTAAATACAGATGCAAAATATTCGTTTAATATCTCCTCCATCTCCTGCGGCTCCTTTTTGGTAGCGTGGCTGGAGTCCCTGGGCATGCTGTGTCTTCTGGTTTCAGTCTGTTGTGTAAGAATCAGTGGACTGTGCTTATCAGCTGCCTGTTGTTCTTGAATATGTTGTATCAGAGTTTTTCTTCAGCATCTTGTAGTTCCTGGGTGCTGCAGTGTGCTGTGGCTCATTTAAATAATGTCCTGAGGCAGCTCCATTTGTGAGTGTTGGGATGATTGTTCCCGTAGTTGAATATCTGGTCTTTGTGTTGCTTTCTTGTCAATGCTGATCTGCAGCTCTCCATTTGACTTTTCATTCCACTGTAAGGTCTAGGAAGGAGAGTCAGTTTTTGTTCTCTTCCTCTTTGATGAACTTCATTCCAGTAAGGATGTTGTTTATGTGTTTGCGGGTTTCTTGTAATTGGTTATATTTCATGATGACAAAGGTGTTATCCACATAGTGGACCCAACATTTGGGCTGGATCGTGTGGAGGGCTGTCCTTTCCAATCTCCGCATTACTGTTTCTGCCAAGAATCCTGATATTGGTGATCCCATGGGCGTCCCGTTGATTTGTTTGTAGGTCTTGGCGCTGAAGATGAAGTGGGTAGTGAGGCTCAGGTTGACTCGTTTGAGGATGCTGTCCTTACTGATGGAGTTGGTGCTGTCTGGTGTTTGTGTCCTTCATTTGTCTAGTAGTGATGTCAGTGCTTCTTTGGCTTGGGTGATGTTTATTGATGTGAATAGGGCCATCACATCAAAGAAACCATGACCTCATTGCCCTGTACCTTGGTGTTTTTGAAATTCCTGGGTGGAGTAGATGGAATGGTGTGAGTCTTCTACCAGGTATTTTAGTTTACGGTGAAGTTCCTTTGTTAGTCTGTATGTCTGAGTGCCAGGAGGTGAGAATATGGGTCTGTGTGGCTTCCCTGGTTTGTGTTCCTTAGCTAATCCAAGGAGTGGGGTGGGTTGGATCCTTCAGGTTTCATTCTTTGGAGATCTGTCTTGTTAATTTTACTTGTCTTGTGAAGTTTCCCCAGTGATGCTGTCATATGGTTTTGTCACTGTGGAGTTGGATCCATCGCCACCTGTTGGTAGGTGTTGGTATCTGTGAGTAGTGTGTTTGCTTCGTCAATGTATTGTGTTCTGTTCAGGATGACGGTCATATGCCCTTTGACTGCCGGCAGGATTATGATATTTCTGTCTTTTTAAAATACTTCCAAGGCTTTCCTTTCCTGTGTGTTGAAGGTGTTCCCTTCTCTCTTTCTGCTTCGTGTCTGTCTAATGCCTGCTGGATTTCTTCAGTAAGTCTGTTGTCTTTCAGGGTTCATTCCAGTGCTGCCAGAAAGTTCTTTTTATCAGTGTCCCTGTGATCGAAGTTCATCCCTCATACTAGGACGGCTTTTTCCATTTCTGAGCGCAGTTGGTCTGACAGGGTCTTTATCCAAGTCTCTGTATTGTCCGTGTTATTACTGTGCGTAAGCTTGGCCAGTTTTTCTTGTAGGGCTAGTAGGCAATGGTCTAGTGGTATTATCACTAGAATAGTAATCCAGGACCCAGGTAATGATCTGGGGACTTCAGTTCAAATCCCATCATGGCAGATGGTGGAATTGAATTGAATAATAATCTGGAAATAAGAATCTAATGATGACCATGAATCTGTGGAATTCGCTACCCAAAGTGTGGTGGATGCTGGGACAATGAGTAAATTTCAAGGTGGCACAGTGGCTCAGTGGTTAGCACTGCTGCCTCACAGCACCAGGATCCCAGGTCTGATTCCTGCCTTGGGCAACTGTCTGTGTGGAATTTGCACATTCTCCCCATGTCTGCGTGGGCTCCCTCCCATACTCCAAAGATGTGCAGGTTAGGTGGATTGGCCGTGCTAAATTGTCCATATGTTAGTGCATTAGTGAGGGGTAAAATGTAGGGGAATGGGTCTGGGTGGGTTACTCTTCAGAGGGTCAGTGTGGACTTGCTGGGCCGAAGGGCCTGTTTCCTACTGTAGGGAATCTAACCTTTTCTTTGTCTTGGTCGGCTGTTTTTTAATGTTAATGGTTTGTTCTAGCGTACTTGTCCATTCCTGGTCAGTCACGTTGATGTACAGAGATTTAGGCATGAAACTTCCTGTTCGCGTTTGTGGTATCAGTTGTGGGCATCGTTTATCATCTCTCACAACATTCTGTGGCTGTTCTGTCCTGCTGTTCTTCTGATTTGTGGGGTGTTGAGAGGTGCTTTATATTTGACACATCATGGTAATACCTGTTTCCTGAACCATTTGTGTCACAAGTACAGTTGGTGGCAGGTGGCGCTCAGTCGGATGGCATTGGTTTCCCGTCTTTGGACTAGTTTAAGCGTATTGTACCCATAGCGTTTGTAATTTTTGTGAAGATTTGTAGCTCAGGTTGTGGTTCAGGTTGTACATTTGCTCGCTGAGCTGGCTGGTTTGTTCTCAGGTGTTCCATCACCATACTCGGTAATATCATCAGTGAGACTCCAGTGAAGCGTCGGTGTGCACCTTTCATTGATGTATCTTGGTCTGTTGTGGTGCATGATATCACTTCTAGTTCTTTTTCTGAGAGGTTGGCAAATGGGGTTCAAATCGATGTGTTTATTGATGGAGTTCCAGTTTGAATGTCAGGCCTCTAGGAATTCCTGGGCGTTTCTTTGTTTAGCCTTTCCCAGGATGGATGTATTGTCCCAGCCTAAGTGATGTCCCTCATTGTCTGTGTGTATGGATATGAGTGATAGTTTGTCATGTCTTTTGGTGACTGGTTGGTGCTCATGTATCCTGGTGGCTAGTTTCCCACCCGTCTGTCTGATGTAATGCTTGTTGCATTCCTTGCAGGGCATTTTGAATATGACGTTAGTTCTGTTAATTGTTGGTACAGGATCCTTTAGGTTCATCAGTAGCTGTTTCAGTGTGTTAGTAGGTTTGTGGGCTACCATGATGCCCAGGGGCCAGATCAGTCTGGCTGTCATCTGTGAGATGTCTTTAATGTATGGTAGTGTGGCTAGAGTCTCTGGGCGTCTTGTGTTTTCCAGTTTCAGTCTGTTGTCTAAGAATCGGTGGACCATGCTTATCGGCTACCTGTTGTTCTTGAATACGTTGTATAGTTTTTCTTCAGCATCTTGTAGTTCCTAGGTGCTGCAGTGTGTTGTTGCTCATTTAAATAATGTCCTGAGGCCACTCCATTTGTGGGTGTTGGGATGATTGTCCTGTAGTGGAGCATCTGGTCGGTGTGTATTGCTTTCCTGTAAACAAGGGTCTGCAGCTCTCCATTGGCTTTCTGTTCGACTGCAAGCTCTAGGAAGGGGAGTCTGTTGGTGTTCTCTTCCTCTTTGATGAACTTCATTCCAGTAAGGATGTTGTTTATGTGTTTGTGGGTTTCTTGTAATTGGTTGCATTGCATGATGACAAAGGTGTCATCCACATAGCTGACCCAACGCTTGGGTTGGATCGTGTGGAGGGCTGCCCTTTCCAATCTCCGCATTACTGTTTCTGCCAAGAATCCTGATATTGGTGATCCCATGGGTGTCCCGTTGACTTGTTTGTAGGTCTCGGCGCTGAAGATGAAGTGGGTAGAGAGGCTCAGGTTGACTCGTTTGAGGATGCTGTCCTTACTGATGGAGTTGGTGCTGTCTGGTGTTTATGTCCTTGGTTCATCCAGTAATGAGGTCAGTGTTTTTTTGGCCAGGTTGATGTTTATTGATGTGAATAGGGCCATTACATCGAAGGGAACGATGACCTCATCGTTCTCTACCTTGGTGTCTTTGATTTTGTTCAGGAATTCCTTTGTCTTGGCCTGCTGTTGTTTCGTGTTGATGGTTCATTCTAGCGTACTATTACTAGTATCCTTACACACAGACAACGAGGGACATCAGTTTGACTGGGACAATAACATCCATCCTGGGACAGGCTAAACAAAGACATGCTCAGGAATTCCTAGAGGCCTGACATCCAAACTGGAACTCCCTCAACAAACACATTGACTTGGACCCCATCCACCAATGTCTCAGAAAAAGAACTAGAAGTGATATCACGCACCACAACAGACCAAGACACATCAATAGAAAGTGGGACAGAACACCAACACTTCATTAGAGGCTCACTGTTGATATTACTGAGCATGGTGATTAAACGTCTGAGAACAAACCTTCCAGCTCAGCGAGCAAACTTACAACATGGAAACAAGTCCTTTGGTCCAACTTGTCCATGCTGACCAGATATCTCAATCTAATCTAATCCCATTTGCCAGCATTTAGCCCATATCCCTGTAAACCCTTCCTATTCATATACCCATCCAGATGCCTTTTAAATGTTGTAATTGTACCAGCCTCCACCACTTTCTCTGGCAGCTCATTCCACACACACACCACCCTCTGTGTGAAAATGTTGCCGATTAGGCCCCTTTTAAATCTTTGTCCTTTTACCTTAAACCTATGCCCTCTAGTTCTGGACTCTCCCAACGTGTGGAGACAACTTATCTATTCCCCCTGACAATGCCTATCATTATTCCTTGTAACCCTGCATTTCCCATGGCTAATGCACCTAACCCACACATCCCTGTGCACTGTGGGCAATTTAGCATGGCCAATCCGCCTAACCTGGGAGGAAACCGGAGCACCCGGAGGAAACCCACACAGACACGCGGAGAACTACACAGTGCAAACTCCACACAGACAGTCACCCAAGGCTGGAATCTAACCAAGGTCCCTAGTGTGTGAGACAGCGGTTCTAACCAATGACCCACTGTGCCATCCAGTACAGTATAAAATATCTTTCTGTAAGTATGAATGAATGTCCAGATGTCAATTCCTTAAAATTAGCACTAATATGCGATTGCGTCGATAAGTCAGATGTTCATTATTTGGGGTTACCCTGTACAGTACTGGGTTTCCAGCATAAAGATCAGCTCTCTGGTCTTCCCAAACACTCTATATTATAGAAAACAGGTAAACAGGTAAAGTGTCTTTAACTCAATCTCCCCATGACTGTTATGTTTGACATTTATGAAGAATGCACATCATTGCTAATTTCCAGGGATTCGGGCAAAGGAATGGTCTCAGTGTAGAGGCACGGATGAAGTGATGCTGAACAGGCTTTTCATCAATGTCCATGTGACTCCACCACCCTACCCCCCTACCACTTCCTTTGCAGTCTGCATAATGTCTATTTGGAGAATGGTATGCACTGGGTGCAGTGTGGGGTTGTGAATGGACACTATTCTGATTCCTCACACAACGCAAATGGTTGATAAGACACCAAGGAGAACAAGTATGCAGCCAATGGATCCCTCTAGAGGAGGGGAGGATATAGCTTTACAGTGGGTTCTAACTGGTTATGTTTAAAAGAGGAGGGTCAAGTCCACAAAGCCATCTGGAAATACTCAGCAGGGTCTTTGGAGGTATCGACATTCCGATTTCTTGGATTTGCCAAGGAATGTTGCCACATGCCCAGTGGAGAACCAGAGAAATATGTATCCATCCACCCCAAATAATTTTGTTTTATTCTTGCATGGGATATCGGTGTCACTGATTGTTTGGTTGGTTTGATTTATTGTTACGTGTACCTAAGCACAGTGAAAAGCTTGTGAGCACTGGCTAGGCCAGTCTCTGTTGAAGGGTCCTTCCTGATGCCCTAAATGTCAATGCTCCTGCTCCTCGGATGCTGCCTGACTTGCAGTGCTTTTCCAGCACCACATTCTCGACTCTGATCTCCAGCATCTGCAGTCCTCACTTTCTCCCAGTCTCTGTTGTCCATCCCTAATTGCCCCTTACCTGAATGGCTGTCTGGAACATTTCAGATGGCAGTTAGGAGTCACCATTTATAGACCAGACAAGGTATGGACAACAGATTTCCACCCCTAAAGGACATTAGAGAACCAAATGAATTTTAATGACCATCCATGGACAGCATGGTGGCTCAGTGGTTAGCACTGCTGCCTCACAGCATTAGGGACCAGGGTTCGGTTCCAGCCTCGGGTGACTGTCTATGTGGAGCATGCACATTCTCCCTGTGTCTACGTGGGGTTCCTCCTACAGTCCAAAGGATGCAGGTCAGGTGAATTGGCCATGTTAAAATTTCCCATAGTGATAGGTGTGTTAATCAGAGGTCTAGGTGGATTACTCTTTGGAGGGTCAGTGCGGACTTGTTGGGCCGAATGGCCTGTTTCCATATTGTAGGGAATCTAAGCTAGATTTTAATTCTAAATTTATCAATTTAATTCAAATCTCACCACTTGCCACATGGTGGGACTAGAACTCATTCCCCAGAATGTTACCCTGGGCTGCTGGATTATAATTCCAGTGGCATTAACATTATGGCATCACCTTGTTAGGCACAGTTGTGGCAGTGCCTCTGGGTCTGCAGTAAAACACAGGGATGGATCAGAATCTGAAGAGAGAACAAACTCTGCGTATTCCCACTGCTGTGATGGAGCTGGGCTCTGCTGTTTGAGAGTGACAGCTCACAGTGTGGAAGATAAGCTCTCGGTGTGCACTGCCATCAATGAACATCTGTGCGCTGACCTATCATGGCCCTCATCTGTATCCTCCACCGGAGTATCTGTCTTACATCTGGCTCTCTAGTGCACTGGGAACTGAACTCTCCTACACCCCTGGCTTCATGTCTTGGGATGGTTCACTACGTAGGAGAAAGTGAGGACTGCAGAGGCTGGAGATCAAAGCTGAAAATGTGTTGCTGGAAAAGCGCAGCAGGTCAGGCAGCATCCAAGGAGCAGGAGAATCGACATTTCGGGCATGAGCCCTTCTTCAGGAATGATTCACTACGTGCTGATCCCAACTCAATACGAATCCACAGGGGACACATATCCAATATCTGAGCTTATAGTGTTTGAGTATCACATCAATTGATGGAGTCATTTTATCATTGTTATGCTGTTTCTCTCTTTCCTCATCTTCTCGTTGGCAGTGCAATGATTGTAACAAGGAGAAAATGAGGACTGCAGATCCTGGAGATCAGAGTCAAGTGTGTGGTGCTGGAAAAGCACAGCAGGTCAGGCAACATCTGAGGAGTAGGAGAATCGATGTTTCGGGCAAGAACCCTTCATCAGGGAATCTGATTGTAACGAGGTCAACTAGCTGGAGATCATAGATTAGGAGTTCCCTGATTGGGGCTGTTAATCTGGTCCAATCAGGGAGCCCTGGCTGAAATAAAAAGGTTGAGTACTGCCACTATGGTGCCTGGCTCTGTATGACGTAATAGTATACTCACTGCTCATGTGCAAATAAAAGGTGACTGGGATACCTAGCCTCTATAGACTTAGTTCAGGTGGTCTTTGAATGTTTGAAAGGAGAGGTTCAGAAGGGAAAGGTGGTGCTTAAGAAGGACATTGAGGTGTGGGAGGTTCATGCCAACCACCAGCAGTTTGCTAGCTGGATAACAGTGAGATTTCTGTTGGGAGCCACTGTTAGATTTACCTCTGATATAGAAAATTATTTCTGTGTTATACCTCCCTGGGATTGTGCACTGTAAATCAAATTCAATTTTTAAAAAAATGTTCATTCACAGGATGAGGGCATCATTGCCAGCATTTATTGCCCATCCCTAGTTACCCAGAGGATAGTTAAGAGGCAATCACGTTGCTGTGGGTCAGGAGTCACACGTAGGCCAGACCAGGTAAGGATGGCCGTTTCCTTCCCTGAAGGACATTAGTGAACCAGATGGGTTACACAGACAATTGATTCATGGTCACCATTTGCCTCTTATTTCCAGTTTTTCTTTTAAAATTGAATTCAAATTCCACTCTCAGTTATCTGTAAGAATAATAGGGTGGTTATGGTAGGGGATTTTAACTATCCAAACATCGACTGGGACAGCCATAGTGTTAAGGGCTTAGATGGAGAAGAATTTGTCAAGTGTATACAAGACAATTTCCTGATTCAGAGTGTGGATGTACCTACGAGAGAAGGGGTAAAACTTGACCTACTCTTGGGAAATAAGGCAGAGCAGGTGACTGAGATGTGAGTGTAGGAGCACTTTGGGGCCAGCGACCATAATTCCATTAGTTTTAAAATAGTGATGGAAGAGTACAGACCAGATCTAAAAGTTGAAGTGCTAAATTGGAGATAGGCCAATTTTGATGGTATTAGGCAAGAACTTTCAAAAGCTGATTGGGGGCAAATGTTCGCAGGTAAAGGGATGGCTGGAAAATGGGAAGCCTTCAAAGGTAGAAGACAGAGAGTGGTAGTGGAGGGTTGTTTTTCAGACTGGAGGCCTGTGACCAGTGGAGTGCCACAAGTTTCGGTGCTGGGCCCTCTACTTTTTGTCATTTACATAAATGATTTGGATGCGAGCATAAGAGGAACAGTTAGTAAGTTTGCAGATGACACCAAAATTGGAGGTGTAGTGGACAGTGAAGAGGGTTACCTCAGATTACAAAAGGATCTTGACCAGATGGGCCAATGGGCTGAGAAGTGGCAGATGGAGTTTAATTCAGATAAATGCGAGGTGCTGCATTTTGGGAAAGCAAATCTTAGCAGGACTTATACACTTAATGGTAAGGTCCTAGGGAGTGTTGCTGAACAAAGAGACCTTGGAGTGCAGGTTCATAGTTCCTTGAAAGTGGAGTAGCAGGTAGATAGGATAGTGAAGAAGGCGTTTGGTATGCTTTCCTTTATTGGTCAGAGTATTGAGTACAGGAGTTGGGAGGTCATGTTGCGGCTGTACAGGACATTAGTTGGGCCACTGTTGGAATATTGCATGCAATTCTGGTCTCCTTCCTATCAGAAAGATGTTTTGAAACTTGAAAGGGTTCAGAAAAGATTTATAAGGATGTTGCCAGGGTTGGAGGATCTGAGCTAAAGGGAGAGGCTGAACAGGCTGGGGCTGTTTTCTCTGGAGCGTCGGAGGCTGAGGGGTGACCCTATGGAGGTTTATAAAATTATGATGGGCATGGATAGGGTAAATAGACAAGGTCTTTTCCCTGGGGTCGGGGAGTCCAGAACTAGAGGGCATAGGTTTAGGGTGAGAGGGGAAAGATATAAAAGAAGCCTAAGGGGCAACTTTTTCACAGAGAGGGTGGTACGGGTATGGAATGAGCTGCCAGAGGAAGTGGTGGAGGCTGGTACAATTACAATATTTAAAAGGCATCTGGATGGGTATATGAATAGGAAGGGTTTGGAGGGATATGGGTAGGGTGCTGGCAGGTGGGACTAGATTGGGTTGGGATATCTGGTCGGCATGGACGGGTTGGACCGAAGGGTCTGTTTCCATGCTGTACATCTCTATAACTCTATCTGCTACAATGGATGGAGGTTCAGATCCTCAGAACATTACCTAGGTCTCTGGTTTAACTCTTCAGTCATAATACCACAAGGCCATCCTTTCCTTATAAAGACAAATAAGCAAACCATCCCAAACCTCTTTCCAATCAATGGTGTACTTTTGTAGTGGGGATTCCGTTGTAGTATCAGAAATGCAGCAGTTGATTTATATGTAGTACACTGCCGCAAATATCCATTTGGTAATGACCAGGTAATCTCTTTTGTTGATATCAGACGAGGGAGAAATTTTGGCTGGAACACATCTCTCTGAATGAGATCTAATCAAGCTGATTGTTTTGAATCCACCTGAACCCAACCTGTTATCTCACCTTAAGTTGCTGTGATTTTATGCACAGCAAGATCCCAAGAGAATTCCTGCATTAAGGCTTGTAGCAAATCAGTATGGAAGCCTCTCTTGGATAATGGAGTCATTAGTGCAGGGTGTGCTGCAGAATCTAGCATTATCAGCAAATACCTGGGGCAGAGTGCTGCTCACAATGCTCCTGTCTAATGTAGATTTGGGGCCTGTTTGGTGAACAGTGGTAGAGCAAAAACTAATAGCGAGTCTTCACATGAAGAGGCATTTGCCTGACTGTATTTGGTGCATACAGTAGGCACTCATTATGGTGGCTGGTTAGACTTAATTACTAAGACTATGAGGAGCCAGGGATAGCATGCCTGACACCATTGGAATCTTGAACTGACTCTTGATTCTTCACCCAAGACGGGATGACATCACTAGATTGAATGGAGCTTAATGCAGTCTCCAGAATTAACCCTTTCAAAACCATTATCTGACATGATAAGTGATAGAATTCAATGGACTATAAGCAACCAGAAGATTGGACCAGATGAAAGTTTCAAATATCTTATCTAGGTCTAGGGTCTTCAGTGCAGACTTGAATCTGAAGAGGGGATGGGCCTGAATGCATTTTGGGGTTTGTTTTTATCAACACTTACGAGGCTACTGTTATCATCCCCTTTGGAAATGGCAACAGACAAGGAGAGAGCAGGGAAATTCTCCATGTATCCAAGCCCTTCCACTATCACTCCGATAACAGCAGGAGTAGGAGAATGAGGCCAGTGATGGTCTACTCAGGGGCAAAACCGGTGCACCCAAAGGAAACCAATGCAAACAGGGGGAGAACGTGCAAAGTCCACACAGTTACACAAGGCTGGAATCAAACCCGGGTCCCTGTCACTGTGAGGTAGCAGTACTAACTGCTGAACTGCCATGCCACCCTAAATGATGGAAAATAAGCTTTCACAAAGCTGTCGGGAGGAGTCAGTGGTGCTGTCGTAGTAGCTGTGGTGTGTGGGTAGGGGTGGAGGTATTTTGGGTGAAATCTTAAGGAGGTTCAAAACATTTATATGAATGCTTTCACTTATAAGTTATAAAAGTATCATATATGGGGAAACTCAAGAAATATCCAAAAAAGGCCTACTTCCCAATCATTATGAGAGACCAGTGGAGTGTTTGACTGACCAATGGTTGGACATGGGGGTCTGATATTTAGAGACAGAAGGTTATATATTGAAACTTGAAAATTGAAACACCACCTAACAGAGGTGACAAGCCTTCTTGCATTTTATTTCATTCTCTACTGTGATTGTAAAGGAGAATGACAGCCCTTGTGGTCAATTGCCTTGACATAGAACTATTATCTATCATTTTCATGACGAGAGTCACTCACTTCACAACCACCAGGAATCAGTAATAGCCTTAACTGAACCTATAGGCTATTCTTTATGATATTTGAGTTACCTCAGTGATGTACAATTCACATTGCTTTTATTGATAACTAGCAGCAAAATTGTGAGTACTTGTCTTAGATAATGCAAGTGATTTCGAACGAGAACTGGGAGTAATATGAAATGGTTTAAGGATAGAAATGTGTGCAAAGTGGAATCAGAGGGATTTCAAAAGGCAGATTGCAAACAGAGTTAAATGGAATTTCACACTGTCTGTGTAACTGCCTCACCAACCCAGGTTCAGTAACGCCCAATCTTCCAACAACATCATCAGCACATACCATTTAAATCGTGCTGAAGTTTATTCAAGTGATTGATAATTGTTATTAGATTTGTTTTAAAGGTTTAGGTATACTTTATGTTTGTGTAAATAACACGATTAAACTATAGGTCAAAAGTTCTGATATAAAAAAGAAAGGACAGACTTAAAAAGTGAATAGAACTGAACAGATTAATGCTACATTAATGACATTGAGTGCAGCTTTAAAAGGATGATAGTCAGTGAATCTATAACATGTTACTCACCTTGGAATATTGGCAATAAGGCACAATACAAAACACTTCCCTCAGTGTATTCTGCAATTTGTCATAATAAAGGAAAATAGAGCCATTCTTTACTGAATGGCCAATAGAGGGCATTGATGTGCCTTTTAAAACAATACTGTGGTAATCATGGGCTCTAATCAATTGTCTCTCTCTCTCTCTAATGCAGAGAAATGTCCATGGTTTTTTTGGAGAGAGTGAGTAATTACTTATTTAATTTGCTGTTAGTTAGACTTGTCAGTTAGTTACTTCAGGTGCAGCATGTGAAGAAGAGTGCAGAGAAAGATTGGATTAAGAGAAAAAATCGAAAAGAAAAATGTTTTAAAAAATAAGCTTGAAATGTATACTTCTAAAAATCTCTTACAACAATTAAAACCTGCAGCAGGGACAATCTGTATTTGCAGTCTTTAATCTAGATGCTGAAGAATTTGTTAGGACAGTAGCTAATAATTTTCTGACATGCTACTTGGGGGGGGGGGGCACTTAGACTGAAGTGACCATGATTTGATTTTCTGAGGTGTATTTAATGATTCAGCAGCTTCCATCTGCTCAATGCAGACAAAGGGGTAGACAGCAAGATGAGGCTATCACCATGCTTACAGCAGAGCATCAGAGCATACAGTCATGGAGTCATCAAGATATACAGCATAGAAACAGATCCTTCACTCCAACTCATCCATGCTAACCAGATATTTTAAATTAATCTAGTCTTATTTGGAAGCATTTGCCCCATATCCCTTTGAACTCTTCCTATTCATATACCCATCCTGATGCCTTTTAAATGTTGTAGTTGTACCAGCCTCCACCACTTCCTCTGACGGCTCACTCCATACATGTATCACCCTCGGTGTGAAAAATTTGCCCCTTAAGTCCCTTTTAAGTATTTCCCCTCTCACCCTAAACCCATGCCCCACTAGTTTTGGTCTCCCCTTCCCTGGGGAAAAGGCCTAGGGTAGGGAATTGGAAATGCAGATTATCTCTCCTGCAGTTTTTAATAATCGTTAGAACTTTTTAAAAGAAGTACAACAGGGAAAGCAATGTTAGAGTTGAGTTGAACCGTGCATTTGCCTATACCTTTTCTGAACTGGGAGAGTTGGTGACATAGTTATGATATCAGTGGATCAATAGTCCACTGTCCCAGCAATTCCCAGCTGATGCAGCATCCAATGAAATTGAAATCAATGAAGAAAATCCAAAATTGAAAGTTAGTCTCAGTGTTGGTGACCATGAGGAGCCACCTGACTCACTGATCTCCTCTGGGGAATCTCCCATCCTCACCCAGTCTGGTCTACATGCAGTTATCTCTCTGGAATGGCCTAATGACCCATTCAGTTTCAGATCACTTGGAAGTGGGCAATAGATGATGGCCTTTCAGTGACACCTACATCCCATGATAGATGACATTTGAAAACATTGTACAGATAAATAATGGTGAGATCTATTAGGTTCACCATTGTTGAAAAGAAGGTCCTTTAGTGTCACAGTGGCTCAGAGGTTAGCACTGCCTCCACATGGACGAGGGACGCGTGTTTGATTCCACCTTCAGGCGACTGTCTGTGTGGAGTTTGCACACTTACTCCATGTCTGAGTGGGTTTCCTCTGGGTGCTCTGGTTTCCTCCCACAGTCCAAAGATATGCAACTTACATAGTTTGGCTGTGCTGTAGTGTCCAGGGATGTACAGGCAAGGTGGAGTAGCCATTGTAAATGTGAGGTTATGGGAGTAGGGTTGGGGAGCTGGGTCTGGGTGAGATACTCTTCAGAGGACTAGTGCAGACTCAATGGACCAAATGACTTTCTTTCACACTGTAGGGATTATGTAACTTCTGGGTCAATGAAATACCTCAGCAAGATTGTAGGGTCCCATGGGGCTAGTCCAACTTGAATGATCACTCTGTATTACATAGATACCCAATACAGAAAACTGAACAGCAACTTTAGAACTGACAGAGGAGTAAGCAGTTCACAGACAGCTTACAAGATGCTGTTTCAAACCTAACTCCTCCCCTTACAACTGGAAGACTTTTCAACCTTCCTTACCCAGCTGATTGTGATGGTCACAGAAATCTAATCTGAGGAGAGGTTGAGAAAGGCTAATTTTTCAAATTTTTTTTCTCTTGCAGGATCCCAAGAGCAGTAGGCGAAGTCCCCTGTGCCTCACTGAGTGAGTTTATGCCTTCATTGTCCCATACTCAGTCCCAAGCACAAGATCCAATATAAGATGCCTCTGGGCCATTTCTTATAGAGAGCTCAGCCATTGTCCATAAGTTCTGAATACGTGGGACCTCATTTCCAAAGTGGGGACTGAGTTCTTCATTCACCTCGCATCTCATCCTCTCTAGAGCTGTTAAAATTGGGATCACTATTTCCCCTTTAATCTTGTACAGACATTAGCTAGTCTTGTCTTCAGTTCAACCAGGCACCTTCAATTACTAATAGATCTATTCCTGATGACACTGTCCAGTTAATGCCATTGAAACAATGGCCAGCTTCAATAAGAGAGAATCTTAAAACATTTCCTTAACATTCAATGGTATAATGTTACTATCTGTCTCACGAATTAGCATTATCTTGGGGGCTACCATTGACCAGAAACTTGACTGGGCAAGCCATCTAACTATAGTGGCTACAAAACCAGGTCAGGGATTGGACCCTCTCTATCAAGTAACTTACTTCCTAACACTCCAAAGCCTGTGCACCATCTACAAGGCACAAGTCAGGAGGGTGATTAAATAAACCCCACTTGTCTTGATGCTTCACTGTCTTCCAATAATACTCTGAAACCTTGACACCATCCAGGGAAAAAAAGCAGACTGCTGGTTGAGTACACCTTAAATATTCACTCCTTAACGACTGATACACAGACTGTACCTTATACAAGACACACTACAGAAACTCACCAATGGTCCTTCCATCTAAACCTGAAATCTCTACTTCATAGAAGGAAAGGAAAAGCAGATACTAGTGCCTGGGAATGCCACCATTTGCAAGTTTCCATCCAAGTTACACACCGTCTTGACTTGGAACTATGTTGCCATTTCTGCATTGTCATTAGATTTACTGGATCCCTGGATTTACCATCCTAACAGCACTCCACAAGTTCGCTATCAGCTTCTTGTTATGATTCCAGCTGATGGTATTACAGGACAAGTCAGATCCTGGTCTGAAATCTGGCTTGATCTGAAATCTTGCTATTTTTTGTGTGTCTAACATGACAGTCGCTTACCAAAACACAAATACGCAATGCTGCAGATTTCCATTTAAGAATAAAACAGAAGTTTATGACATAAAATAAATCACGATATAATGGAACAAGCCAAGCTATTTACAAATAACGCAGTTTGAAAAGTTTCAAAACATACAACCAAAATACAAGCCCAGTTATTCCTAATACTATCGTGTTGAATATTAATACCAAAGGGAAACAATCCCTTCTCTGTTACACTGAAAAGTTTGACGTAACTGTTTCTTCCTATTTCCAGTCTTGAGAGATTGATTATTCATCTGCGTTCCTGTCCTTTATTATTCCTTCGAAAGGAGAAGGTTTCAAAATCTCAAGGGCTCTGGACAGAGAATCTGTACCCGCCCTTGTAAATTGGCCTAGAAACAGGGGGCACGATTTTAATTTTTTTCGCACAACGAGTGTTTAAGGCATGACATGCAGTGTCTGGAACTCCGATGGAGGGAGGTTCAATTGATAGAATAGATCATAGAATGCCTACAGTGTGGAAGCAGGCCATTCGGCCCTTCGAGTCCATACCAACCCTCTGAAGAGCATCCCACCCAGCCATACCCACCACCATATCCCTATAACCTTATATTTCCCTTGGCTAACCTACCTAGCCTGCATAATCCTAGACACTACGGGTAATTTACCATGGAAAATTCACCTAATCTGCATATCTTTGGACTGTGGGCAGAAACTGGAGGAAACCCACACAGACGCTGGGAGAGCACGCAAACTTCACACCAACAGTTACCCAAGGGTGGGATCGAACCTGGGTCCCTGGTGTTGTGAGGCAGCAGTGCTCACCACTGAGCTACCGTGTCGCCCCCAGTTGAGAAGAGCACTCAAGAGAACAGTGGATGGCTATTTAAATAGAAACAAGGTGCAATGGGTTACAATGAAAAGGCAGGAGGCTGGTACAATGGTAAAATGTGCAAAGAGTTGATGCAGATATGAAGGGCTGAATGGCCTGTGTCTGCAGCGTAACAATTCTGTGATTTTATAACTGAAGATCTGAAGCTGCGTTCTTTGCTCTAGCAGTATGCAGCAGCTGACACCACTTGAATTGAATTTGGGATTTGGGTGTGAAGGCACGAACAGCAGATAAAAGCATTGAGTACAGGGGTTGGGAGGTCATGTTGCAGCTGTACAGAACATTGGTTAGGCCACATTTGGAATATTGTCTTCATTTCTGGTCTCCTTGCTATAGGAAAGAGACTTGAAAAAAATTCAGAAAAGATTTACAAGGATGTTGCCAGGGTTGGCGGGCGTGAGCTGTAGGGAGAGGCTGAATAAGCTGGGGCTGTTACCGGAGGCAGAGGGGGTGACCTTATAGATATTTATAAAATCATGAAGGGCATGGATAGGATAAATAGACAAGGTCTGTTTCCGAGGATAAGGGAATCTAAACCGAGAGGGCATAGGTTTAAGGTGAGAGGAGACTGATTTAAAAGGGACCTAAAGGGCAACATTTTCATGCAGAGGGTGGTGCGGGTATGGAATGAGCTGCCAGAGGAAGTGGTGGAGGCTGGTACAATTACAACATTTAACAGGCATCTCGAAGGGTAAATGAATAGGAAGGGTTTAGAGGGATATGGGTCAAATGCTGACAAATGGGACTAAATTAATTTAGGACAATAGGGACTACACAATCGCTCAGTGGTTAGCACTGCTGCCTCACAGCACCAGGGGCATGGGTTTGACTCCAGCCTCGGGCAACTGTCTGTATGGAGTTTGCACATTTTCCCCGTGTCTGCGAGGGTTTTCTCCCAAAGTCCAAAAGATGGGCAAGCTAGGTACTTTGGCCAGGCTAAATTGCCCATGGTGTCTAGGAATGTCCAGGCTAGGTGGGTTAGCCATGGGAAATACAGTGTGACAGGGATAAGGTAGGAGGGTGGCACTGGGTGAGCTGCGTTTCGGAGGGTTGGTGTGGACTTGTTGGGCTGAATGGCCAGTTCCCACACTGTTTCCATTCTCTGATATCTGATCAGCATGGATGAATTGGACCAAAGGGTCTGTTTTTATGCTGTACAACTTTATGGCTCAATGACTCTATGACAAGTCCCGTGGAGATCTGGTTTCATTAATTTCAGTGAGAAGCTGTAGATATGATGTTACCAATTGAGCCTCCATGGTCTCCATGCTTCATTTATTGATGTTATGATGAAATAACAGGATTAAGAGAGTGTACTGCAGTTTGTGAAGTTTGTTGATACTTGGGGAGCCAAAGAACCTTTCAGCCAAGGTAATGTTATTGAACTAATAATCCCAAAGGCCCAGGTTAATGCTCTGTGGGCATGCATTCAAATCCCATCACAGCACCTAGTAGAAATTAAATTCAGTCAATAAAACTAGAATGTAATGTCAGTCTCAACTCTGATAACTATCATTGATTGCTGTTCAAATTCATCTGACTCTCTAACATCCCAAAGGGGAGGTGTGGTGAAGCTGCAAGATTTATATATATTAGTGTATTTTAATATCATTTACGACACATTTATTTCTTGGAAACATTTGTGTTTTGCATTAATAATTGGCTTAAAAATGGCAATACCAAAAATTCCAAGTAGTGAAAGTTACCCAGAGTTTTGAAGGAATTACTCAGAAGGGACAGGATGTACATGTATTTGGAAAGGCAAGGACTGATTAGGGATAGTCAATATGGCTTTGTGCATGGGAAATCATGTCTCACAAACTTGATTGAGTTTTTTGATGAAATAACAAAGAAGATTGATGAGGGCAGAGTAGTAAATGTGATTATATGGGCTTCAGTAAGGCGTTTAACAAGGTTCCCCATGGGAGACTGGTTAGCAAGGTTAGATCTCATGGAATAAGGAGAACTAGCCATTTGGATACAGAACTGGCTCAAAGGTAGAAGACAGAGGGTGGTGGTGGAGGGTTGTTTTTCAGACTGGAGGCCTGTGACCAGTGGAGTGCCACAAGGATCGATACTGGGCCCTCTACTTTTTGTCATTTACATAAATGATTTGGATGTGAGCATAAGAGGTAGAGTGAGTAAGTTTGTAGGTGACACCAAAATTGAAGGTGTAGTGGACAGCGAAGAGAGTTACCTCAGATTACAACAGGATCTGGACCAGATGGGCCAATGGGCTGAGAAGTGGAGTTTAACTCAGATAAATGCGAGGTGCTGCATTTTGGGAAAGCAAATCTTAGCAGGACTTATACACTTAATGGTAACGTCCTAGGGAGTGTTGCTGAACAAAGAGACCTTGGAGTGCAGGTTCATAGCTCCTTGAAAGTGGAGTGACAGGCAGATAGGATAGTGAAGAAAGCGTTTGGTATGCTTTCCTTTATTGGTCAGAGTATTGAGTACAGGAGTTGGGAGGTCATGTTGCGGCTGTACAGGACATTGGTTAGGCCACTGTTGGACAATTGTGTGCAATTCTGGTCTCCTTCCTATTGGAAAGATGTTGTGAAACTTGAAAGGGTTCAGAAAAGATTTACAAGGATGTTGCCAGGGTTGGAGGATCTGAGCTAAAGGGAGAGGCTGAACAGGCTGGGGCTGTTTTCCCTGGAGCGTCGGAGGCTGAGGGGTGACTTTATAGAGGTTACAAAATTGTGAGGGGCATGGATAGGATAGTCTTTTCCCTGGAGTGCGAGAGTCCAGAACTAAAGGGCATAGGTTTAGGGTGAGAGGGGAAAGATATAAAAGAGATCGAAGGGGCAACCTTTTCACGCAGAGGGTGGTACGTGTATGGAATGAGCTACCAGAAGAAGTAGTGGAGGCTGGTACAATTGCAACATTTAAGAAGCATTTGGATGGGTTTATGAATAGGAAGGGTTTGGAGGGATATGGGCCTGGTGCTGGCAGGTGGGACTAGATTGGGTTGGGATATCTAGTTGGCATGGACAGGTTGAACTGAAGGGTCTGTTTCCATGTTGTACATCTCTATGACTCTATGACTCTAAAGAAGGGTTGGAGGGAGAATTATCTGTAAACGATGAGTGCTGGAGATCACAGTGGGTCAGGCAGCAACCATGGAGAGAGAGCAAGCTAACAGTTCGAGTCTAGCTGACTCTTCATCAGAGCTGATGTGAAACATGGAGGGGCCAGCATTTATGCAACAGTTGACAGAGACGTGTGGAGTCCTGGGAGAGTGCTGATAGAGCAGATTAAGTGATCAGAATGTGGGAATGACAGACCACTGGTGTGTCTAACCGCCAGACTGGAAAGAACAGACATTCCCAATAAAGTGGGGAAAGGAGAGAGATGGCATGGTGACAAGCAAAGGTAAAAGAAAGGGAAGGAATGGGAGTTGGTTCACAATCTGAAGGTGCTGAACTCCACAATATGTTCAGACCCTGATCTTTATTAGTTTGTATGGGAAAGTCGATCAAGAGAGAAGCACATTTCATACTCTGATGTGCTGAGAAGTGTTTTGATGGAGTAACATTCTAAGCAACACTCCTAAGTAAAGGAATTCAAAGTAATGAAATTAGTTTGGAGTAAGAAGTTATTATGAATCACAGACTGGAGTGTTGTTATACAGTTGGTAGAGAAAAAGTGAAGCTCATGAAGTTGTAATGAGCAAAATATGAAAATGAATTGAAGTTGCATCAGGGATTGTTTAGCACTGGAAGAAAAAGTGAGGAGCATAATGATAATAAGTAACAATGAATAATCTACAATTCCAGCAGATGAGTGGAAATTTTAGTTACCTCAAGCCCATCAAAAGTATTACAAATAAATGAATCTTCCTCCCTTGGAAGTGAGCTGCACTGGATCTTGCTGGAAATAACGCAGTTGATAATCTTGGATTTGCAACAATATTTGTGGGCGATACCAGAATGTTCTGATCCTGAAACAATGCCGTTATTTCCGATCAATCCACAGAGAGTTTGGTTATTTGTATTGTGTGTTTAATAATCTTTGAATCTGTGTTGTAAGGGAAGAAAGTGTGATTTCCCCCCTCTTTTTCTTCATTTCTGTTGTTAATGAAGTTTTGTTTTATTGTTGAAAGAAGGACTGCTTTTGTTTTAGTAAGATAATTTCAAAAAAGATTTGTGATCTATCCATAAATCTGAAGCTCCTTGGATGCTGCCTGAACTGCTGTGCTCTTCCAGCACCACTAATCCAGATTATGATCTATCCAGTCAGTTTCCTGTTGGGATCTGTCTCATCTGATACCAACGCTAACTGGCATTTACCACCCACCCCCATTACAGTTGGGACCACTAGATCATAATAGATGGAAATCTGACATCCTTACCTGATCTAGCCCAGACTTTGGGGTGCCTGAGAGATGAATAAGATGATTGTTGTTGTTCTAAAGAAGAAAGAATTCATATCTTTCAGTTTGCAAGTTTCAAGATGAAGAGTGAGGTCTAATTTTCTCTGTCTCTCCATTTCAATGATTTGGAGATGCCAGTGTTGGACTGGAGTGGGCAAAGTTAAAAATCCCACAACACGAGGCTATAGTCCAACAGGTTTATTTGGAAGCAACCGCTTTCTGAGCGCTGCTCCTTCATTAGGTAACTAGGTCACCAGCTACCTGATGAAGGAGCAGTGCTCTGAAAGCTAATGCTTCTAAATAAACCTGTTGGACTATAACTTGGTGTAGTGTGATTTCTAACGTTATCCATTTCTAAGTGAATTTCAGATAGGCAGCTTCTGTAAATTAAATGGGGTTCTATGTAATTAGGATTTTTGTTTCCTGAAAGCAATGGGGCCATGCTTTATATATTCATCAGGACACCACGTGCACAAAACAGGCTACACCTTTAACAATCTGATACCGGTCTGTTCTCATCGATACTAACAGTTCATCCAAACTGGAGACCAACGAACACATCAGATAGTTGTCGAGAGCCAGGGGCACCTACTGGTGGTGAAATGACATTACGACACAAAAATATGGACAAAGGTAAAGTTGCCATCGTCCCCATCGACCATAGGAGTGCTCTCTCATTTAAAAGAGCTGACTGGTAGTGAGTTTAACCTGGAGACCACAACACCTCAGGCGAGGGCCAAATTTGAGAAGACAGGAGCTTCAAGGTTACTTCAGCCTATCATAGGAGCAGAATTAGGCTATTGAGCCCCTTTGTGCCTGTACTACAATTCAATAAGATTGGGTTGATGTACTGTGGTCTCAGCACCACATTCCCGTCTGCCCTCATTAGCCCTTGACTCTCTTATCTATCAAAAATGTATCTAATGCTATCTATCATAAAATAAATTTAATGCCACTACTTCCATTGCTATCTGAGGATGAGAATTGCGTAGTAATGGATCTTTGACAGAACCAATTTGGAGTCATAGATTCATTGACATCTATAGTATGGAAACAGACCCTTCGGCCCAATGTATCCATACTGCCCAGTTTTCACAATTTCTTCTAAGGTCTGTCTTAACATCAAGACAGTCTCCTGGTTCTAGTCTCCCTCTCAAGAGGAAGCATTCACCTCTCAGTCTCACCTTGCTGAGTCACCCCGAATCTCGAAGATATTTGCCAATCAATCTGTTCAGAAACACTAATATGCACCTCTGGTGCAGGGGCAGCTTGAACGCTGGCCTCCTGGTCTGGAGGTAGGGCCATTACCACCACACCACAGGAGCTCTCTGACACCAAGAGGGCTCATTCTTTGAAATTGCATATGGGTACATGCTGTGCCTCACAGGAGCAGCCCCACATCCTGGGGAACATGCCAGCCCTGTACCCAGCTGTTGTAAAAAGCAGGTGGGTCGGGCCATTTAAGCTGGCCAGCTGGGAAGGCAAAGCGTATATATGCTGCTTTCATAGCTCCAGCGTTAACACAAGATTCTCTGGCATTCCTGTATATGTTATACAGTCCCTCTGGAGAGAGATAATTGACCCCTTGTGACTGAAAGCCACTGGAGAGTAGCAGTCAGCTGTAGTGTTTGCTCGGTGCAGTAACTGAAAGCTGTAATCAACAATATTATACAAAACCAAGGGGAGCTTACAAACATCAATAATTTGCTAATTCTGGCTTTATTTGTAGCAAAGTATCTTTACTGATGTCCCAGCACATCCATGCATCTGCTGATAGGCTGCAACATAATGTCTGTCACTTGATGGTGCTGGTAGTATTTGTAGTAGTATACTCACCTTCTGTACTGTAATGATTCTATGACTCAGTGACTACATAGGCAGAGTGGGGTACAGGGCCGTCCATGTTTGCATACTGGATCAGAAATGTGGACGTTAAATCAACAGTGAGTCACACTGAAGACTGAAAGGAAACAGATCTGATTAACTCCTTTCCATTTCACAAGCTACCCCATTTCACACTGATCCCAACCTTTCAACATCTTCATTCTGACCATGTCACTATGTTAGTTATGGTCTCACCCTTTCCCAATCTCTAATGTCCCTTCAGCCTTACAACTCTCTGAGATGTTGACACTCCTTCAATTTGTTCCTATTTCTGCAGTCTCAATTCTAATTGCTCCAGGGTTGATCCCAATGGTCTCACCTCTCTGGTTGGACAGGCTGGTGAAGAGGGCATTTGTGTGCTTGCCTTCATTGCTCAGAGTATTGACTATAGGAGTCGGGACATCATGTTGAGATTGTACAGGATATGCTGAGGCCACTTTTGGAGTCCTGTGTACTGTTCTGGTCGCCCTGCTATAGGAAGGGTATTATTAAATTGGAGAGGGTTCGGAGAAGATTTACCAAGCTGTTACCGAGACTGGAGGGTTTGAGTTATAAGGAGAGGTTGGATAAACTGGGATCTTTTTCACTAGAACATAGGAGGTTGAGGGGTGACCTTATAAAATCATGACGGGCATAGATAAGGTGAATAGCAAACGATAGGGTGAACAGCAAAGATCTTTTCCCTAGGGCTGGGGGAATTCAAAACTAGAGGGCATTATTTTAAGGTGGGGGGACAAAGATTTAAGAGGGACCTTAGGGACAGCTTTCTCACACAGAGGATGGTTCACGTGGAGAATGAACTGCCAGTGGACAGTATTGATGTAAGTACAGTTACAACATTTTAAAAGACATTTGGACAAGTACATGGAGAGGAAAGGTTGAGAGAGATATGGGCCAAACACAGGCAAGTGGGACTAGTTTAGTTTGGAAAACCTGGTTGGGATGGATGAGTTGGGCCGAAGGGTCTGGTTCTGTGCAGTGTGACTGTGACACGAATAAACCATGGAAGTGATTTCTCAAAGCTCCCTGCCTCTCCCTTTCGAATATAAGACGCTCCACCTGACTTTGAATGTTTGATCACCTCTCTGAATGAGCCTTTGTAGCTCATTCTGTTTCATGGTCCGATGAAGCTTTATGAAGTATTTAATTGTGCTAAAGGTGTTGAAAAACACAAGTTGTTGTTTATGTTATTGGGCAACCACTAAATTAGCAGCCAGAAAGGGTGGTGAAATCACATGGGGATTTTGCTTATGGTTAATTCTAGCACTTGCTGGTTCCATTGTGGTTTTTGAAGAGTTCAGGGAGTAGGTAGCTCCCACTTTGGGCCATAGGTGACCCAAGAAGATCATGAAAAATAAGTAGAAGGTAAATATTGCTGAAGCCTGCTACCATTTAACACATTCCTGTTAACATCTTTCCACATTTGTAACTCAGGAATTCATTTTAACATGAACCACTAATAAAAGTTAACTTATGTTACTATTGGGAGAAAGTGAGTCCTGCAGATGCTGGAGATCAGAGTCGAGAGTGTGGTGCTGGAAAAGCACAGCAGGTCAGGCAGCATCCGAGGAGCAGGAGAATTGACGTTTCGGGCAAAATCCCTTCATCAGGAATGAGGCTTGTGAGCCGAGGGTGTGGAGAGATAAATGGGAGGGTGTTGGGGCTAAGGGGGACTTTGGCTGGGAATGCGGGAAGTAGATGGAGGTGGGTTGGTCTATCGCACTCTCAGCTATCTTCCCCCCAGCTCTGCCCCCCCCACCCCCCTCCCATTTATCTCTCCACCCCCTCGGCTCACAAGCCTCATTCCTGATGAAGGGCTTTTGCCTGAAACATCGATTCTCCTGCTCCTCGGATACTGCCTGACCTGCTGTGCTTTTCCAACACCACACTCTCGTATATTACTGTTGTTACTGTCCTTAATAAACCTTCCTCAGTCTTCCACAACAAATCTCAGTGTACTTTAGTACAACTGAAGTTGCATTAAATGTTGGCATGGTCATTGTTTTAACCACCTAGTGAAGGGAAACGAAGGTTGCAGTTTTGTGGTCTCCCTGGGTTAGGCTAAGAGGCAGGACAGTATAATGAGATTGGTAAGGTGTAGGGGATTCGGTCAAGCGTGGATTTTCTGTTCAGAGGCTGAGTGGACAAATCTACACCTACTTCCTGCTATTTAAACAATGGCACAAGTTTCCTCCTTCATCAATGACTTTCCTTCCACCATAAGTTCACTGATGTTTGCACAACATTCAGCATTGTTGATGACATCTAAAGCAGTCCATTAACAAACATAGCAAGACTTGGGCACTAGGTGGATAAGGTGGTCAAAAAGACATACAGCACACTTGCATTTATTGGCTGGGGCATTGAATATTAAAGTTGGCAAGTTATGTTACAGCTGTACAAAACTTTTGTTGAGGTCACATTTGGAATATTGTGTGCCATTCTGGTCATCACATTACCAGAAGGACATGGATGCTTTGGAGAGAGTGCAGAGAAAGTTAACCGTGGATATTGCCTGGTCTGAATGGGTTTAGTTATGAGGAGAGGTTGGATAAACTTGGATTATTTTCACAGAGGGGCGACCTGATAGAGGTCTACAAAATTATGTGAGGTACAGATAGGGTAGATAGTCAGAGGCTTTTTCCCAGGGTGGAAAGGTCAACTACAAGAAGACACAGGTTCAAGGTGAGGGGGGAAAGTTCAGGGGAAGACCTTCCACCTAGAGAGTGGTTGATGTCTGGAATTCATTGTCAATGGAAGTGGTGGAAGCAAGTATGTTAGCAACATTTAAGGCACATCTTAATATATAAATGAATGGGAAGTGAACAGAGGGATAGAAACTGCACATGGGCAATAAGTAGCTTGTCTAAGGATTAGAACTGACACAGGCTTGGTTGGCCGAAAGGCCTGTTCCTGTGCTGTACTGAACTGTATTGTATTGTACCATTCAGGCTTAAGCTGATGAGTGTCAATTAACATATGCACCACACAAATACCAGGCAATAACCATCAGGAACGAAAGAAAATCAAACCATCGAGCCTTGAAATTCAGTGGCATCATCATCACTGAATCCCCCAGCAGCAATCTCCTTGCGTTGGGGTTTGTCCCAAGCAGTTCCCTGATGCGGGACTCTGTGTTCCTCGGAACGCACACCGAGACACACATCAACTGCACCTGGAGGACCATCAACTCAGTGGAAGATGCTCTTTGGTCTGCCCGGAACTTGCTGGTCTTCCAGAACAAGGAGTTGACCCTGACTGTGTGTCACAGTCTGGCACATTCCAAGGTCCACGACTATATGCTGACGAATGCACTAAAGCTCAGGGCAACTGTCAGTAAGAGAAAGACCACGGTCTGATGGTCTTCCTACTGAAAGTAAATGGAGGTCCATTCAGTTATTGGACCCTCCTAGTGCCTCAAACATATATAAATATTAGTATTGCATGTGTAAGAGAGTCTTTGGCTTTTTGGATAGAGTCAAAGTCCAATGTTTTGATATGCAGGTGAGGGAGGGGGCGTGGGCGTAAGCTTTGCACTCCCTGCGGTGCCGAGAGAGGAGGGTGGGATGGTGGGGGACATGGATCAGACCAAGAGAGTCGCAGAGGGAATGGTCTTTACAGAAAGTGGATAGGGGTGGGGAGGGAAATATATCCCTGGTGGTGGTTACGTTTGTAAGTGATGGAAATAGTGGAGGATGATGCGATTTATGTGGAGGTCAGTGGGTTGGAAGGTCAGGACCGGGAGTGGTTCTGTCCTTGTTGCGGTTGGAGGGGTGGGGTTTGAGGGCAGAGGTGTGGAATGTGGATACAATGTGCTGGAGGGCATCAATTGACAACGTAGGAGGGGAAATTGTAGTATTTAAGAAGAAGGCCATCTGGTGTGTTCAATGGTAGAACTGGTCCTCCTGGGAGCAGATGTGATGGAGGCAGAGGAATTGGGAATAAGGGATTGCATTTTTACAGGAATCACGGTGGGAGGAGGTGTAATCCAGGTAGCTGTGGGAGTTGATGGGTTTGTAGAAGATGTCCGTGTTGAGTCAGCCATCGTTGATGGAAATGGAGGGAGGTATCAGAGATGGTCCAGGTGAATTTAAGTTCAAGGTGGAATGTGTTGGTGAAGTTGATGAACTGCTCAACCTCCTCGTGGAAGCACGAGGTGGCACCAACGTAGTCACCAATGTAGCAGAGGAAGAGGCTGGGAGTGGTGTTGGTGCAACTACAGAAGATGGACTGTTCCACGTAACCGACAAAGAGACAGGCATAGCTGGGGCCCATACGGGTGCCCACGGCTACCTCTTTGGTCTCGAGGAAGTGGGAGGATTCGAAGGAGAAATTATTGAAGGTGACTGGAGGACGCGTCTTACGAAGAGAGGTTGGCTAAGCTTGGACTTTTCTCTCGGGAGAGAAGGAGGAAGAGAGGTGACCTGATGGGGGTATACAAGATAATGAGAGGCATGGATAGAGTCAATAGCCAGAGACTTTTCCCTAGGGCAGGACTGACTGGCACGAGGGGTCATAGTTTGAAGATATTAGGAGGAAGGTATAGAGGAGATGTCAGAGGTAGGTTCTTTACGCAGAGAGTTGTGAATGCATGGAATGCATTGCCAGCGGTGGTGGTGGAAGCAGAGTCATTTAAGCGGCTGCTGGACATGCACATGGATAGCAGTGAATTGAGGGGTATGAAGGTTAGGTTATTTTATTTTAGATTAGGAATAATCCTCAGCACAACATTGTGGGCTGAAGGGCCAGTTCTGTGTTGTACCTTTCTATGTTCTATGTGAGGACCAGTTCAGACAGACAAATGAGAATGTCTGTGGAGGGGTACTGGTGGGGACGTCGGGAGAGGAAGAAATGGAGGGTTTGGAGGCCTTTGTTATGGCGGATGGAAGTGCAGAGGGACTGGATGTCCATGGTGACGATGAGGCATTGAGGTAACAAAAGTCTTGGAGGAGGCGGAGGGTTTAGGTGGTGTCCCGAATGTATGTGTGGAGTTCCTGGACCGGGGGGATAGGACAGTATCGAGGTAGCTGGAGATGAATTCAATGGGGCAGGAGCAGGCTGAGATGATGGGTTGGCCATGGTAGTCAGGCTTGTGGATCTTGGGTAGGATCGGGCAGTGGAACTATGAGGTTGGAAGCTATGGGTGGGAGATCCCCTGAGGTGATGAGGTTGTGTATGGTTTGGGAGATGACAGTTTGGTGATGGGAGGTGGGGTCGTGGTCGAGGGGGAGGTAGGAGGAGGTGTCCTTGAGTTGGCGCCTGGCTTCAGCAGTGTAGAGATCAGTGCACCAAACTATCACAGCATCCCCCCTTTGTAGGTTGGTTTGCTGGTGAGGTTGGGTTTGGAGCGCGGGGAGTGGAGGGCTGCTCATTGTGAGGGTGAGAGGCTGGAGTGGGTGAGAGGGGGTGGACAGGTTGGGGTGGTCAATGTCCCTGTGGCAATTTGAAATAGAGATTGAGAGCGGGTAACCACCCTCGAACCCCACCCCTCCAAACGCAATAAGGACAGAACCACCCACTCCTCACCTTCCACCCTCTAACCTCTGGATGCATCACATCATCCTCAGCCATTTCCGCCACCTACAAACGTAATCCATCACCAGGGATATATTTCCCTCCCCATCCCTATCTGCTTTCGATAAAGACCATTCCCTCTGCGACTCTCTTGTCAGGTCCACACCCCCCACCATCCCACCTTCCCCTCCTGGCACCTTCCCCTGCCACCGCAGGAATTGCAAAGCCTGTGCCCACACCTCCTCCCTCACCTCCATCCAAGGACCCAAAGGAGCCTTCCACATCCATCAAAGCTCCATCTGCACTTCCACATGTCATTTATTTTTCCGTTGCTCCTGATGCAGTCTCCTCTACGTTGGGAAGACTGGACACCTACTTGCAGAATGCTTCAGGGAACATCTCCAGGACACCCGCACCAATCAACTACACCACCCTGTGGCCGAAAACTTCAACTCCCCCTTCCACTCTGCCGAGGATATGTAGGTCCTGGGCCTCCTCCATTGCCACTCCCTCACCAGTCGACACCTGGAGGAAGAATGCCTCATATTCTGCCTTGGGACCCTTCAACCCCAAGGCACCAATGTGGACTTCACTAGTTTCCTCATTTCCCGTCCCCCCACCTTATCCTAGTTCCAACCTTTTAACTCAGTACCGTCCCCATGACCTGTCCTACCTGCCAATCTTCCTTCCGACCTATCCTCTCTGACCTATCACCATTACCCCCACCTCCATCTACCTATCGCACTCTCTGCTACCTTCCCCCAACTCCAACCCCCCTCCCATTTATCTCTCAGCCCCTTGGCCCACAAGCCTCATTCCTGATGAAGGGTTTTGTCCGAAACATCGATTCTCTTGCTCCTCGGCTGCTGCCTGACCTGCAACAGTCATAGACTCGCCAACTTTAAGGGCATTTAAATGGTCATTGAATAAACATATGGATGAAAATGGAATAGTGTAGGATAGATAGGCTTCAGATTGGATCCAAAGGTTGGCACAACATCGAGGGCCAAAGGGCCTGTACTGCGCTGTAATAGAGTCATAAAGTCATAGAGTTCCAAGTTCTCTGTTCTATGTTCTATGCTTTTTTCTAAATCAAAAAGTGGATGCAGGGTCAAAGAGAAAGGCAACAGAGATGAGGAATCCATAGGATGAGTTCAGGGTAGTATTTTTTGGAGTTGATCAAGGAGCAGGCTATATTGGCCCAGTAATGTGGCATTAGTTAATGCTCTTATTGTGAAAGCACCTCAAAGTAGTAGCAATCATAAAATGATTTAATTTTACATTCAGTTTGAGGGAGAAGTGGGTCTGAGACATTTTAAAAACATTTTGATAAAGGAACATATGAGGGTGTGAAAGCAGAACTGGCTAAAGTGAGTTTGCAAATTAGATTAAGGGAGGGTCAATAGAGAAGCACTGACAGGCATTTCAGGGGTATCTCAGAATTCACTGAGTAGTTACATTCCAAAGACTAAGAAAAATTCCAAGAGACTGAACCACTGTCCGTGGTTAACTATAAATGTTAAAGACATAGTCAAACTTAAAGAAAAGCACATAACTATGGTGACAGATCAGAAGACTGGATAGAATATTTTTAAAAGGCAAAGAATCACAAAAAAAATCATTAAGAGGGAAAAATCAGAGTATAAGAAAATGCTAGTGAGAAATATAAAAACTTTTGATTAACGTTGAAAGATGAATAGAGTGAACAAAGTGAGTGTTGATCTCGTCGAAACGTAGAAACAGAGAAAACAGGAGTAGGCCATTCGGCCCTTTGAGCCTAGTCTACCATTCAATACGCTCATGGCTGATCATCCAACTCAGTCCCCTCTCCCCCACACCCTTTTATCTTGAAATTATTCAATGTTTTGGTCTTAACCACTTTCTATGGCAGAGAATGCCACAGGGTCTCCTCACTCTCTGGTGGAGGAGAAAGCCTTCCTCACCCCAGTCCTAAACGGCTCACCCCAAATCCTTTGACTGTGACCCCTGGTTCTAGAATCCCAGGTTATCAGGTACATCCTTTTGCATTTGTCTTGTCTAGTCGTGTTATAGGTTTCAATCAAATCCCCAAGTGATAAAGTGAAAGAAAGACTGGAGAATTAAAAATGGAAAATAAGGAAATGGCTGATGAATTGAATGGGTGTTTTACATCAGTCTTCACTTTAGAAGATTCAGAAAAGAGCCCAGCAGCAGCAATAAATCAAGAAATGGTAGGTTCAGAGAAACTGAGGAAAATCCCAATCACTGGAATTATCAGAGCTGTGGGCAACAAGCATATAGAACATAGAACATAGAACATAGAACATAGAACAATACAGCACAGAACAGGCCCTTCGGCCCACGATGTTGTGCCGAACTTCTAACCTAGATTAAGCACCCATCCATGTACCTATCCAAATGCCGCTTAAAGGTCGCCAATGAATCTGACTCTACCACTCCCTCGGGCAGCGCATTCCATGCCCCCACCACTCTCTGGGTAAAGAACCCACCCCTGACATCTCCCCTATACCTTCCACCCTTCACCTTAAATTTATGTCCCCTTGTAACACTCTGTTGTACCCGGGGAAAAAGTTTCTGACTGTCTACTCTATCTATTCCTCTGATCATCTTATAAACCTCGATCAAGTCACCCCTCATCCTTCGCCGTTCCAACGAGAAAAGGCCGAGAACTCTCAACCTATCCTCGTACGACCTACTCTCCATTCCAGGCAACATCCTGGTAAATCTTCTCTGCACCCTCTCCAAAGCTTCCACATCTTTCCTAAAGTGAGGCGACCAGAACTGCACACAGTACTCCAAATGTGGCCTAACCAAAGTCCTGTACAGCTGCAACATCACCTCACGACTCTTGAATTCAATCCCTCTGCTAATGAACGATAATACTCCATAGGCCTTCTTACAAACTCTATCCACCTGAGTGGCAACCTTCAAAGATCTATGTACATAGACCCCAAGATCCCTCTGTTCCTCCACCTGACCAAGAACCCTACCATTAACCCTGTATTCCGCATTCTTATTTGTTCTTCCAAAATGGACAACCTCACACTTGGCAGGGTTGAACTCCATCTGCCACTCCTCAGCCCAGCTCTGCATCATATCTAAGTCCCTCTGCAGCCGACAACAGCCCTCCTCACTGTCCACAACTCCACCTATCTTTGTATCATCTGCAAATTTACTGACCCACCCTTCGACTCCCTCATCTAAGTCATTAATAAAAATTACAAACAGCAGAGGACCCAGAACTGATCCCTGCGGAACTCCACTTGTAACTGGACTCCATGCTGAATATTTACCATCTGCCACCACTCTCTGACTTCGACCGGTTAGCCAGTTTTCTATCCAATTGGCCAAATTTCCCTCTATCCCATGCCTCCTGACTTTCCGCATAAGCCTACCATGGGGAACCTTGTCAAATGCCTTACTAAAATCCATGTACACTACATCCACTGCTCTACCCTCATCCACATGCTTGGTCACCTCCTCGAAGAATATGGAAGGAAGAGCAGAAGCCGTCATATCAGGCAGAGCACTGAGTAAATCACAGTGGTGTCTTCCATTTGCTGGTGTGCAAAGGAGCCCTGAATGAAGTGTGAAATTGTCCATTTTGGTAGGAAGAATAAAAATGGTGCATACAATCTAAATGGTTTTGAGATTTCGCAACTCTGAGATGGAGAGGGATCTCGGTGTCCGAGCACACGAATCACAATGGTTTAGTGTGCGGGTCCAGCAAGTAATTATGTAAGTTAATGGAATGTTATCTTTTGTCATGAGGGGAATTGAATGCAAAAGTAGGAAGGTAATACTTCAGGGCGTTGGTGAGACCACATCTGGAGTTCTGTGCTTCATGTTGGTCACCTTATTGAAGGAAGGATGTAAATGTACTGGAGATAGTTCAGGGAAGGTTTACCAGACCAATACATGAATGGACAGTTGTCTAATGAGGAAAAAGTTGGATAGGCTAGGCTTGTATACGCGAGAGCTTAAAAGTGTAAAGATTGACATAAAAGATCTCGAAGAGTCTTGTCAGAAAGAGGATGTTGGTCTTATGGGAGAATTTAATCTGTGACATTGTTTAAAAACGGTCCATTTAAATTGAGATGAAACAACTGTTTTTTCCTCTTAGAAGGTTGTGAGCTTTCAGAACTCTTCATGTGATCATGGTGGAAGTAGGGCCCTCAAATATTTTTAAGGTGGAGGGAGACAAATTCTTGTTAAGCAAGGGATAGAAAGGGTAACGGGGAAGACAGGAACACAGATTTGAGACTGCAATCGCCCATGATTTTATTGAATGATGAGGAAGGCTTGAGGGTCCCTGACTGGCTTGCTGATTTGTATGGTCTAGTAGCTTGTAGCTATTGCGGTTCATCTACTTCAGTGACATATTGCTGACATTGTCCAGATGTCCCCAGTCCTTAAAACAGTAAAAATCTGCTCGAAGGTATCAGCAAATGATGAAAACTATCGTCAAAGTGCTATCAAATAACTCTTAGACAAAAACACAAAAGAAGGTTGGATGCTGGAAATCAGGAGCAAAATTGCTTGAAAAAACTCAGCAAGTCTGGCAGCATCTGTGGAGAGAAAATAGAATCAATGCTTTGGATCCAGTGACTCTTCTTCAGAACTGATGATAAGTGAGGAAATTGGCATTTACGCAGAAGATGGGGTGGGTGGAGGGGGTAAGGAGTAAATGGTAGGTGGAGATAGAGCCCAAAGAGAGAGAAAAACAATTGGACAGACAAAGAAATGGTAAAGGTCAGAGTGGGAGAATGAGTAGCTGCTGATGGGGGCTGTTAGTGGCTGACAATGGGCTATGTGTGGTAACATGTGATGACAAGGCCTGGTGTGTGAGAGTTGGGGCAAGGACATGGGAGAAGGTGCCTCAAACCCTAAAGTTATTGCATTCGATATTGAGAACTCAGTGGGAAGCTAGGGAAGTGATTGCTGGGCCTCTTGCTGAGATATTTGTATCGTCAATAGTCACAGATAAAGTGCCGAAAGACTGGAGGTTGGCTAACGTGATACTACTGTTTAAGAAATGTGGTAAGGACAAGCCAGGGAACTATAGACCAGTGAGCCTGATGTCAGTGGTGGCAAGTTGTTGTAGGGAATCCTGAAGGACAAGATGTTCTTGTATTTGGAAAGGCATGGACTGATTAGGGATAGTCAACATGGCTTTGTGCGTGGGAAATCATGTCTCACAAACTTGATTGAGTTTTTTGAAGAAGTAACAAAGAGGATTGATGAGGGCAGAACAGTAGATGTGATCTATATGGACTTCAGTAAGGCGTTCGACAAGGTTCCCCATGGGAGACTGGTTATCAAAGTTAGATCTCATGGAATACAGGGAGAACAAGCCATTTGGATACAGAACTGGCTCAAAGGTAGAAGACAGAGGGTGGTGGTGGAGGGTTGTTTTTCAGACTGGAGGCCTGTGACCAGTGGAGTGCCACAAGGATTGGTGCTGGGTTCTCTACTTTTCATTATTTATATAGATGATTTGGATGCGAGCATAATAGGTATAATAGGTATAGTTAGTAAGTTTGCAGATGACACTAAAATTGGAGGTGTAGTGGACAGCGAAGAAGGTTACCTCAGGTTACAACAGGATCTGGACCAGATGGGCCAATGGGCAGAGTAGTGACAGATGGAGTTTAATTCAGATAAATGTGAGGTGCTGCATTTTGGGAAAGCAAATCTCAGCATGTGAACATGGTGGAAGTAAGGTCCTCAAGTACATATACACTTAATGGTAAGGTCGTAGGGAGTGATACTGAACAAAGAGACCTGAGAGTGCAGGTTCATAGCTCCTTAAAAGTGGAGTCGCAGGTAGATAGGATAGTGAAGAAGGCGTTTGGCATGCCTTCGTTTATTGGACAGAGTATTGAGTACAGGAGTTGGGATGTCATGTTGTGGCTGTACAGGACATTGGTTAGGCCACTGTTGTAATATTGCGTGCAATTCTGGTCTCCTTCCTATCGAAAAGATGTTGTGAAACTTGAAAGGGTTCAGAAAAGATTTACAAGGACGTTGGAGGATTTGAGGTTGGAGGATTTGAGCTATAGGGAGAGGTTGAACAGGCTGGGGCTGTTTTCCCTGGAGCGTCGGAGGCTGAGGGGTGACCTTATAGAGGTTTACAAAATTATGAGCGGCATGGATAGGGTAAATAGGCAAAGTCTTTTCGCTGGTGTCGGGGAGTCCAGAACTAGAGGGCATAGGTTTAGGGTGAGAAGGGAAAGATATAAAAGAGACCTAAGGGTCAACTTTCTCACACAGAGGATGGTACATGTATGGAATGAGCTGCCTGGGGAAGTGTTGGAGGCTGGTACAATTGCAACATTTAAAAGGCATTTGGATGGGAATATGAATAGGAAGGGTTTGGGGGGATATGGGCCGGGTGCTGGCAGGTGGGACTAGATTGGGTTGGGATATCTGGTCGGGATGGACGTGTTGGACCTTAGTTTGTTCTTACCACCTATCTTAAAAAGTTGCACCATGTTCGGCAACCTCCAGTCTTCTGGCACCTCACCTGTAACTATTGATGACACAAATATCTTAGTGGGAGGCTCAGCTATCACTTCCCTAGCTTCCCACAGAGCTATATGACGAGCTAACAATCTCAGAATGTACTGGAAAATTGAAAATATATAACATTTGGCTGTGAAACAGATACCTCAGTTGGTTGCTATTTTGACAACAATTTGAATTTAACCAATCAGTTGAAATTATGTCCCACAATACTAAAATGATTTTGAATTTATTGTTTTGTTAACATTGAACCAATGAGACAATCTGATGTTGGGATAAAAGAGGCAGGCAGTTCGAAAGTCAGACAGAGAGTAACTGCCTTTGAGAGAGACTGCCATTGAAAACACTCTCTGTCAAAGGTCCCTTTTTCATATGGAACATCTTTGCAGCAAAAGACAGAAGATGACCCAGGGAGATCTTCAACCAGAGGGAGACAAACAACAATGACAACAACCGCTGTATGGTTTCGAAATTAAGTTGATGGAAATTTAATACGTGCTTATTGGAACAGTATATTGTGATAGAGTTGGAGGCAGATAACAAATGTTTAAAAGAAAACATTGTTTTAAACATTCCATGAACTCACAACATTTGGGTTGCCCTGCCAGTATCAGTGGTGGACTCCCCCTCTTTATGGTCATTCAAGCGGGCATTGGATAAGCATATGGAGGTTATTGGGCTAGTATAGATTAGGTAGGCTTCGGTCGGCGCAACATCGAGGGCCGAAGGGCCTGTACTGCGCTGTATTTTGCTATGTTCTATGTTTCTATGTTCTAGAATGGGGGATTAGAGTTGTAAATAGTTGTTGTTTCATGTTTACTTTTAGAGTTAAAGAATAAATTGATATTTTTCTTTGAAAAGTGGAATTTCGGAGTTCTCTGTCACTCACTCTTTAACAGATTACGAGGTGAGCTTTTCTGGGGGTTTACTTTAATTAACAGAAGGGCTCACCCCGCCCGTGTCATAACAGTTTGGGGTCTTATGCCCAGGTTTAGACAGATCCAGTCAGATATATGGACAGATTTGAACAGATTTGTGCATGAAAGATCCCAGCAGATTTAAACACTTGTCCAATAGTATCCTAGATGGGTGAGACAATTTGTTTAATTTTGGTTACTTGTGGTTGGTTAAATTAAAAGTGAGCCAAATGGCTCTTAAGGTTGCGAAGGAGGTTCTGGGGTTTGAAGATGATTCCCAAATTTTCCAAGAAAATTTAGAAAGAATGAGAAAGGCCATACCTTTAGAACTAGCAAAGAGGTTAGAATTGGGTCTAACCAAGGACAAAAGGAAAGCTGCATTTGTAAGGGACTTAGTCAAGCACTTAGGTGTGTCAGAGAAACAGACAAGTGCAGTAGAGTTAGAGCAACTTAAATTACAGTCGAGGAAAATGGATTTAGAAGTTAAAGAAAGGGGAAGAAAAGCTATGAGAGAAGAAAAGAGAGACAGAGAGAGAGAGGAAAAAGAAAGAGAGAGAAGGTTCTTAGCTGAGCAAAGAGAGAGAGAAGAAAAGGGGAGGGTAAAGAGAAAGAAAGACAGAGAGAAAGAAAGTGAGAGAAAGACAGAAAGAAAGTGAGAGAAAGAGAACAGGAGAGATAATTTGAACTTCAGAATTTGGAAAAGATTTGTAGTTCAGGTTGAGGTTCTGGATGTAGGTTTGCTCACTGAGCTGGAAGGCTCATTTTCAGATGTTTCATCACCATACCAGGTATCATCATCAGTGAGCCTCAGGTGAAGTGCTGGTGTTATGACTCAATTTCTATTTATGTGTTTCGGTTCCTTCGGTTTATGATGTCATTTCCTGTGGTGATGTCATTTCTTCCAGAAAGAATAGGGGGAGAAGGAAAAGAAGTTACAATTTTGAGAGATACAGGATTTAACCAGTCACAGATAGTAAGGGATGAGTGAATATGCACTTTTTTTGATCTGTGGGATAGATGGACAGAAATTTAGCATTCTCCTATACAAGATCAGGTTGGAGTGCCAACTCAAGACTGGGGAATTAACAGTGGGAGTGATTGACAGAGTGTCAGTTCCAGGAATTCATTTTGTTCTTGGGAACAATTTAGCAGGATCCAAGGTGGAAGTGACACTCTGTGTGATGGAGAAGCCCAAGGAAGACCAAGAAACTGAGGAATTAAAAGAAAAATACCCTGGATCTTTTCCAGACTGTGTATTAACATGATCCCAGTATCATAAGTCACAACATGAAGCAAAAACTAAAGAGAAAGATGAAGGAGTTGAGGTTCAGTTAGCGGAAATCCTATTTGATGTAATGATGCAGGAAAAATATGAACAGGCAGAGGGTCAGACAGAAGTGTGTAGTCCTGAAAGGCTAACGAACTCATGACGAGACAATAACGGATATATATATATATATAGATACATACTCAAAAAAGGAGTCAGAATATATTCTTGAGGTTTATTATCTTAAAGATAGAATCTTAAGATGGAAATGGAGACCATGGCAGATTAATGCAGAGGAGAAATGGGCTGAAGTGCACCAGATTGTGTTGTCGGTATCATACAGACATGAGGTGTATCAGCTAAGGTACAAAAGTATTTCTATCCGCCTGGAATGCACAAGGTTGTGGTTAAATTTTGCCGTACGTGCCATACATGCCAAATGGTAGGGAAGCCACCGGCGGTAATAAATCCAGCAGCTTTGTTGCTAACTCCCACATTTGAAGAACCTTTCACGCGGATTATGATTGGTTGTGTAGGTTCCTCCCGAAAATTAGAAGTAGGAACCAGTAACTTGTTAACCATGATGGATGTGTCTCCCAGATTTCTGGGGGCAACTCCATTACGGAGTATTAGGGCCAAAAGGGTAGGAGAGGAGTTAGTAGCTCTCTCCACGTGGTATGGGCTACCTCAAGAGACTCAATCAGACCAAGGGTCAAACTTAACTGCTGGGCTGTTGAAGAAAGTTATGGATAGCTTAGGCATAGAGCACGTTAAATGAAGTGAGTATCATTCTGAATCCCAGGGACCACTGGAAAGGTGGCATCATACCCTGAAGACCATGTTCAGAGAGAACTGTCAGGATTACCCGAATGATTGGGGTAAAGGTATCCTATTCGTATTGTTATCCATTGGAGATGCCCCAAACAAATCTACTCAGCTCACTCCCTTTGAGTTAATATTTGGGCATGAAGTGAGAGGACCCTTGAAATTAATTGAAGAAAAATTGACGGGACTGAAGTCGGAGATCTCACACCGGGTAATGTATCTGAAGTGAAGGAGAGATAAAATTGGGTAGGTGAGTTAGCTAAACAGCACATCTAGAGGTCACAGCATAAAATGAAGCAGGTGGCAGATAAAGAACTCTAAAATTCATAAGTTTTACCATGGGGGTGACGTTTTAGTAGTTATCAGTGGCGGGATATCCCTTCAAAGCCAGGTTTAGTGGCCATTATAAAATTGAGAAAATGTTGAATCAGGTAAACTATCTAATAAAGATACCAGATAAGAAAAATACCTGTATCAGGTATGTCATGTGAATAATTGAAACCTCATTATAATAGAGAGAAGGAACTAGAGAAACAGGTGTTAGTTACTCCTCCACAGAGTGAGGAATCAAATCCAGATGTTGTGGAGTTTGATGTGCCTCAAAATACATTAAACAATGCGAAAACCCTTGAGGAGTGGGATAAGTTAGTGAACTATCTGTCTCAGGAGCAAAGAATGCAGTTGAAAAGTTTGTTGCAGCAGTATAAGGACATATGCAGAAATAAGATGAGGAGGACTAATGCTATTGTGCATGAGGTAGTAGTAGGGAATGCAGTTCCAATAAAACACCACTCTTATGGACTTAGTCCTTTCAAAGCCACACAGGGCCAGAAGAGATGGATGCGATGCTGAATGAAGACATCATTGAACCAAGTCAGAATGAGTGGAGTTCACCGATCGTGTTAGTTCTCAAACCTGATGGGACTCAATGATTTTGTGTGGACTATTGGAACATCAATGCCACAACAAAATCAGACTCATACCCAATACCAAGATTGGAGGACTGTGTAGAGAAAATTGGATAAGCCAGTTACATCACAACTTTGGACTCACTGCATGGTTATTGGCAGGTACCTTTATCATGGAAAGCAAAATAATTTTCTGCGTTTGTAACCCCTAATGGGCTATATCAACTCAAAGTGATGCCTTTTGGAATGAAAAATGCACCCACCACATTCCAAAGACTCATGAACAGAGTTGTAGCTGGGTTAATAAACTGTGCAGACTATCTGGATGATGTCGTGATCATTAGTGAATCATGGAAATATCAAATGGCAGAGCTCTTTGAATGATTAAGAGAAGCAAAACTGGTAATAAGCTTCAATAAAATTGAACTGGCGAAAGCAGAGGTGACATTCTTGGCACATAACATCGGTTGTCATGACAGGTTGAACCCACAGAACGCAAAGCCAAAGGCCATCGAGGAATTTCCATGACCAACCGCAAAAAAAGAGGTGCTTTGTTGTGGACTAAGCTGATTCTACTGTAAGTTTGCTACAAACTGTGAAGGAGTGTAGTGGCACCACTAATGAATTACACAAAAGTTTGGTGAACAGAACAATAGCAGTATTAACCACTGCACCAGTTTTAGCAACATCAAATTTTTTGAATCCCGTCAAAGTTGCAATAGCTGCTGGCGATATAGGAGTGGGAGCTGTATTGCTACAGAATGATGATGATGGAATTGAACGGCCAATTGGCTACTTTTCAAAGAAACTCAACACTCACCAGAGAAAAGACTCTACCATGGAAAAGGAACTATTGAGTTTGGTACTGGCCTTACAACATTTTAATGTTTATGTAGCAAATATTGTGTTGGAGACAGTTGTGTACATGGATCACAATTCCCTTACATTCTTTGAATGATTTAAAGACAAAAATATGAGACCATTTCACTGGAGTCTCATGTTACAGACTTCTAATTTACAATTTGTACATGTTGTGGGTCGCAAAAATATGATAGCAAATACATTAACTTGGATTTAACGGATAAAGTATAGATAAGATTGAACCAATACCAATGTTTTATATATGTATGCAGAAATGAATATGAACTTAGATTAATGTCCTACCTATTTCATTGCAATGGGGTTAAGAATTAGAAAAAAAGAAGCCATCTTTTCATTATGATTGTTCTTTTTTTCTTGGGGGGGGGGGGGGGTGTTATGAAGTTGAAGGTGTGTACTGTACCTTTAAGAGAGAGTGAAAGCTGTTTTGCACTGAAAGCTTGCAGGGACCTGTCATATGACAGACTAGCTGTCTCAGAATGGACTGGAAAATTGAAAATATGTAACATTTGGCAATAAACTAGATACCTGAGTTGGTTGCTATTTTGATAACAATTCAAATTTAACCAATGAGTTTAAATTATGCCCAAAGATACTAGAACTAGAGGTAGGTGAGCACTTTGGGGACAGTGACCACAATTCGGTGATTTTTACTCTAGTGATGGAGAGGGATAAGTGTGTACTACAGGGCAAGAGTTATAGCTGGGGGCAGGGAAATTATGATGCGTTGAGGCATGACTTAGGATGTGTGGATTGGAAAAGTAGATTCCAAGACAAGAGCGTAATTGATATGTGGAACTTGTTCAAGGAGCAACTATTGAGTGTCCTTGATAAGTACGTACCTATCAGGCAGGGAGGAAAGGGTCGTGTGAGGGAGCCGTGGTTTAATAAGGAGTTGGAATCCCTTGTTAAATGGAAGAGGGCGGCCTTTGTAAAGATGAGGCGTGAAGGTTCAATAGGGGCGATTGAGAGTTATAAGGTAGCCCGGAAGGACCTGAAGAGAGAGCTAAGAGCAGCAAGGAGGGGACATCAAAGGTCCTTAGTTGGTAGGATTAGGGAAAACCCTAAGGCTTTCTATAGGTATGTTAGGAATAAAAGAATGACTAGGGAAGGAATAGGTCCAATCAAGGATAGTAATGGGAAGTTGCGTGTGGAGGCTGAAGAGATTGGGGAGGCGCTGAATGAATACTTTTCGTCAGTATTCACTCAGGAACAGGACATTGTTGTCGATATGAATACTGAGGCACGAATAAGTAGAATGGATGGCTTTGAGATATGTAGAGAAGAGGTGTTGGAAATTCTGGCAAGGGTGAAAATAGATAAGTCCCCTGGGCCTGATGGCATTTATCCTAGGATTCTCTGGGAAGCAAGGGAGGAGATTGCAGAGCCATTGGCCTTGATTTTTGTGTCCTCTTTGTCGACAGGAGTAGTGCCAGAGGACTGGAGGCTAGCAAACGTGGTTCCCTTGTTCAAGAAGGGGAGTAGGGATAATCCTAGTAACTATAGGCCAGTGAGTCTCACTTCTGTTGTGGGCAAAGTCTTAGAGAGAATTGTAAGGGATAGGATTTATGCACATCTGGATAAGAATGATGTGATCAAGGATAGTCAGCATGGTTTTGTGAAGGGCAGGTCGTGCCTCACAAACCTTATTGAATTCTTTGAGAAGGTGACTAAGGAGGTAGATGAGGGGAAAGCGTTAGATGTGGTATATATGGATTTTAGTAAGGCATTTGATAAGGTCCCCCATGGTAGGCTACTGCAGAAAATACAGAGATATGGCATTGAGGGTGAGTTGGAGGTTTGGATTAGGAATTGGCTCTCTGGAAGAAGACAGAGGGTGGTAGTTGATGGCAAAGGTTCATCTTGGAGTGCCGTCACTAGCGGTGTTCCGCAAGGATCTGTTTTGGGACCATTGCTGTTTGTCATTTTTATAAATGACCTGGAGGAAGGGTTAGAAGGTTGGGTGAGCAAGTTTGTGGATGATACGAAAGTCGGAGGAGTTGTAGACAGTGAGGAAGGATATGGCAGGTTACAGCGGGATATAGAGAAGCTGCAGAGCTGGGCAGAAAGGTGGCAAATGGAGTTCAATGTAGCTAAGTGTGAAGTGATTCACTTTGGTAAGAGTAATAAAAAGATGGATTACTGGGCTAATGGTAGACTACTTGGTAGTGTGGAAGAGCAGAGGGATCTTGGTGTCCATGTACACAGATCTCTGAAAGTTGCCACCCAGGTAAATAGTGCAGTGAAGAAGGCATATGGCGTACTGGCTTTTATTGGTAGAGGAATTGAGTTCCGGAGTCCTGAGGTCATGCTGCAGTTGTATAAGACTCTGGTGCGGCCGCATCTGGAATATTGTGTGCAGTTTTGGTCGCCATACTATAGGAAGGATGTGGAGGCACTGGAACGGGTGCAGAGGAAGTTTACCAGGATGTTGCCTGGTATGGTAGGAAGATCCTATGAGGAAAGGCTGAGGCACTTGGGGTTGTTTTCTTTGGAGAAAAGAAGGTTTAGGGGTGACTTGATAGAGGTGTACAAGATGATTAGGGGGTTAGATAGGGTTGACAGTGAGAACCTTTTTCCACGTATGGAGTCAGCTATTACAAGGGGGCATGGCTTTAAATTAAGGGGGGGTAGATATAGGACTGATGTTAGGGGTAGGTTATTCACTCAGCGAGTCGTAAGTTCATGGAATGCCCTGCCAGTAGCAGTAGTGGACTCTCCCTCTTTATGGGTATTTAAGCGGGCATTGGAGAGGTATATGGAGGATAGTGGGTTAGTGTAGGTTAGGTGGGCTTGGATCGGCGCAACATCGAGGGCCGAAGGGCCTGTACTGCGCTGTATTCTTCTATGTTCTATGTTCTAATACAATTGATTTTGAGTTCATTGTTTTTGCCAAACTACCAATGCGATGATCCAATGTTTGGGGTTAAAAGAAGCAGGCATTTTGAAAGTTAGACAGAGAGTAACTGCCATTGAGAGAGACTGCCATTCAAAGCACTCTCTGTCAAAGGTAATTTTTTCATATGGAACACCTTTGCAGCAAAAGATAGACGATGACCCAGGGAGATCTATTGTCTATTGTCTATTATCTACAACCAGAGGGAGACAGACACTGATGACAACAGCTGCTGTGTGCTTTTGAAATTAAGCTGATGTAATTTTAATACGTATTTATTGGAACAGTATATTGTTGTAGAGTTGGAGGCAGATAACAAGCAGTTAAGAGAAAGGGGGCTTAGAGTTGTGAATAGTTGTTGAATGTTCACATTTAGAGTTAAACAGTAAATCAATATCATTTTCTTTAAATAGTGGAATTTGGGAGTTCTCTGTCACTCATATTTTAACAGATTACAAGGCGAGGTGAGCTTTTCTGGGTGTTTGGTTTAATTAACAGAAGGTTTCACTTACATGACCACTCACACCCCCTCTCCCACCACCTTGCACACTGACAATCTACCAACCTGGCACACTATCCATTGCACCCGTACTCCTACCTGCTTGGAAACATACTCACCTAGTTTCATACTTCCTGGCCCCTACTGCCTGGTCCTGACATCCTGCCCACCTGGCACTCTGTCCCTATATAACTGGCTCAGTGCCTCTTACCCATCAGGCAACTTGCCCCCTTCCCAGATGGCACACTGCTTCCTAGATACCTGATTCACTGCTGCCTCCCTATCTGGCACCTCATCCCCTACCCACCTAGCACACTACCCCTGCACACCTGGTGCTGCGTCTCCCTACCCACCTGGCACACTACCCCTACCCACTTGGTGCTGTGCCTTCCTATACAACTAGCACACCATCCCTACACATCTGGTGCCTCCTTATCCACCTAGCACACTGCCCCCAACATGTGGCACACTGGCCCTACCCACCTGGCACACTGCCCTCTACACACCTGGCACTGTGTCTCCCTGTTCACCTGGCAGATTGACCAAACGTACCTCGCTCACTGCCCCATACTTTCCTGATGCCCTGGAATCCTATGCAGTTAGTGCCCTGTTAACCTGGCACCTTAGACAAGCCTACCTCCCAGCTCCCTAGCCTCACCCCTACCTCCTGCACTTCTCCTTTGACAGCAGCTGCCTGTGATTCTGAACCTTTACATTCTTGAATACAGTAGCTGACTGCTGGGAAAATCAACGGCTTGGGTTACCTTCCTCCTGACAGTTCTTCTCTATGAAGAAACTGTCAGATAGGAATCACAGCTCAGCGATTTGAACGGAACCAAATCTCGGGTCAGAAATGTGACGTTCCCTCATTTTATAAAAACAAAGGGGTGGAATGTCGTTCTGTGTGAGACTGCCATGCCTCAGAAAATCCTTAGCATTACAAAGTTAGCTTTACTACAATGGTTACTGTTAGCCAATAGATTCTTTCCTTCTAAAACAGTTAAAGGAACATTGGTACAAGGGCACAGCTCTTGATAAGGGAACCAGATCTGACTTAGTCAATTGTGGAAATTGAAACGTTGAATAGAAATAAACTAAACAGGGCCCGTTGGTCTTGTAGTTGTAACTCAGGATATTGTCTTCACAGGAGCTTAGGACCAGGAAGAGGCCATTCAGTCCCTCAAGCTTGTTCCACCATTCATTGAGATTATGGCTAAAGTGTGGCCTAACTCTATATACCCCCCATCCTTTGGCCCATATCTCTTAAAACCTTAGTTTAACCAAAATCTTTTTCTTTTACATTTAAGATTAACAATTGATCCAGCATCCACTGCCAATTGTGGAAGAGAGTTCCAAACCTCTCCCACCCTTTGTGTGTGAAAGGGCTTCTTAATATCTCTCCTGAATGGTCTGGCCCTAATTCTCAGACTATGCCCCTAGTTCTAGCAATGTACTGGAAATAGTTTATCTATATCTATCTTGTCTTTTCCTGTTAAAATCTTGACGATTTTAATTCGATCACCCCTTAACCTTCCAATTTGTGGAGAAAATGTGTCTAACTTATATAATTTCCTCTCATGATTCAGCACCATTCTTGCAAAACTATGTTCTACTCTCTCCAAGGTCAATATGTCCTTTCTAAGGTGTGGTGTTCAGATCTGCTCAGAGTACTAGGAAAAAGTGAGGACTGCAGATGCTGGAGAGTCAGAGTCAAAAGGTGTGTTGTTGGAAAAGCACAGCAGGTCAGGCAGCATCCAAGGAGCAGGAGAATCGACGGTTCGGGCACAAGCCCTTCATCATGAATTCAGAACGTCGACTCTCCTGCTCCTCAGATGCTGCCTGACCTGCTGTGCTTTTCCAGCGCCATACTTTTCGAATCTGCTCAGAGTACTCTAAATGGGGTCTAATCAGGGTTTAATGCTGCATAACCTCTTCATCCTTATACTCCAGTCCTCCAGGTATAAAGGCTTTGCTCTGAATAAAATCTCATGATGCATTTTTTTGTCAGTTGTGGCTAAGCACAGTCACATGATATTACAGAACGAATATTGGATTGGATTCAGTTATGCAGAATAACATTAAAGAATATGCTTTGACTGTGCGATTATAACTGAACTAAAGAGACCAGGGCAAATGACTCATTATGTGACAGAATTACTGATAATTGTAAAGGAAATTTGCAGATGAGAGAGACCATGAGGTTTTTGAATACTCACCAGAGATTAAGAAAGACAGCGATAAGTCAGTATCACTGGATTGAAATGGTTTCTTTCCTTCTGTTTCGAGTGAGAGAGCAATTTAGGCTTGACAAGCTATTTTGGTTTGCAGGACAGTGTTGATTTAAATGTTTTAACCCCTGCTGGTATAGTTTGTATGTAGTTTTAAACGTTTTCTGCTCAGTGTATCTAACCTCCCTCTGTTTTTTCTTCCTTACCGCCTGTCTGTGAAACAAAGGGATTTTTTTTTCAGAGCAATGATAATGAATTCTGCATTGTGATGGAGTTAAAAATGTGCTGCAAAGTTGAAGAGAATTCTGGTTTCTGCCGCAAATCTCAAGAGACAATGAGGAATTTATTTTCGGTCTGGATTTAGATTTAGAAATAGACATTTTAAGTGATTCGAATTTCAAAGTTAAAAATGAAAAACTGAGAATTTTGGAGAAAGCTGAAATCTAAAAGTTAAAGTACAGGACTGGGGATTTAAAGATTTAAGATACAGAATACAAGTGACAGTGTGGCTCGAAAGCTAAAACACACTGTTACAATTGTTGATGTTCTCATTGTTTGTAAATTGCCAGCTCTCACACCAAAGCAGACGCATTTTACACTTTGTCAATGCAATGGAAAATTAACAAATTTAGCATTTACTGTGATATCTGAAAGAGAATGTTTTCCTAAATTTAATACTGTCCTGGGCTTTGCGAACACTTTGCTGAGTTCTGCAGTCAAGGAGACAGCTTGTCTTTGCTGAACCGGGTAAACATTCAACCTGGCCTTGCGAGCAGTCAAATTCAGCAAAAGAACTAAGGAAAACATAAAGATAGTTATGTCCATGGCAAGGGAATGAGGAAATAAGAACTCGCATGTTTTCCAACCCTTATCCCTGAGCGCGTGATAAGAATTGTGAATTTTGATCACCACCCTTACACGAGGCATTTTTGCCAAGTGAATTGGTCCTGCATGCAGAGGGTTAAAAATACAATAAAGCTTTTTCTTTGCTCTTGCTAGCAGTTGAGTCGAGTCGATTTAATTTCCACAACAGTCAACATGCAGGGAGCACTGTAGATCAGGGATTCATGAGACCCACTGACTGCCTAAGAATGTACACTTTTAAACAAATTGATCACTGAACATCGTTTGGTCCCAGGTCAGTATTTTAAATGTTACTTTAAGCCAGATTGTAGAATTTCCAGCGCTATCTAAACTCGTAAAGGGGAAAGGAAAGCGGATTTACATAATCACGAATTCCAAGTTTTTATTGGACCTTGTGCATGATTGCAGGGTTGTTTGGAAGTAACATCACTTCCTTCAGGAGGAGGTCATATCCAGCACAAACACATGATTTGAAACCTCATGGAAGCAAAAGAATCTTGCAGCAATCAAAACTAAGACTGAACAATTATTATCCCAACTATATGTAAGAAATGAATAGATCCTACATGCCAAACTGTTTGTGGGATGAGGCATCATTGGCTAGGTCCATTGCCCATCCCTAATTGCCCAGAGGGTAGTTAAGAGTCAACCACATTATTGTGGATGAGGAGTCACATGTAGGACAGACTGGGTGAAGATGGCAGTTTCTTTCCCAAAAGGACATTGGTGAATTCCTGATGTGAATTCTGACAATTGACAATGGTTTCACATTCATCATTAGACTCATAATTCCATATTTTAATGTGAAGTAACTGCACAGAGGCCAGTATCATCACCAAGTTACCCTTTATTTACTGTCTACAGCACACTGGTTGTGACCAGCCAGCTCAGAGTCAGTCCCTGAACTGAGGAGATTCTCAGCTCCTGGTTACAATATTTTTCGAAGAGATTCGCATCTCCTGCTTTTTTTTTCCAAGAAATAAAACAAAACCACAAAAAAATGGAAGCAATATCTCCAGTTGAGAGAACTTTTCCCCATAGTACACTGGCTGTGACTGACCAGCTTGGAGTCAGTCCTCAACTGAGGAGATTTGAATCCCCTGGGTGCACTTTTCTTTTTTTCTTTCTGAGGAGATTCAAATGTCCTGGTTATATATATATTTTTTGAGGAGATTCTCAGTTCCTGCTGATATTTTTTGAGGAGATTCTCAGTTCCTGCTGATATTTTTTGAGGAGATTCTCATTTCCTGGTTATATATTTTTTTCTTTCCTGGTTATTTGGTCAGCAGGGCTTTTCTGATTGGCTCAGTTTGATAACCACAATCAAGGATCTCATAGTCAATGAGACCTAGTCGGTTCCAATCACTATATTATAGAATTAAAATTCCATCAAAGTGTCTGAATGGTAGTAGAAGATGGCTTGCTCTTTTGAACTTGCAGTATACATGTAAGTTGATTCCACGGTGCAATAAGTTGATGTATATTGTTTCTAATCTGCAAGGTCTCGTTACCTGAAAGACTAGTCTTGTTCCTTGAACTGGTGCCGAAATATAGAAGAAATTTGAAAGGTAGTAATGTCAGAAATTCCCTGTAACTTCTAATAAACTTTGAATCTAACAAAGTTGGATCTGATTCTGATTGACTTTTCTGGTATTATATTTAAATGTATTGTGAGAGTTTCTGTCTTTGTATATATTAAAATAAATGAGGTCTAAACATGAAAAAAAATTAAAATTCCACTATCAGCTGTAGCAGGATTTGAAGCCAGGGCATTAACTGGTTCTCTGGATTAACAGTCCAGTGATATTACCACGAGGACTCACAAAAAGTGTGGCACTGGGAAAGCACAGCAGGTCAGGCTGCATCCGAGGAGCAAGAGAGTCGACATTCTGAATCTCTGATGAAGGGCTTGTGCCTGAAACATTGATTCTCCTGCTCCTCGGATGCTGCCTGAACTGCTGTGCTTTTCCAGCACCACACTTTTTGGCTCTGACTCTCCAGCAAACTGCTGTGCTCACTTTCTCCTAGTACTCTGACTTGCAACATTCTACATGTTGGAGTGGAAAGCAAACACCGATAGAAAGACTGGAAACAGATCAAGGAGTATGGAAATGTAAAGTATAATAAGGACGAGCCAATGACAACAGACACCTGCTATATCCAGGAGCATGGAGACTGCAGTGACTAATAAACTTGTCAGCAAAGATTGTGGAAGGAATCAAGTTTGTGGGCAAAGGAATCTAACAAGACCTGTTCAAAACACTCCAACAATAGCACTTTGGATGATGCTGTCTACAATTAATTTCTCTGATGTGCGGTTCTCCAAGGTCTGTGCTTGGTAGCAGCTCCCGGAAGCAGTTACCAATGCATCAGCATGCTTTATGATCAGGAGCATGGAGTTTTACATGTCACGGTTAACAAGTTAGTACATGTCAGGAGAACTCAGTGTATTTGTTAACAGGGAACTGCATTGCCTGAGATTACAAAATGTAGCAATGAAGATTTCCAGCCTCATGCATGGCTTTAAGCTAACCTCCATTGACCCTCTTTTAATTGTGGTATTTTCAATTCACTCTTGGGATGTTACTTCACTGGCTGGTCAACATCTATTGACCATCCCTAATGGTCAATCCCTTCAAAAAAAGTGACGATGAGCTACCTTAAACCAGCATACTCTATGTGCTGAAGGGAGACCCATAATGCCATTAGGGAGGAGGCTCCAGGAGTTCGACCCAGTGACGGTAAAGGAATGGCAATATATTTCCAAGTCAGGATGGCCTGAAGGGGAACTCGCAGGGGTTAACATTTCCATGTAGTTATTTCCTTATCCTTTTAGAGGTGAATTTGAAAGATGTTGTCCAAGGAACCTTGGTGAATTTCTGCAATGCGTGTTGTGGATGGTAGATGGTACACACTGCTGCAACTGAGCATCAGTGGTGGAGGGAGTGGATGCTTGTGGATGTGGTGCTAATTAACTGGACTGCTTTGTCCTGGATGTTGCCAAGCTTCTTTAGTGTTGTTGGAGCTGCACTCATCCAGGTAAGTGGTGAGTATTCTATCAGACTCCTGACTTGTGCCTTGTAGATAGTGGACAGGGCTTGGAGAGGTGAGTTACTCACCGCAGTATTCCTAGCTTGTGACCTGATCTCGTACTCATAGTACTTATATGGTTAATCCAATCAGATTTTAGTGAATAGTAAACCTTGGGTTGTTGATGGCATAAGATTCAGTGATGGTTCAGCCATTGAATGTCAAAGGAAACAGTTATATTTTCTTGTTAGTGATGGTCACTGTCTGGCACTTGGGTGGTGCAAATGTTACTCATCACTTGTCAGTCCAAGCCTGGATATTGCTGAGATCTTGTTGCATTTGAACATGGACTGCTTCAGTATCTGAGGAATCACAAATAGCAGCGATGGCCCAGTGGTATTATCGCCATACTATTAATCCAAACAGGTGGAGGTGGGCACTGCAGATGCTGGAGATTACAGTCAAGATCAGAGTGGTGCTGGAAAAGCACAGCAGGTCTGGCAGCATCCAAGGAGCAGGAAAATTGACATTTCGAGATTCCTGATGAAGGGCTTTTGCCCGAAACATCAATTTTCCTATTAATCCAGACACCTAGGTTATGTCCTGGGGACCTGGGCTCAAATCCTGCCAAGGCAGATGGCGGAATTTGAATTCAATAAACACCTGGATGTAAGACTCTAATGATGACCATGAATTCACTATCGATTGTTGGAAAAACCCATCTAGTTCACTCATGTACCTTACCTGGTCTGGCCTATGTATGACTACAGACTCCCAGCAGGATGGTTGGCTCTTAAAGCACTCTGAGCAATTAGGGATGGGCAATAAATGCAATTCTAACCGGTGACACCCTCATCCCATGAATGAATATTAAAACAATGTGCAATCATTGGTGAACATCCCCACTTCTGAGCTTATGATGGAGGAATGGTTATTGATTAAGCAGCTGAAGGTGGTTGGACAAGTACACTTGGATAAAAACAAACTACGGTAGATGCAGTTCTAAAGAAGTCATATCAGACTCAAAACGTTTCTCCCTGCCAGATCTGCTGAATTTCTGTAATATTCTGTGTTTGTTTGGATAAGTACAAAAAGATAAGAAGGAAGAGAATAGTGCCCCTCAAAGATCAGCAAGGCGGCCTTGGTGTGGAGCAGCAGGAGATGGGGCAGATACTAAACAAGTACTTTGCATCAGTATTCACTGTGGAAAAGGAGATGGAAGATGTAGGGAAATAGATGGTGACTCCTTGAGAAATGTCCATATTACAGAGGAGGAAGTGCTGGATGTCTTGAAATGCATAAAAATGGATAAATCCTCAGGACCTGATCAGGTGTAACCTGGAACTCTGTGGGAAGCTAGGGAAGTGATTGCTGGGCCTCTTGCTGAGATATTTGTATCGATAGTCACAAGTGAGGTGCCGGAAGACTGGAGGTTGGCAAATATGGTGCCACTGTTTAAGAAAGGTGGTAAAGACAAGCCAGGGAACTATAGGCCAGTGAGCCTGACCTCGGTGGTGGGCAAGTTGTTGGAAGGAATCCTGAGGGACAGGATATACATGCATTTGGAAAGGCAAGGACTGATTAGGATTAGTCAACATGGCTTTAAACATGCTAAATTATGTCTCGCAAACATGATTGAGTTTTTAGAAGAAGTAACAAAGAGGATTGATGAGGGCAGAGCAGTAGATGTGATCTATATGGACTTCAGTAAGGTGTTCAACAAGGTTTCCCATGGGAGACTGGTTAGCAAGGTTAGAGCTCACGGAATACAGGGAGAACTAGCCATTTGGATACAGAACTAGTTCAAAGGTTGAGAACAGAGGGTGGTGGTGGAGGGTTGTTTTTCAGACTGGAGGCCTGTGGCCAGTGGAGTGCCACAAGGATCGGTGCTGGCTCCACTACTTTTCATCACTTATATAAATGATTTGGATGTGAGCATAAGAGGTATAGTTAGTAAGTTTGCAGATGACATCAAAATTGGAGGTGTAGTGGACAGCGAAGAAGGTTACCTCAGATTACAACGGGATCTTGAACAGATGGGCCAATGGGCTGAGAAGTGGCAGATGGAGTTTAATTCAGATAAATGCAACGTGCTGCATTTTGGGAAAGCAAATCTTAGCAGGACTTATACACTTAATGGTAAGGTCCGAGTGAGTGTTGCTGAACAAAGAGACCTTAGAATGCTGCTTCATAGCTCCTTGAAAGTAGAGTCGCAGGGTGATAGGATAGTGAAGAAGGTATTTGGTATGCTTTCTTTTATCAGTCAGTATTGAGTACAGGAGTTGGGAGGTGATGTTGTGGCTGTACAGGACATTGGTTAGACCACTGTTGGAATATTGCGTGCAATTCTGGTCTCCTTCCTATCAGAAAGATGTTGTGAAACTTGAAAGGGTTCAGAAAAGATTTACAAGGATGTTGCCAGAGATGGAGGATTTGAGCTATAGGGAGAGGCTGAACAGGCTGGGACTGTTTTCCCTGGAGCGTCGGAGGCTGAGGGGTGACCTTGTAGAGGTTTATAAAATTATGAGGGGTATGGATAGGGTAAATAGACAGAGTCTTTTCCCTGGGATCGGGGAGTCCAGAACTAGAGGGCATAGGTTTAGGGTGAGAGGGGAAAGATATAAAACAGACCTAAGGGGCAATGTTTTCACGCAGAGTGTGGTACGTGTTTGGAATGAGCTGCCAGAGGAAGTGGTGGAGGCTGGTGCAATTGCAACATTTAAGAGGCATCTGGATGAATATATTAATAAGAAGGGTTTGGAGGGATATGGACCAGGTGATGGCAGGTGGGACTAGATTGGGTTGGGATATCTGGTCGGCATGGATGGGTTGGACCGAAGGGTCTATCTCTATGCTTTATATCTCTATATCTCTATGACTCTAAGTATGCTACCCTGAGAGACTCCTGAAACTGAGATGACTTACCTCTAATAACCACAACCATTTGCTATGTGCCAGATCTGACCCCAACCAATGGAGAATTTGCTCCTGATTCCTATTGTCTCCAGTTATGCTAATGCAAATTGATGCAATATTGACTCAAATAAGGTAGTGTTAACCACAGTACAGGTGTCCCCTTCATATCCACAGGTGATATGTTCCAAGACCTACCGCGGATGCCCAAAACCGCAGATAGTAGCAAACCCTATCATTCAAGTGGGAAATTTACTTCACCAGTAGCCTCCTGGAATTATTTCTGGAATGTTCCATGTAAACGTTTCGCACCGTGATAACCGAAACCGCAGAAACCAAATCTGCGGATACGGGGTATCTACGATAGTTCCATCAGTTTTTGGAAATGAAAAATAGTTAATATTTGCAGTTCCTGCTTAGGGAGGATGTTTGGAGAACACAAATTAAATAGGAATTGTTTTGATGTTGAGATGCACACTAACCACGTCAGTAACTCCATAAATACAAAAGCAACCCTCTACACAAATTTGCCACTGAATGAAGATTTTATAGAGGGCCACCGAGTTTCTCTACAAACATAATTGCCGTAATAAAAACACAAGTACCATATTTATTGATTTATTAACATCTTGTCATGATAGAGGAATATTCAGTACAGAAAGTCAGTTTCTCACACAGGTCTATTAATCCATCTGGAGTAAACAAAAGACTTCTGTTCATAAACCATATTTGCACAATTGATCACTGTGCAGGCATTATATATTTTTGTTTGAAAATATACTTTATTCTAAAATGAATTATATCATTCAAATATATATGTTATATTCTATTACAAATTGCTTCCCTAAATGACACTTCTTTCTTTTTTGTTTGGAATAGCTGGAAAGGGAGAGTTCTGCCTCGGGTACTCCATCTGGTTTTCTGACACAGATAAACTTGTCAAACTTTCCAGGATATGTTTTTAGCTTTCTCATTCCTGCTGTGGAGCATTGCCTGTAAAGTGCACATAGTGGGAACATGTCAAAGGGGATAGTAATCCATTATTATGCAGGTTACTCACTTTTACTAACTTAAGTCCATTTCAGTTCACAAACAGGAAAACTGGTTGTGCCTTGAGCCGAAAAGATGTTGCATCCTAGGGATTCGCACTGCCTCTAAAATTAGTACTGTTTTCAGCATCAATCAAAGACATCACGGCCTTTGGAAGTCTGGTCGGTTCAAGAAGGTCAGCACATCTGTAACATGCTTTCATAATTGGCATTCTAAAAACCATGAAGGAGACCCATCATTAGCACATCTTGAGTGAAGGTGGAAGAGTTAAAGATGTCCCTTCCTCGATCCCTTACTGGTTTCAATCTCTGTGCAGAATCAGAAAGAAACCCAGTAATACAGTTGTTGTAGGACCGACGTAATTCAGATGTCACAAATAGAACAGAGCAGTAACTCTGTAAATATATCTACTTACAAGACATGGCTCCATAGTCAGATCCTTGTTCAGTTATTTTTCTCAAAGAACACGTAATCCTGAAAAAAAAAACAAGTTGATCCTGATTAAATGCAAACACTTGAATTCCTGAATATTTCTAAGCAAACGGACAGTAGAAGTTCGCTTGAAAAGCAGGCGTGGTCATTTGTATCGGGATATATATCGATTTAATCTGTTGGAAGTGCTCATACATCCAACTAAGATTTTGACAACCCTCATTAACCAAAGGAAATTGAATAAGAACTCTGAATATAAAATCAACAAACAGCTACATTCTTCTATTTTGACCATTTTATTTCAAATAAAATATTTCATGACAAAGTTTCCAGAATTGAATGGCGGTTGGTGTTTGAAGTGTGAGATTTATTGCTGCATTTATAAACTTCAATCTTTTCTAACCACCTATTTATAATTGAGCTTCATTTTGGAGAATGCTGTTCCTTCACTGTTGCTGGGTCAGAGTTCTGGAATACCCTCCCCCACAGCATTGTGGGTCAACTTACAGAATATGGAGTGCAGAGGTTCAAGAAGGCAGCTTACCATCACCACCACCTTCTCTGTGGCAACTAGGGATGGGCAACAAAGGTCAGTCCAGCCAGCGTTGTCAGTGTCCCATGAGTCCAAAGAAAATGCAGTTCCTTGAGACACTGTGAAGTTGGTGGCATGACGTTTTGCAGTAATTGTGGCTTGGTGTTAGCTTTCAATTGTTCCAATGTGGGCTTCATTCTGAAATGTTCCAGCATGGAAGTTCAACAAACTTCCAAGATTCCAGTTTAGCAGGGACGGTAAATTAATACTCCACCGCAGCAGGATAGTACATCAGCACAGAACAAGGTTCGAACCCATGCTGAACGTATTATCGACCCAGTGTTTTCTCAGCCTGGTATTGCTGAGAATTACCCGTCTGGGCTGATTGCACACAACATTTCAATGGTAGCTCTCATTGAGATGTCAATATTTCTTCAGGGGCATTGTTCATAACATTCTGGGAAGGCTGCCAAGTGCAGAAAATGGACTTCCAGCAGGATGATGGCTGTTTATACCAGTGGGTGAAATAATCCCGAGAGATGGGATCGCCAAGAAGGGAATTGCACCAGAATTAAAATTTGGTCAGATGTTTCAACAGCTGATTGATTGGCCCTAATGATAGAGTCATAGAGATGTACGGCACAGAAACAGACTCTTCAGTCCAACTTATCCATCCCGACCAGATATCCCAACCGACTCTAGTCCCACTTGCTAGCACCCGGCCCATATCCCTCTAAATCTTTCCTATTCATATACCCATCCAGATGCCTCTTAAATGCTGCAATCGTACCAGCCTCCACCACTTCCTCTGGCAGCTCATTCCATACACGTACCACCCTCTGCGTGAAAAGGTTGCCCCGTAGGTCTCTTTTATATCTTTTCCCTCTCACCCTAAACCTATTCCCTCTAGCTCAGGATTCCCCCATCCCCAGGGAAAAGACCTTGTCTATTCACCCTATGCACACCCCTCATCATTTTATAAACCTCTATAAAGTCACCTCTCAGCCTCCGACAGTCCATGGAAAATGGACCTAGCCTCTTCAGTCTCTCCCTGTAGCTCAAACCCTCCAACCCTGGAACATCTTGTAAATCTCTGAACCCTTTCAAATTTCACAATATCCTGCCATTCGGAAGGAGACCAGAATTGTATGCAATATTCCAAAAGTGGCCTAACCGATGTCCTAAGTGGAAAACAAACTGCAGTATTTTCATAAACATCAACCTCACGGCTGTATTTCTGCCCTTCAGAGCCTTGGAAACAACTGTTTTTTAAAATTTCAACTTCATTCATGGTACGTAATAAATGGTGACTGCATTTATTGCCTGTTCCTAGTTGCCCCTTGAAAAGGTGGGGGGGGGTTGCGAGCTGTCTTCTTGAACTGCTGCAGTCCACCTGCTGTAGGGAGGACGATCCAAGACTTTGATCCAGAGACACCGAAGGAATGGCGATATATTTCTAAGTCAGGACGGTGAGTGGCATGGAAGGGAACTTGCAGAGGGCGGTGTTCCCTTGTATCTGCTGCTTTAATCCTTCTTGTTGGAAGAGCTTGTGAATTTGGAAGATGCTGTGGAAGTCCGCAGTCCAAATTGCCAGACAGTACGTACTGCCGAGGGAGTGGATGCTTGTGGATATGGTGCCAATCAAGCAGGCTGCTTTGTCCTGGATGGTGTCAAGCTTCTCAAATGTTGTTGGAGCTGCACCCATTCCAGGCAAATGGGGCATATTGTATGATTTGGAACTCAGTTCTTCAATGAGCTTTGTGAGTTGGAGCTGAATTTAATGGGTATAACAGTGGCACCTTCCACCAGCCAGTGCCAACTCCAGTTGTGGCAGGATACATTAAAATCCCAATCAGACATACCCGGCTATCATCAGGCCAATCAGATAGTGACCAACCCTTCCAGCAACACTACCAGAGGCAGTGATGCATGATGGGATAGCAGGAGACATGGTAGGCCCAAAGGGGAGAGTGCGTTGGGTGGTATTGCAGGGCACCCCAATAAGTAGACACCCACACCCGACCCCAACCACCATTTCAGTCTGTATCCTTCACACCCGAGTTAGTTGGTGGGCTTTTGGGAATGGGCCAATGGGCGTACAGGTGTTGGGAAGGCAACAGGCATTCCATCAGGTACCTTATACAATTCCACTTCCATATACTGAACACCTTGCCAAAACAATCCAGGGTTTGCAGGGCATTAAATGCCCCCTTATGTGAGCAGGATATGAGCTTCACAGTGTTCTCAATGGCAATGTTTAGTCCAGGTCTCAACAATTAATAGTCCCAGTGCCAAACATGGCTGATACCTCAGGTGTCTGCCCACTCATTCTTGGTCCATACATCAAATGGCAACAAACACTATCATTCTAAATGAAAATGATAGGAAGTGTCAAGCTCCTGGGAGTGGTCATCCACAAGCTTTCTTGGACTCTTCATGTGGACGCACTGGTTACAAAGGCCCAATGTCTCTTCTTCCTCAGGCAGCTGAGGAAATTTGGCATGATGGGGAATACCCTTGCCAACTTTTATAGGTATGCCATCGAGAGCATTCAGTCTGGATGTATCACTACCCGGTATGGCAACTGTACCATTCAAGATCGGAGACAGTTACAGAGAGCGGTGAACTCAGCCTGGACAATCATAAAGGCCACACTCCCATCTATAGAATCCATCTCCCAGGCCCGCTGTCAAGGGAAGGCCGCCAGCATTCTCAAAGATCCATCCCACCCTGGCAATGTTTTTCTACAACCTCTATCATCGGGGAGAAGATACAGAAACCTGAACACATGCATCAGTTGGTTTCGTAACAGTTTCTATGCCACTGGTGTTAAAATACTGAATGGACTGTCAAACTCTTAACATTCGCCCGTCCCTGAGTTTTTGTTTTTGCTGCTGTTTACCTATTATATACTGTCTATGCTACTGAACTCTGTGATCTGCCTGTATTGCTCGCAAGACAAAGCTTTTCACTGTGCCTCGGTACACGTGACAACAAATTCAATTCAAATGATAGCACTCACAGCTGGATGCATTGTTCATGAGCTCTGTCTGTGAATAACATCAATGGCTGGGGACAGAAAATGGATTTTGATGTGGAGATTATACAGTGTAGTTTTGATGATTTATTCCAATGCTTTCTCTGGAGGGGATCAGCTAACTCAGTTTACTCAAGGGCCAGGATGCAATGCCGAATGATGCCAAAAGCATGGGTTCAGTTCCTGCACCGGCTGAGGTTACCACAAAAAACTCTCTTCCTTAACTTCTCTATTTGACTGAGGTGTGGTGACTCTCAGGTTAATCCATCACCAGTTTTCTCTCTTTGCCATAGGAGCAGTCCAATGGTCTGGCTGGACTACGGTGACTTTACCTTTTCATCCTCCTGTATACCAAAGCCATAATTTGAGCTCATCATTTTCGGCTGGTGGAGGGGGTTGGGGGGGGGGTATAGGTTTAAAACAGAACTGAGGAGAAAATTACTTCTCTCAAAAGGGTCTTGAATCTGTGGAACTCACTGCCCCAGAGTGTGGTCAGTGCTGGGAAATTGGATAAATTTAAGGACAGAACTTTAATTAGTGATGGGTTGAAGGGTCATGGAGCGTGGGCAGGAAAGAAGAGCTGAGGCTGAAGTGAGATCAGCCATGATAGTATTAAAGAGTGGACTAGGCCTGAGGGGCTGAATTGCCTTCTCCTGCTCCTAGGGTATAAACTGAAGCAATTCTCCCCTATAAACAATACTGATGAGTTCTCAGTATAATCAAGATATTTCTATTGTTCACCATTGGCCACGTGCAGGTTGAAGCTCACAGTAGATGTTCTTTACAGAACCTTTGATGACACAGGGTCATGGCTTTTGATTTCAGGGGGATTAATACAGCACATTTTATTCAGACTGTTGGTCAAGTATATCAAAGATGGGGAAATCAGTAACATGAGCACACTTCACCATCATTAAGATCTCCTGGAAAGACACATATGTGGGCGTGGGCTTGCGCTTGTTATAGAAAAAAAAGAGGTAACTGTTAATGAAAGCATTTAAAAATGGTTAAGAGAAGCATTTAAATCACTCCCAGGACAACGGCTGATTGGAAGTAGAAGTTAAATAGGGAAGAAGGGTTTGGAGGGATATGGCAGGTGGGACTAGGTTGGGTTTGGATATCTGGTCGGCATGGACGGGTTGGACCGAGGGGTCTGTTTCCGTGCTGTACAGCTCTATGATTCTAAGTGTCTATTCCCTTGAGACAGGGGTAAGGGTAAGGGGTAAACCATTTAGGGCTGAGATAAGGGACAACCTCTCCACCTGCAGAACGATGCTCCTGTGGAAGTCACTACCACAGAGAGTTACGGATGCCAAAACATTGCAAGATTTCAAGACTGAGTTGGATGTAGCACTTGGGGTTACAGGGATCTAAGAATATGGGGAGAAAGTGAGAATGGGGGACTGGGTTGGATGATCATATTGAATGGCGGACCAGACTTGAAGGGCTGAATGGCCTATTCCTGCTCCTATTTTTTAATCTGTTTATGTGATAAGGAACTAGCCCCTGCTTTTTGTCAACGTCGGTCTGAAAGACTAGCAATTTGGGGAATTTTTCACAGCTTTAAGAGTCTTTAACTTTTGTGATGATTCTGGGAATAGTGGGGCTCGAGTTCCAGCATGCTACCCCAGGGAGACGTGACAAGTGTGAGGGAGACAGAAGGCAAGTGACAGTAACTTGGAATTCGGGGCAGAAGGGGAAATGAAGTTGCTTAAGTTAATGGTTGCTGTGGAGTGAGGGGTGAGTGGGAGAGCACATAAGGTGTGGATTGAGAAGCAGCCCCACAGTGAGAGCAGTGAGTGACATTACAAACTACACATGATACAAGTGCAGGGAAAATCACTGACTGGGGAATAGATTCAGTATTGTACTGTGAGGGAGAGAATTCTAGACTTTTGACCCAGTGACAGTGAAGGGACGGCGATATATATTTCTAAGTCAAGATGGTGAGTATTTGGAGGGGTCTTGCAGGTGGTGGTATTCCCATATATCTGCTCCTCTTGACCCTCTGGATGCCAGTGGTCGTGGGTTTGGAAGGTGCTGTCTAAGGACCTTTGATGAATTTCTGCAGTGGCTCTTGTAGATGGTATGCGAAAGTGAGGACTGCAGATGCTGGAGATCGGAGTCAAGGTCAGGGTGGTGCTGGAAAAGCACAGCAGATCAGGCAGCATCTGAGGAGCAGGAAAATCGATATTTCAGGCAAAAGCCCTTCATCACACCGCTGCTACTGAGTGTTGATAGTGGAGGGAGTGGATGTTTGTGGATGTGGTGCATTTTTCTATGTACAAGATATGACTCTTAGAAATCTGAGGCAGTTCCCCTGATTCTGATTGACTCCGGTCTTTATAGGGCTCTTTGATGTCACATTGCATGAAATGCTGCCTTGACATTAAAGAAAATCACTATCACTTTTCCAAGGCCAGTTCTTTAGTCCATGATTTGACCAAGGCTGAAATAACTTGAGGAGCTGAATGGATTGGTGGGAGGGGTGGGGGAATAGGACTGAAATGGAGCATCAGTGAGCAGGTTACTGTTATGTAAGTGCCTCATGACATCAGTATTAACAACCACTTCCATCACTTGGCTGCTGATTGAGAGTAAACTGATGGGCAATAATTGGTGGTTTTGGAGTTCTCACGCTTTGTATGGACTGGGCATACCTGGGCAATTCTCCGCATTTCCAAATAGGTAATTGGATTGGAACAGCTTGACCCAGTGGAGTGTGAACATTAAAACATTTTACTATTTAACTTATTGCACATTCCATTGTTTCTTTGTTGCGGAGGTTATGGATTAATTTATTTAAATAAATTAGCAACGTCAGTGCAATAATGGGACTACATTCCAATGTCACAAACAAATCTCACCAGAAACGAAATGCCATTCAATGATGTCACATCCATTATATAAACATAGTTGGAATGTTAGCTTTCAGCAGGAACAAGATTAACAAACAGAAATAATTTGTAAAATAAGATGCCCTCTGAATTCACTTGTTGCACAACTCCAACTGACATTCATTGAATCAGGCCATTCAGCCCATCGTGCCCACAACAACCCTCTGAAGAGCATTCAATACAGACCACCCCGTAACTCTGCATTTCCCATGGTCAATACACCTAACCTACACATCTTTGGACTTTGGGAAGAAAGTGAGGACTGCAGATGCTGGAGATCAGAGCTGAAAATGTGTTGCTGGAAAAGCGCAGCAGGTCAGGCAGCATCCAAGGAGCAGGAGAATCGACGTTTCAGGCATAAGCCCTTCTTCAGGAATCCTGGATGCTGCCTGACCTACTGCGCTTTTCCAGCAACACATTTTTCAACTATGGGAAGAAACCAGAGCACCTGGAGGAAACCCACACAGACACAGGGATGACGTGCACACTCAACACAGTCACGTCACCCGAGGGTAGAATTGAAACCGAGTCCTTGGCACTGACAAGGAGCTGCGTTAACACTGTGCCACTCTATCTGGTGATAAAAACCTGTCTTCCATTAGCTTAACAAGACCCTAATCAAACAAGTCAGTGGCTGATTTAAGCTGACAATGCTTTCTATTTACAACAACATTTCCTACTGACAGTGCACGCTTGCTGTTTCAGGTCCACTAACAAGGTCATCCTTTAATGATGTGTACTGACACTCATTTCAGAAAATCATATCATTATAATAATGAAAGGCAGACTGAGGCTGGACTCAAGCAGATTGCTTTTGTAACATAATCTCTTCTGTTCTTTCCACCTCTGTACTTTTACACAATACGCTGCACTGAGCAGAGAAATATTAAGTTGGGTACGTCGGAAGTTTTCCCCAGGGCAGTAACTTGCAATGAAAGGATGCCTTTAACTAGGTAACATATCTGAAAGTACTTTACTCCCAGGGTGCAGAGCATCAAGAGAAAAAGCAGGAAGTCGATGTGTAGGTGTTGACCCAACTGTTGCTAAGGTCTTCTGCTAGGACACAAACATTGTCAAGTTCATTTAAAGAAATCCACTAATGTTTTTTTCTTTTCAAAATAGGACGATGAAAAATATGTCATTGAGCCAAGAAGGAAGTATTGCTGAACAAAGACACCTTAGAGTGTAGGTTCATAGTGTTTTGAAGGTGGAGTTGCAGGTAGATAGGATAGTGACACACTTGCCTTTATTGCATGGAGTATCGGAGTTGGGAGGTCATGTTACGGTAGGCCACCTTTGGAATACTGCATTAAATTCTGGTCTCCCGGCTGTAGGAAGGATGTTGTTGAACTTGAAAAGGGTTTAAAAAACATTTACAAGGATGTTACTGGGGTTGGAGGGTTTGGGTTTTTAGGGAGAGGCTGAATGGGCTGGAATTATTTTCCCTGGAGTATGGGAGGCTGAGGGGTGACCTTATAGAGAGAGGTTTATAAAATCATAAGAGATATGGTTAGGGTGAATAGACCAGGATGTTTTCCCTGGGAGGGGAGCCTAAAACTAAAGGGCAGAGGTTTAGGGTGAGAGGAGAAAGATTTAAAAGGGACCTAAGGGTCAGCTTTTTCATGCAGAGGGTGGTACGTGTATGGAATAGCTGCCAGAGGAAATGGTGGAGGCTGGTACTATTACAATGTTTAAAAAGCATCTGGATGGGCATATGAATAGGAAAGGTTTAGAGAGATATGGGTCAAATGCTGGCAAATGGGACTAGATTAGTTTAGGATATCTGGTTGACACGGACGAGTTGCATGAGTCTGTTTCTGTGTCATAATAATACAGATGGGGATGCCTGTTCTGTATAGATTAGATTCTCTATAGTGTGGAAGCAGGCAATTTGGCCCAATAAATCCACACCAACCTTTCAAGAGTAACCCACCCAGATCCATTTCCCATATTTACCTCTGACTAATGCACCTAACACTACAGGCAACTTAGCATGGCCAATTCACCTAACCTGCACACTTTTGGACTGTGGGAGGAAACCGGAGCACCCAGAGGAAACCCACGCAGACACAGGGAGAATGTGCAAACTCCACACAGACAGTCACCTGAGGGTGGAATCGAACCCGGATCACTGGCACTGTGAGGCAGCAGTGCTAACCACTGAGCCACTGTGTTGTATAACTTTACAAGTTTATAAGGTACTAGGCCTTAGTTTAAGCCTTACCCTGAAGGAATGAGGCTAATGGAGACCTCTGTCAATCGTTGTTCAGGGATGGGCAATAAATGCTGAGTGACACTCACATTACATGAAGAAGTGGGTGTTAAAAAAGGCAGCCTTGGTGCTCCACTGTGTTATCAGTTGAGATCTCTCGTTCCTGAGTGGGTCATAAATTGAGTTTTCTGACCGAGCTTGGAGCATCCATTCAGCACCGTAGCATTCTACCAGGCATTGCAATCAACAGTAAATGGTTGTAATTACACCATAATCAGGCTTTACTCTTTGAGAGTTTGGGACAAATGCATCATATAAATGCTACCCCACTGACAGCTGCTAGGGAATCTAGTCAGAATCCCATTTCATGGTAGCAGCAAGTCTGATTGTGTACATGGTGAAGAATAATGCAGTTCCATTATTCATGGTTTAATGGATTGTTGAAAAATAATCTCACACAGCGGTTCAAAATGATCAATGTTCCTTCTCAGATCTAAAACTATTGTAAAGACCACCCAGTCCCTATTCTGGGTGTTAAATGCAGAATAAAACATTTTCTTGGCTTCAAACAAACAATCAGCAACAATTCATATTTATGTATTGCTTCTGACAGGATAATATTCCCCAAGGCACTTCACAGTAGTGTTGTCAAGCAAAATTTGACACCAAGCCAGATCAGGAGATGAAAACAGAAATTGTTGCAAGAACTCAACAGGTCTGGCAACATCTGTGGAGAGAAAGCAGAGTTAACATTTCTGGTTCAGTGTCCTGATGAAAGGTCACTCAACCTGAAACGTTAACTGTTTCCTCTGCACTGATGCTGCCAGAGCTGCTGAGTTTTTCCAGCAATTTCTGTTTGTTTCCAGCATTGGCAGTTAGATTAGATTCCCTACAGTGTGGAAACAGGCCCTTCGGCCCAACAAGTCCACACCAACCCTCCAGAGAGTAACCCACCGACCCTCTGGAGAGTAGCCCCCCCCCCCATCTGACTAATGTACCTAGCACTATGAGCAATTTAGCATGGCCAATTCACCTGGCTTGCACATCTTTGGATCACGGGAGGAAACCAGAGCACCTGGAGGAAACCCACGCAGGTATAGGGAGAATGTACAAACTCTACACAGACAGTCACCCCAAGGCTGGAATCGAACCTGGGACCCTGGCATTGAGAGGCAGCAGTGCTAACCACTGAGCCACTGTGCCAACCACTGAGCCACCGTGCCACCCTTTGTGTTTTGTTTCAGATTAGGAGATACCTGGCCACAAGATGGGTTTGAAGGAAGGTCCTTAAGGAGGATGGGGAGCCGTACAGGTGAAAGGAATTTCAGGTTTTAACTCTTGACAATTCAAGGCATTGGAATGAACAAGAGCCCAGGTTTGGCAGGTTGCTGCATGGGAGGACGTTGCAGCAATAAGGATCATAGAATCCCTACAGTGTGGGAGCAGGCCATTTGGCCCATTAATTCCACACCAACCCTCAGAGGGGCATTCCACCCAGAATCCCCTCCTACCCTATAACCCAGCACTTTCTATCGCTAATTCAGGAAGCCTGTATATCCCTGAACACGATAGGCAATTTAGTATAGCCAATCCACCCTAACCTGCACATCTTTGGAATGTGGGAGGAAACCGGAGTACCTGGAGGAAACCCACACAGACACAGGGAGAAGGGTGGCACGGTGACTCAATGGCTAGCACTGCCGCCTCACAGCGCCAGGATCCAAGGTTCAATTCCAGCCTCGGGCGACTGACTGTATGGAGTTTGCACATTCTCCCCCATGTCTGTGTGGGTTTCCTCCGGGTGCTCCGGTTTCCTCCCACAGTCCAAAGATGTGCAAGTCGGGTGAATTGGCCATGCTAAATTGCCCATAGTGTTAGGTGAATTGGCCATGCTAAATTGCCCATAGTGTTCGGTGAATTGGCTAGGCTAAATTGCCCATAGTGTTCGGTGCATTAGTCAGAGGGAAATGGGACTGGGTGGGTTACTCTTCGGACGATGGGTGTGGACTTGTTGGGCCGAAGGGCCTGTTTCCACACTGTGGGGAATCTAATCTAATCTAATCAAAGAGGGTGGAATCAAAGCCAGGTCCTTGGCGCAGTGAAGCAGCAGTGCTAACCACTGAGCCACCGTGCTGATGAAAGAGGGTTTGGAGGAACTTGAACATGAAGCCAAAAATTTCAAAATCATGCATTGCTCAGTTGGGAACCAAATCGATCAGTGAGCTGTGGGGCATTGGGTGAACAGCACTCACTGCATTCAAAAACACATAGCAGAGTTTGGGATCAGCTGAAGGTTTTGGAGGCTGGAAGGTAGGACCAGAGTGGAGTCGTGTGCTGGAATGCACAAGTCTAGGGTAATAAAAGCAGGAATGAAGGCTTCAGTGATAGATGAGTTGAGACAGGGCAGAATTTGGTGAAGTTCTTGTAGGCAGTATTAGCTATGATAGCATGTGGATACATGGTCAAAACTCAGTAATCTGTACACTGGAGGGTGTGACTACGTAATTCAGTATTAGTGAAGTGCTCCCAAGGGTACTAATGAACTCAGTCTGCATGGAATGGATCGAATACAACACGCTGCATTTCTGAAACAATTAACTTTTTCACGCAGAGCGTGGTACGTGTATGGAATGAACTGCTGGAGGAAGTGGAGGCTGGTACAATTACAGCATTTGAAAGACATTTGGATGGGTATATGAATAGGAAGGGTTTGGAGGGATATGGGCTGAGTGCTGGCAGGTGGGACTAATTTGGTTTGGGATATCTGGTCAGCATGGACGAGTTGGACCGAATGGTCTGTTTCTACACTGTACATCTCTATGACTCTATGACTTTATAATACTTACAATGAGAAAGCAGGCACCCAGCATTACTGCTTTCATCTTAACATCCAAATCCATGGGGAACTGGATCCCAAAGTTAGTGGCATCCGTGAAAGCTTCTCTTGTGAGTCCAGTCCACTGCTTTGAGATTTTGCCAACTGTTTCACTTTCATCAAGATTTGTAACCTGGAACAAGATAATAATCATTAAGTTTGAATCTATTGGACTTGCCTTAAACTTGTGACTGACCCCTTACACAGGGGCAATTACCTCGCAGTATTTCTGTGTGTTGACTAAGAACTAAGTGTAGGAGTCACTCAACACCTCGAGTGTTCTTGGACAATCAAAAGACAATAGGTGCTCTTTTACCTGAACTTTACATTTCTGTTCAATTCCCATGTCCTTTGACTGGCTTAAGTTTCAAACATCCATCAATCCCACTCTTGAATATACCCAATGACTCAGCATCACCAACCATTGAGGATAGGGAAGTTCCTCCAAAGTTCAAGTTCCTCCAAACCCTCTTTCATCAGCACGGTAGTTCAGTGGTTAGCACTGCTGCTTCTCTGTGTCAAGGACCTGGCTTTGATTCCACCCTCTTTGATTAGATTAGATTAGATTAGATTCCCTACAGTGTGGAAACATCAGTATCTGGGTGAATAATCTCTCATCATCTCAATCTGAAATTTCTTCCTCAGATCATTACTGCTAGTTCAAGGCATTCCATTCTAACAGCTGCCCTGTCAAGGCTTCCAAGGTAAGGTCACCTCTCATTCTACTAAATGCCACAAAATACAGGCCCATTCTAGTGGCTCAGTGGTGTATGCTGCTGCCTCACGGCACTAGGGACCCAGGTTCAATTCCGTCCTCGAATGACTGTCCGTGTGGAGCTTTCACATTCTCCTCATACCTGCATGGATTTCCTCTGGGTGCTCTGGTTTCCTCCCACAGTCCAAAAGATGGGCAGGTTATGTGGATTGGCCGTGTTAAGTTGTCTATGATGTGCAGGCTAGGTGGACTGGCCATGGGAAATGTGGGGTTACAGTGATTGGGTAGGAGGGTAGGTCTGAGTGGGCTGTTCTTCAGAAGGTTAGTGTGGATGCGATGAGCCAAATGACCTGCTTCCACATCATCAGGTGTCTATGTAACTGAATGAGACGAAGTATGCTTGATGTACAAACAGCAGTAAGACACTGTGAATCCATTACACTCTCATGTCAATTTCAGCATGCAGAATGTAATTGGGTGCTTTGTCCTCTGCTTTTCATCATTTATATAAATGATTTTGTGCTCAGTTCTGGTCGCCTCGTTATAGGAAAGGTGTGAAAACTTTAGAGAGAGTGCCGAAGAGATTTACCAGGACGCTGCCTGGACTGGAGGGTATGTCTTATGAAGAAAGGTTTGAGGGAGCTAGGACTTTTCTCATTGGAGTGAAGAACAATGAGAGGTGTCTTAATAAAGGTGTACAAGATGATGAGAGGCATAGATAGAGACTTTTTCCCAGGGTGGAAATGGCTGTCATGAGGGGACATAATCTTAAGATAATTTGAGGAACGTTTAGGGGAGGTGTCAGAGGTAGGTTCTTTACACAGAGAGTGGTGGGTGTGTGGAATGGACTGCCAGAGGTGGTAGTAGAGTCAGAGACATTAGGGACATTTAGGCGACTCTTGGATAGGCACATGGGTGATAGTAAAATGAAGGGTATGTAGGTTAGTATGATCTTAGAGTAGGATAAAAGGTCGGCACAACATCAAAGGCCGAAGGGCCTGTACTGTGCTGGATTGCTTTATGTTCTATAATTTGGATGTGAAAATAGGAGGTAAGGTTAGTAAGTTTGCAGATAACACCAAAATTGGAGGTGTAGTGGACAGCGAAGAAGGCTATCTCCAAATACAATGGGATTTTCATCAGATGGGCCAGTGGAGTGTCAGGTGAAGTTTAATTTAGATAAATGTGAAGGGCTGTATTTTGGAAAGACAAACCAGAACAGGACTTATATACTTAATGGTAAGGTCCGAGGGAGTGTTGCTGAACAAAGAGACCTTGGGTTCATAGCTCCTTGAAAATGGAAGGTAGACAAGATAGTGAAGGAGGTGTTTGGTACACTTGCCTTTATTGGTCAGAGCATTGAGTTTGGAGATGGGAGGTCAGGTTGCGGCTGTACAGGACATTGGTTATGCATTTTTGGAACACTGCATGTAATTCTGGTCTCCCTGCTAGAGGAAAGATGTGGTGAAATTTGAAAGGGGGGTTCAGAAAAGATTTACAAGAATGTTGCCAGGGTTGAGGGGTTTGAGCTATAGGGAGAGGCTGAATAGGCTGGGAACGTTTTTCCTGGAGCGTTGGAGGCTGAAGGGTGACCTTATAGAGGCTAATAAAATCATGAAGGGCATGGATAGGATAAATAGACAAGGCCTTTTCCCTGGGGTGGGGGAGTCCAAAACTAGAGGGCATAGGTTAAGAATGAGAGGGAGAGGATTTAAAGGGACCTAAGGGGCAATCTTTTCACACAGAGGGTGGTATGTGTATGGAATGTGCTGCCAGAGGAAATGGTGGAGACTGGTACAAGTGCAACATTTAAAAGGCATCTGGATGGGTATATGAATAGGAAGGGTTGGGATGGATATGGGCCAAGTGCTGGCAAAGATTAGATTAATTGGGGCAGCATGGTGGCTCTGTGGTGAGCACGGTTGCCTCACAGCGCCAGGGACCTGGGTTCAATCCCTGCCTTGGGCGATAGTCTGTGTGGAGTTTGCTCCTCCTCCCCATGTCTGTGGGGGTTTCCTCCCACAATCTAAAGGTGTGCAGGTCAGGTGAATTGGCCATGCTAAATTGTCCACAGTGTTAGGTGTATTAGTCAGGAGTAAATATGGGCAATAGGTCTGGGTGGATTACTTTGGAGGGTCGGTGTGGACTCATTGGGCTGAAGGGCCTGTTTCCACACTGTAGGGACCATACATCTAATTTAGGATATCTGGCTGAGTTGGACCAAAGGGTTTGCTTCTGTGCTGTACATATCTATGACTCTAACCACTACATGGAAAAGCTGAACAGGTCTGTCCTTGACATGTGGTGATCAATATCAAATGGTATTCACTTTTAGTTGATTGAAACAAACTGGCACCTAAAATGATAATTTATACCCTTTGTGATGAATGGATTTCTTGGCACAGCCATAGTATCCCTTCCTCTGTGCCAGGAGGCCTGGTTAAAGTCCAAAGTCCCATCTGCTACAAAATTGTGCAATTTTATCTCTGAATATGTTGATTAGAATAAAAAATAATTGTCATGGAATAGATTAGCCAATCTTAAAGGCAAGATATCTAACCTGAAATCTGATCCCTCTTTCATTTCAGAGGGAAAACAAGAGTTTGTACTCATTGTGCCTCTTATATCACTTACAATATCTCCAAGGTGTTAAATTCGATCCTGCATTACATTGAATGTGTTACCTTTAATGACCTTCCTCATTACCTCGTTAAAATTATCAAACAAAATTAGGCACAATAGTCCCTTAACAAATCCCTGCTAACTCTACTCGATTAAGTGTTCCTTTCTAAATGATGATCAATACTTCCTCTGCCATTTATTCTAATAATTTGATCACCACTGAGGTTAGGCTAACGGGTTTGTAATTAATTGGTGTAACTCTCCTGCCATTTTAAATGGTGTTATATCCTTATAATTTCTCCAGTCCTCTGGCACCATACCTCTCGCCTAGAACTGGTGACTACATGCAAAGAAAAACGCTCAACTAATCAACAGTCCTTCTCTCACTCTGTTCATGCTGTGCAACACTTCACATTAACTGTATTATCTACTTCATTCACAAAGACAGACCGAAAACAATTATCAAGAATTGTGCCCATATTTGATTTACTTCTAAATAATGTTTCTGTCCCATTTCTGCGAAACCATACTGCAGCTTTGCAAATTTGAAACTTTCTTCCTCAAAATGGAGTGTAAACAGAGCACTGAATATGATTGAGGCAGTGTTAGGTTGTTTTTTTTGATAAGCAAAGGTTGATCAGAGGTACAGGGGAGTGCAGAGAAAGCAGATCATACTGTGATCTTAAATATATGCAAAGTACTGCAGATTCTGGAAATCTGAAACAAACAGATTTACTGGAGAAACACAGAAGTATTTGTAGAGGGACAGAGAGAGAGGGGAAGAGAGAGAGGGGGGAAGAGAGAGAGGGGGAGGAAGAGAGAGAGGGGGAGGAAGAGAGAGAGGGGGAGGAAGAGAGAGAGGGGGAGGAAGAGAGAGAGGGGGAGGAAGAGAGAGAGGGGAGGAAGAGAGAGAGGGGGAGGAAGAGCCACAGAGAGAGCGCGAGAGAGAGAGAGAGAGCTAGCGCGTGAGGGGAGTCGGGGCGGGGGGGGGCGGGGGGGGGGGGGGGGGGGGGGAGGTAGACAGAGAGAGAGGGAGAGAGTGAGATAACATTAAGTCCAGTATGATTCTTCTTCAAATCTGGAGCTGGAACATTAACCTAGGTTCTGTTTCCACAGATACGGAGAGACCTGCTGAGTTTCTCCAGCACTTTTGGTGTCCATTTTAGCTGTGGTCTTATTAAATGGCAGAGCGGTCTCAGGAGGTTAATGGAGCTATTTCTGTGCTGACAATGTCTGATTGAATGCAAGTATGGGTTTCTCCAATGTAATTTTGGTCTGTAATTTAACGTAATTTAATTTTAGTCTGTCCTTTTCCATTCCAGAATAATTCTGATTCAAGTTGATTCATATTCACTCCCACTAAAATGCACTCCTCTTCATACCTCTGCTTCTTCTCCAGGTTAATTTTCTAAAACTAATACAGAACAAACTGCAAAAAGAAAATGTTGATGTAAATCATTTACAAGTGCTTGTCACAAGAACTATTAAGAGCTTTCCTGTGGGCTAGGTGACGCAGGACCATCACATCTGGAGTTTGCACATTCTCCTCCAGGTGCTCTCATAGTCTAAAGATGTGCAGGTTAGGTAGATGGGCCAGGCTAAATTGTCTACAGTGTCTTGGGATACGTAGCCATGAGCAATATAGGGTAGTGAGGTAAGTCAGGGTGGGATGCTTTTTGGAGAGCTGGCATGGATTTGTTGGGCCAAATGGCCTGTTTCCACATTGTTGGGAGTCTGTGAGTGGGGCCACATAGCACTGCTGCCTCACAGCATCAGGGACCCGGGTTTGATTCCAGCCTTGGGTGACTGTCTGTGTGGAGTTGGCACATTCTCCCAGCGGGTGCGTGGGTTTCCTCTGGGTACTCCAGTTTCCTCCCGTAATCTAAAGGTGTGAAGGTCAGGTGACTTGGCCTTGCTAAATTGTCCCACAGTGTTCAGGATGTGAGGTTAGGTGCATCAGTCAGAGGGAAATATAGGGTAGGGTCGGTGTGGACTTGTTGGGCCGAATGGCCTGTTTTCACACTGTAGGGAATCGTCTTCTCCTACCTCTACAGAACAGTTGACAATTGACAAACTTAACAGGAAGCTGAAGATTTTGATAAGATATAAGAAGGGTACCTTAAAATCAATATCACTACAGCAGTTGCAGATACAGCAAGGGCCAATAATCTTCAATACAGGCTCCTTCTTATCGTTTTGAATGGTGAATTTTGGCAGACATATGTCCCATGTTTGGATAACGTATCCAATTGGCTCACCTGGTGGTGCCTTCACTTCCAGCTGTGAAGAAATTGTACAACAGAAAAATTTAATCCTCACAAGAGGATCATCGACAATCTTCACTGGAGGTCAGGAATTAAAGCCAGTGAAGATGGGAAGGATACATCAATAAATTAAGAATAGAACTTGTTTTAATTCTGAATGGTAATCTTTACTTTTTACTTCCAAACAACAGAAAGTTGAAAGTAAGAGAGAGAGAGAGAGAGAGAGAGATAAAGAGAGAGAGATAGAGAGAGAGAGATAAAGAGATAAAGAGAGAGAGAGAGATAAAGAGAGAGAGAGAGATAAAGAGAGAGAGAGAAAGAGAGAAAGAGAGAAAGAGAGAAAAAAGTCGAGCACCAATTTGGATTGAGTTGAAATAGATTAGCCTTACTGTCACATATTCACAGGAGTACACTGAAAAACTTACAAGTCTCACTTACAGCATACCTTCAGTATCTAGGTACTTAGATATAGATTAAGTACAAACTCTTAGGACATCAAAATTAGGAAAATAAAGAAATCGGAAGCCCTTACAGAATTCAAAAGTACAAAATCATAGTAATAAATTAGAAAAATCAAGGATAAAAAGTTCAGATTTGAGAGATTTTAAGATTAACGAAAGAGACAGAGTCATACAGGAAGTTAGAGAAAAGGACAGAACAAGAGAGAGGGAGCAGAAGACAAAAAGACAGAGAGAGAAGGAGACCGACAGGTATAATGATCAAAACAGTGTCAGCCAGGTGGACTTCATAGAATATGAGTTCCTTGATTGGGGCAGTTAACCTGGTCTAACAGGGAGCCCTGGCTGATAGGTATAAACAAGGAGTGTCAGAGGCTGTGTTCACTCTGACAGCTGGCTCTGAGGAAGCTGGATCAGTGTCAAGGACTCTCCATCTGTAAATAAAGGGTGACTTGGTGACAGGATACCAGCCTTTGTGGAGTTATTTTAATACGGAGAGGCAGAGAGACTAAGACAAATCAAAAGACAAAGGTAGAGAGGCAGAGTGAAAGATAAGGAGAAAGAAATAAAGAGTACCACAAACAGAGTAAGAAAAAGACAGTGAGAGAGAAAAAAAGAGAGAGGGGGAAGGAAAAAAAGAAGAAAAAGATGAACATGAATTCGAACAATACTAAGATAAGAGAGACATAGACATAGGGGAAAACAGAGAGGAAAGAAACAAGAATATAGAAAGAGCAGAAGTTAGAAAGTCAATAATATGGAGAATGAAACAGATTTGGAAAGGCAGAGAGACTAAGAAGAAGAGAGTGAAAGACAAGGGGATTAAAAAAAACAAAGATAAAGAAGGAAAGAGAAAGACAGTGAGACAGAGACACAGATGAAATCGAGTGAAAGAGACAAAGACAAGACAGAGAAAAAGAGGCAGGTGAAAGAGAGTGAGAGTGAGAGAGAGAGAGCGAGAGAGTTAGAGAGAGAGAATGAGAGAGTGAATGAGAGAATGAGAGAGAGAGCGCGAGAGAGTTAGACAGCGAGAGAGTTAGAGAGAGAGAATAAGAGAGAGAGAGAGAATGAGAGAGAGAGAATGAGAGAGAGAGAATGAGAGAGAGAATGAGAGAGAGAATGAGAGAGAGAATGAGAGAGAGTGAGAGCGCGAGAGAGTTAGAGAGCGAGAGAGTTAGAGAGCGAGAGAGTTAGAGAGAGAGAATGAGAGAGAGAGAGAATAAGAGATAGAGAGATAGAGAGAGAGTGTGAGGGCGAGAGAGCCAGCCATCTTCCCATCTGCACGTTGATGACATCAGTGGTAGGAAAGTCCATGAATTTAGTCCTTAGCCTGATTAAAGAGATGGCTTTGAGAAAGTTGTGTTTAGAAATGTGCTGGTTCGGGTGGATTGGCCATGGGAAACTGGCCGTAGTGTCCAGGGATGTGCAGGATAGATGGGTTAGCCATGCGGAACAGAGATAGGGTTGGGAGGGTGGGTGGTGTTTGTCTGGGTGGAATGCTGTTTGCAAAGTCTTTATGGGCCAAATGGCCTCAATCAACCCTGTAGGGATTCTGTGATTAATGGGACAAGGGGTTTGAGGATGAGCTGCAGAGACCGGGACTACAGTAGTTCAGTACTTGGCTGGCACTAAAGGTTAAAAAAATAAGGCCAACAAAAGCAGAAGAACATCGAAGGTGGGAGGGAAGTGGGTCAAGCAATCACACAGAACCTTACAGCTGAAGTAGTCATCTCCAAGACCAGTCACTCACCTCCTGTAAGCAACATGGACAGCAGCAGCCAGCACATCTCAACGGGCGGTACAGATTAATCACTTCCTGTCCTAAGTTGTCAAGAATCTTCATGTCAAAGGAACGGAGGTTCCCACAGCAGTTCCGATTGCAGAAGTCATTTTCCTCAGCAGCAAAATAGACCAGTTGGCCAAGACTGTTCTTAATCTGATATTTGTTGTTGGTCTCGAATCCAGTTAAGACTAAAAGCAAACATAATGGTGGAAATATTGGGAGATCAGCAAAGAAAAGCTGTTGACTTTAATGCCCATCATTGTGCCAACAATCAGGAGTATAGTTTGGGGAAAGCACAAAGCCCACAGTGCAGGACAAAGAGAGTGAGCGGACTGGGAGGCTGATCAAGAGGGTGGACAGAAAGCAGAGAGGATGGTGCTGGAAAAGCACAGCAGATGAGGCAGCATCCGAGGAGCAGGAGAGTCGATGTTTTGAGTATAAGCTGTCTGCAGGTTCATTCCTGATGAAGGGCTTTTGCCCGAAATGTCGATTCTCCTGCTCCTCGGATGCTGCCTGACCTGCTGTGCTTTTCCAGCACCACACCCTCAACTCTGATCTCCAGCATCTGCAGCCCTCACTTTCTCCTGGATAGAAAGCAGCAGCTTCCCCTTAGTGGAAGGATTGATAGCAAGGGGGCAACATTTTAAGGTGAAATACAGCTGGCTCTAAAAGGGGATTTGAGGGAAAATGTTTTCACTCAGAGGGTGATGGGGGTTTGGAAGGCACTGCCTGGGAGGGGTAGTTGAGGTCAGAAGCATGGTTTAAAAAGCCTGTAGAGTTTAACAAATCAAAACCTGTCTGGTGTCGTGCAATTTTTGATCTAAATCAATGCAGAGCAGAGGGAAAAATTTCACAATTCTGTTTACTTGGGTGAGACACCATAGTTAGAATAATAGAATACAGAAAAGGCCCTTCAGCCCATCGAGTCTGCACTGATTCTAAATGTACATTCATTGCACTTTCCTGCACTTGGCCCAGAGCTTTGAATGTTATGACCCTTCGCGTGCTCATCAATGCACTTTCTAAAGGTTGTGAGGTTTCCGACCTCATCTACCCCTCCCAGGTAGTGCCTTCCAAACCCCCACCACCCTCTGAGTGAAAACATTTTCCCTCAAACCCCATTAAGCTAGTTGCATTTCACCTTAAAATGATGCCTCCTTGCTGTTAACCCTTCCACTAAGTGGAATGGCTAGAACATAGAACATAGAACATAGAACATTACAGCGCAGTACAGGCCCTTCGGCCCTCGATGTTGCGCCGATCAAAGCACCCCTAACCTACACTAAGCCACTATCCTGCATATACCTATCCAATGCCCGCTTAAATACCCATAAAGAGGGAGAGTCCACTACTGCTACTGGCAGGGCATTCCATGAACTTACGACTCGCTGAGTGAAGAACCTACCCCTAACATCAGTCCTATATCTACCCCCCCTTAATTTAAAGCTATGCCCCCTTGTAATAGCTGACTCCATACGTGGAAAAAGGTTCTCACTGTCAACCCGATCTAACCCCCTAATCATCTTGTACACCTCTATCAAATCACCCCTAAACCTTCTTTTCTCCAATGAAAACAACCCCAAGTGCCTCAGCCTTTCCTCATAGGATTTTCCTACCATACCAGGCAACATCCTGGTAAACTTCCTCTGCACCCGTTCCAGTGCCTCCACATCCTTCCTATAGTATGGCGACCAAAACTGCACACAATATTCCAGATGCGGCCGCACCAGAGTCTTATACAACTGCAGCATGACCTCAGGACTCCGGAACTCAATTCCTCTACCAATAAAAGCCAGTACGCCATATGCCTTCTTCACTGCACTATTTACCTGGGTGGCAACTTTCAGAGATCTGTGTACATGGACACCAAGATCCCTCTGCTCTTCCACACTACCAAGTAGTCTACCATTAGCCCAGTAATCCATCTTTTTATTACTCTTACCAAAGTGAATCACTTCACACTTAGCTACATTGAACTCCATTTGCCACCTTTCTGCCCAGCTCTGCAGCTTCTCTATATCCCGCTGTAACCTGCCACATCCTTCCTCACTGTCTACAACTCCTCCGACTTTCGTATCATCCGCAAACTTGCTCACCCAACCTTCTAACCCTTTCTCCAGGTCATTTACAAAAATGACAAACAGCAATGGTCCCAAAACAGATCCTTGCGGAACACCGCTAGTGACGGCACTCCAAGATGAACCTTTGCCATCAACTACTACCCTCTGTCTTCTTCCAGAGAGCCAATTCCTAATCCAAACCTCCAACTCACCTTCAATGCCATATCTCTGTATTTTCTGCAGTAGCCTACCATGGGGGACCTTATCAAACGCCTTACTAAAATCCATATATACCACATCTACCGCTTTCCCCTCATCTACCTCCTTAGTCACCTTCTCAAAGAATTCAATAAGGTTTGTGAGGCACGACCTGCCCTTCACAAAACCATGCTGACTATCCTTGATCACATCACTCTTATCCAGATGTGCATAAATCCTATCCCTTACAATTCTCTCTAAGACTTTGCCCACAACAGAAGTGAGACTCACTGGCCTATAGTTACTAGGATTATCCCTACTCCCCTTCTTGAACAAGGGAACCACGTTTTCTAACCTCCAGTCCTCTGGCACTACTCCTGTCGACAAAGAGGACACAAAAATCAAGGCCAATGGCTCTGCAATCTCCTCCCTTGCTTCCCAGAGAATCCTAGGATAAATACCATCAGGCCCAGGGGACTTATCTATTTTCACCCTTGCCAGAATTTCCAACACCTCTTCTCTACATATCTCAAAGCCATCCATTCTACTTATTCGTGCCTCAGTATTTATATCGACAACAATGTCCTGTTCCTGAGTGAATACTGACGAAAAGTAGTCATTCAGCGCCTCCCCAATCTCTTCAGCCTCCACACGCAACTTCCCATTACTATCCTTGATTGGACCTATTCCTTCCCTAGTCATTCTTTTATTCCTAACATACCTATAGAAAGCCTTAGGGTTTTCCCTAATCCTACCAACTAAGGACCTTTCATGTCCCCTCCTTGCTGCTCTTAGCTCTCTCTTCAGGTCCTTCCGGGCTACCTTATAACTCTCAATTGCCCCTATTGAACCTTCACGCCTCATCTTTACAAAGGCCGCCCTCTTCCGTTTAACAAGGGATTCCAACTCCTTATTAAACCACGGCTACTTCCTACACACTCTACCCATGTCCCTCATTATCTTATATACCTCTGTCAGGTCTCCTATTGGCCCCCTCTGCTCGAACAAAAAATGGAGAAAGTGAGAACCACAGATGCTGAAGTGTAACAGTCAAAAAGTGTTGCACTGGAAAAGCACAGCAGGTCAGGCAGCATCTGAGGAGCAGGAGGACCGACATTTCGAGCATCATTCCTGATGAAGAGCTTATGCCCAATACATCGACTCTCCTGCTCCTTGGATGCTGCCTGACCTGCTGCGCTTTTCCAGCAACACATTTTCAGCTCTGATCTCCAGCATCTGCAGTCCTCACTTTCTCCTGTCTTCCTCACTACCCTTTTAAGTGGTCCAGCCATCTTCAGGGTTCTGTGAACAAACACCCCGAGATACCTCTATTCCTCTGAGCTTCTTAGTGTCCTGCCATTCACTGAGTACTCCCTTGTCTTGTTACATCTTCCAAACTGCATCACCTCGCAGTTTTCAGGGTTCAATTCTATCTCTCTCGGATCTGCCCAATTGCCCAATCTGTCTGAATTCTTGTGGAGCCTCAGACGAGAAGGCATCAAAGCGGAACGAGGCCATTCAGCCCATCGATTCTACTCTGCTATTCAATCATGGCTGACATTTTTACTCAAGCCGGCTCAGTTCACTAGATGGCTGGTTTGTAATATTGAGCGACATGAACCGCAAAGGGTTCAATTCCTGCACCAGCTGAGATTCCCACAATGCTCTCTCATTCCCAAACTTTCCCTTTCCCTGAGACATGGTAATCCTCAGGTTAAACCACCCACAGTAAGTGAGAGAGCAGCTCTATGGTCTGGTAAGACTATGGCATCATGGCTTTTACTGATCAGAATTCTTTCCATTAAAAGATGCAGGACAGATTTTGTAATTCTAGCTACATGGCAATAATTCAAGCTGTGTTACACAATCTCATCCATCAATCAAACAGGATTTGGAGTTCAACAAATGAATGAAAATCAGGCAGGATGTTTATTTTGAGCTGAATTACCCTCATCCAGAGCTGAACTCATACCTTGAATTTTATCGCAACATACCTTCCAACAGCTCCACCTGCTGATGAACCAGAAGCTGGTCTACCTGTGGCAGAAACAAAAAGTTGAGATCTTCTTTATAAAGAAAATGCAAGAGGAAATTGTAATCTAAATGAAAAGGTGAGCAGTGATGACGAATAATTGCAGAGAATGCTGGAGAAATTCAGCAGGTCTGGCAGCATGTGTGGAGAGAGAAACAGAGTCAACATTTCAAATCCACCATGAATCTTCTTCAGGATCTTCAGAGGCTTCTAATGAAGAATTGTATGGGACTTGAAATGTTAACACTCTCTCTCTCTCTCTCTTCTATCCCACCCCCCTCCAACAGATGCTGCCAGATCTGCTGAGTTTCTCCAGCATTCTCTGTGTTTGTTTGGATTTCCAGCCTCCACAGTGCTTCACTGACCATTTGGGATCATTTGGAATAGTTGATATTGGAACTATACCTATCAATACAAGAGTTAGAATTATATTTACTGCAGTTTCCAGCTAATCATTTAATGTGCCGGGTCTAAAATTGTGGACAAGTTTGAGCAAATAACTGTTAATACAGCAGACATTTTGTCAGAACATAGAACAATACAGCGCAGAACAGTCCCTTCGGCCCTTGATGTTGCGCCGACCTGTGAACTATTCTCAGCTCATTCCCCCTACACTATCACATCATCATCCATGTGCTTATCCAAGGATTGTTTAAATCTCCCTAATGTGGCTGAGTTAACTCCATTAGCAGGTAGGGCATTCCATACCCTTACCACTCTCTGCGTAAAGAACCTGTCTCTGACATCTGTCTTAAATCTATTACCCCTCAATTTGTAGTTATGCCCCCTTGTACAAGTTGACATCATCATCCTAGGAAAAAGACTCTCACTGTCCACCCTATCTAATCCTCTGATCATCTTCTATGTCTCTATCAAATCCCCTTTTAGCCTTCTTATTTCCAATGAGAATAGACCCAAGTCTCTCAGCCTTTCCTCATAAGACCTTCCCTCCAGACCAGGCAACATCCTGGTAAATCTCCTCTGCACCTTTTTCAATGCTTCCACATCCTTCCTGAAATATGGCGACCAGAACTGTACACAATATTCAAAGTGCAGTTGCACTAGCATTTTGTATAGTTGCAGCATGATATTGCGGTTCCAGAACTCAATCTCTCTACCAATAAAACATAGTATCCTGGATGCCTTCTTAACAGCACTATCAGCCTGGCTGGCAACTTTCAGGGTTCTATCTTGTTTGTATTGCACCTTTAACATTGTAAAAGGTCACACAATTCTACCAAATCCAAGTCTCCAAATATAAAGTAGACATTAAACAGCTGTGAACTGCAACAATCATAGCGGGTGCTTTTCTCCTGTGAATCCCCCATTTATTCCTCAAAGCTGCCTTTCTGGGATTTCCAATGTACTGGGTACATTGCCACAGAAATTGTTTGTCGACTGTGCTTGCAAACATTGACAGGTACCAGTGGGCAGATCCCAGCAAACGGGCCAGTGTTGCATCTGTGTGTTTGCATGGCCTATGTTTGTCAGAATCAAATATTGTTCCTTGTTTCATTTTCAGCCATGGTGTGTTATGGACTGGGCCAGACCACTCTAAACATTCTTGAGCAGGCAATCTAGACTGTAACGTTGCAATGTCTCACTCAAGAGAATGAGAGAGAGAGAGAGCCTGTTTCCACACAGCTGAACTAACTAGTTGTGGGCTGAACTGCTCAGCTGGAGAGCTGACCACTCCCCTTTCATTATACAAGTCCCTTCTAAAACATGACCACTTTGGCCTGAAGTCTCATCTATTTACATATAAACAAAAGGCCTCTCTATACTCTGTAATCTCTGTACCAAACCAGTCTGATCGGAGCCGGGAACATTTTGTTACCCCCTGGAAAAAAAACCAAGGACACAGTATCCTTGAGAAAAGGAACAGCTTTTAGAAAAAAAGGGACCAGCTTTGGGACAGACATGGGTGAGCTCTGAACTTTTATTTGTTCAGTTGGATATCTTCCGTACAAAATAATCTGCCAAGCACCTTTAGACAACTAAGAATTCCATTTAACCAGATTGATGGTTCCCTGATGAGTCCTGTGCTCTCTCTATCCGTACAGGAAGATACTCTAGTTACCTACTTACAGATAGTCTTATGGAACCTCAAATAGCCATGTTGGAGTTTAATGTTAATCTAGATAGCGATGATATATCTAATGTACATGAGGTCTGCTCGGAGATATTATGATACAGTAGAAAATAGTTGAGACATGAAGCTGGACCTCCTCGTTCAGAGGTCAGAGCACTACCATTTCACTGTAACAGCATCCTCCCACAGTCTCTAATACTTTCACCTTTTTGATCAAGCTTCTTGCCTCTGGCTCAGTGGTTAGCACGACTGCTTCACAGCGCCAGGGACCCGGGTTCAATTCCAAACTCGGGCAACTGTCTATGTGGAGTTTGCATGTTCTCCCTGTATCTGCTTGGGTTTCCTCACACAGTCTAAAGTTGTGCAGGTTAGATGCTAAGTTCCCATCGTGTCCAGGTTAGGGTGGATTAGCCATGGGAAATGAAAGGTTATAGGGTAGGTTTGGGCAGATGGACCGAATGGCCTGCTTTCACACTGTACAAATTCTATGATTATCCAAATAGAGCCTTCTGGCTTGGTTACAAATTTCTCTTGGAATACCTTTCTCAAGCATCTTGGGGCTTACAGCAATGCTAAAGGTGTGATTAAAGACAAGAAGTTGGTATTACTTTTCTTGAAAGATTTGCTTTTCCAAGAGTTGGGTTTTCAGCTAAGGATAACTGCAGCCTGATAATTACTGTCTGTGATGTTAAACAGTCAGGGAGTTTAGTGGAACACCCTTTTGCCGATAAACATAATGCAGATGTTAAGTTACTCATTTGAAGTAGATTACCTCCTGCACTACAACATTAGACAGAGGAACACCAGAGAAAGGTGTCACAGAGAAATACGAATGGCAGGAATTTGGCTAAAGGAGCAGTGAATGAAAACATGGCAGGATTTAATGGTGACTGCAAATTGAAACATACCTTCATGCTGCCCGATGCAAAGACCTTTAGAAAATGGTGAAGGGGCATGGTTTTAAAATGCCGTACGGCAGCAAATGAGATTTGGCTTCTTATATGGACTAGAATTGAAATGTTGTGTGCAGTTTTAAACAATCCTTTATAGAAATGATATTGGAGAAATAGTACAGGATTACTCAGTTTTTTTGAGGGATCTCAGAACAGCGGCATTGACTGAGTTTCCACACTCCAATCATGAAGGGTGTCCGAACAATTGCGATGTTTAGGGCTAAGATGGATGTTACAAGCCCTTCCCTTCAGCACTTTCAATAACATTATATTGCAGTTTTGTCAGTATGTGGGGACTGCACAGGAGCCCTGTCTTCCCTAACTGGCAAACGTGAAAATGATCATTGGAAACATTGACTGTTACAGTGTAGAACGAGGCACGTCGGCCCATTGTGTTTATACCAGCTTATGAAAGCTAGACCCACTCTCCAGCCCCATCTCTACAGCTCTCCAGATTCATTACTTTCAAATACTTATCCAGTTCTTTTTTGCAACCTTCTACGGAATCCGCCTCCACCATTCTCCCAGTCAGCACATTCCAAATCCTAACTAGGGGACACATTTTTAAGTTGAGAGGAGAAGGATTTAAAAAAGACAGAGTCATAGAGATGTACAGCATGGAAACAGACTCTTTGGTCCAACCCGTCCATGCCGACCAGATATCCCAACCCAATCTCGTCCCACCTGCCAGCACCCGGCCCATATCCCTCCAAACCCTTCCTATTCATATACCCATCCAGATGCCTCTTAAATGTTGCAATTGTACCAGTCTCGACCACATCCTCTGGCAGCTCATTCCATACAAGTATCACCCTCTGCGTGAAAAAGTTGCCCCTTAGGTCTCTTTTATATCTTTCCCCTCTCACCCTAAACCTATGCCCTCTAGTTCTGGACTCCCCGACCCCAGGGAAAAGACTTTGTCTATTTATCCTATCCATGCCCCTCATAATTTTGTAAACCTCTAGAAGGTCACCCCTTAGCCTCTGACGCTCCAGGGAAAACAGCCCCAGCCTGTTCAGCCTCTCCCTGTAGCTCAGCTCCTCTAACCCTGGCAACATCCTTGTAAATCTTTTCTGAACCCTTTCAAGTTTCACAACATCTTTCCGATAGGAAAGAGACCAGACAGTGGCCTAACCATTGTCCTGTACAGCCGCTACATGACCTCCCAACTCCTGTACTCAATACTCTGACCAATAAAGGAAAGCATACCAAACGCCTTCTTCACTATCCTATCTATCTGTGACTCCACTTTCAAGGAACTATGAACCTGCACTCCAAGGTCTCTTTGTTCAGCAACACTCCCTAGGACCTTACCATTAAGTGTATAAGTCCTGCTAAGATTTTCTTTCCCAAAATGCAGCACCTTGCATTTATCTGAATTAAACTCCACCTGCCACTTCTCAGCCCATTGGCCCATCTGATCAAGATCTTCTTGTCTTGCCCTTGAAGACTTTTTATCTCCACATGAGAGGTAATTTTCTTTGGTTGGTTTGTGTATGGAATGAGCTTCCTGAGCAAGTGGTGGATGTGGGCATAATTACAATGTTTAAAAGGCATTTGGATGGACACATGAATAGGAAAAGTTTGGAGGGAAATTGGCCTGGAACAGACAGGTGGGACTAGTTTAGTTTGGGATTATGTTTGGCATGGACTGGTTGGGTCGAAGGGTCTGTTTCTGTGCCGTAAGGGGAGAAGGCAGGTACAATGAGTTGAGAAACATATTAGTCATGTCCGAATGGCGGAGCAGATTTGATGGGCTGAATGGTCTTATTCTGTTCCTCCATCAAATGGACTTATGAAAGCTGGAGGAGCAGCACTGCATTTTCTGTACTTTACAGTTTTGAGATCTCAACATTGGATCCCACAGCGTTACACCCCAACCACATGAACATCTACCTTTCCTTCATTTCTCATACATGTCCCCTCTTCCCCTACCCTCTATGGTCTTGTCTTGCTTGTGTCTCATTTACCTTGCTCTTAGTAGAGAGGAACCACTATGTTCCCTTTCACACTTCGATTTACACAAGCATAATTTCTCTTCTACCGCAGTTAGCAATCCTTTTGTCTTTTGCAATGGGTGTCAACACCATCTGTTTCCTTCAAATCTCCCCTGCCTCTGCTAAAAGCACCATTTTCCAACTGTTTCTGAAGCAGAGTCATACCAGACTCGAACCACTCACTCTGTTTCTCTCCCCTCAGATGCTGCCAGACCTGCTGAGTTTCTCCGACATTCTCTCTGTTTGTTCAAGGTTTCTGCTTGATCAACATGATTGAGAGGATCTCATCCAAACGGTCACTTACCTGGGTGAGATACTCCAGACCTGGTGGGCAATTTGGGATCCCAGATGGCATCGGCATCAATGGAATACCGCCTGGTCCGAGGGGAACTTGGTTGCTGTAGACCCCCGGTGCTTGGACGACAGGCTGCTGGGCAGTAGGCAGATATGCCCCAGGTGGGTATGCCCCTGGCGGGTAGGCATTAGGAGGATATGCACCAGGTGGAAAAGCACCAGGAGGGTAGGCTCCATACGGATAGGCTTCAGCTGGAAAGACTGTAGCGGGCTGTGCACCAGGTGGCTGAGCGACAGGAGGCTGTGACTCAGGAGGTTTAGTCACTGGCGGCTGGGCCTCAGATGATTCAGGATTGGTTTCTAAAATCAAACAAGGCATGAACAAGCGAGATGTAGAAATGTCTTCACAAATCAAACCTTACCACATATAGTGCAAGCAACTATTCGCCAGAAAACAGCAAGCAAACCGCCCTGCTCATCCAACAAACACCCTGGTTGTGCTCATGCTCCCCGGAAGAAGTCATGCTTGACTTGAAGCTGTGACGATGAACTGCCACACTGTGGAGCTCAGGCCATTGAGTAGATTTCAGACGGAGATAGAGAGGCTCGAGATTGCCAGGGGGGTATCGAGAGTTATGGGAAGAAAGCGGGAGAATGGGGTCGAGAAACTTATCAGGTAAAAACAATGACTGCAGACGCTGGAAACCAGATTCTGGATTAGTGGTGCTGGAAAAGCACAGCAGTTCAGGCAGCCTCCGTGCAGCAGGAAAATCAACGTTTCGGGCAAGAGCTCCTCGGATGCTGCCTGAACTGTTGTGCTTTTCCAGCACCACTAATCCAGAATTGAGAAACTTATCAGCCATGACTGTATGGCAGAGCAGCAGACTTGATGGGCTGAGTGGCCTAATTTCTGCTCCTATGTCTTCTGGTTATTTTGTCCTTGTTTTTTTTAAAAAAGAGAAGTTGTAAGGCAGAGGTGTAAAACCAGCTACTGAAGATGACTTGTGGAAATAATTTGTGAGGCCTCGGAATTTTGAAAGCAAAATCTCCTGAATGTTACGGCCAGCTCTCACAGATCAGTATTTCTGGGTTTTGGTTTTGTCAGTAACATTAGCAACTGTTTAGCGTGTCAAAAGATTTGGCAGCTTCAGTAAATGTCTCCTAGCTGCCGTTTTCTCTGAATTCTCTCGGTGTTTTATTCCTACTGGATTAGAGACCTGCATGTGAGAATCTGTGTCTGAATTTGCCTTTTTTGCCAAGGGGTGTGTGGATGGGATGTTACTGTATTGGGACCGTTAATTAGTACGAGGAAGTATATCGATTAATCGGATAAATTTTCCCAACAGTTAAGTCATTATAAACTCCTCTTTCTTTTGGTTGTATTTTAACTACGGTGTTTAAATAAACTGGGTTTTGCTTAACGTTGAAGAGGTTGACCAACTCGCATCACATCGGGAATACAGCACGCTGCATCAGCCTTTTAAATTCAGAAAACGTTCAGGTCAACCTTCACAAAAACATTGAGGGAGTCAGGTCTGGTCCACATCAAGGCGTTAACCTCGGTTCTCATCAGTTGTTGTGAGCAGACCTGCTGAGCATTTCCCATGCACCAACTTCAGACTGTGCACAGGAAATAATCAATGTGTCTGTGGGCACTGATACTCACTGCGTTTCTGGGCACTAATACTCACTGTGTCTGTGGGTACTGATACTCACTGTGTCTGTGGGCACTGATACTGTGTCTGCGGGCTCTGATACTCACTATGTCTGTGGGCACTGATACTCACTGTATCTGTGGGTAATGATACTCACAGTGTCTGTGGGCACTGATACTCACTGTATCTGTGGGCAATGATACTCACTGTGTCTGTGGGCACTGATACTCACTGTATCTGTGGGCAATGATACTCACTGTGTCTGTGGGCACTGATACTGTGTCTGCGGCCACTGATAGTCACTGTGTCAATGAGTACTGTTAATCACTGCCTCTGTGGGCACAGAAAATCACTGCGTCTGTGGGTACTGATACTCACTGCATCTGTGGGCACTGATACTCAATATGTCTGTGAGTACTTATAGTCACAGTGTCTGTGGGCACTGGTACTGACTGTGTCTGTGGGCACTGGTACTGACTGTGTCTGTGGGCACTGGTACTGACTGTGTCTGTGGGCACTGATACTCACTGTGTCTGTGGGCACTGATACTCACTGTGTCTGTGGGCACTGATACTCACTGTGTCTGTGGGCACTGATATTCACTGTGTCTGTGGGCACTGATACTCACTGTGTCTGTGGGCACTGATACTCACTGTGTCTGTGGGCACTGATAGTTACTGTGTCTGTGGGCACTGATACTCACTGTCTGTGGGCACTGATATTCACTGGGTCTGTGGGCACTGATAGTCACTGGGTCTGTGGGCACTGATAGTCACTGTGTCTGTGGGCACTGGTACTATGACTGTGAGTACTGATAGTCACAGTCTGTGGGCACTGATACTGTTTCTGTGAGCACAGATACTCATTGTATCTGTGGGCACTGGAAGTCACTGCGTCTGTGGGCAATTATACTCACTGCATCAGTGGGCACTGGTACTCACTGCATCGGTGGGCACTGATACTCACTGCATCTGTGGTCACTGATACTCACTGCATCTGTGGTCACTGATACTCACTTTGTCAATGAGTACTGATACTCACTGCGTCTGTGGGTACTGATACTTACTGTGTCTGTGGGCACTGATACTGTGTCTGCGGGCACTGATAGTCACTGTTCCTGTGAGTACTGATAGTCACAGTGTCTGTGGGCACTGGTACTCACTCTGTCTGTGGGCACAAATAGTCACTGTGTCTGTGGGCACTGATACTGTGTCTGTGGGCACTGATACTGTGTCTGAGGGCACTGATACTGTGTATCTGTGGGCAATGATACTCACTGCGTCTGTGGGCACAGAAAATCACTGCATCTGTGGGCACAGAAAATCACTGCTTCTGTGGGCACTAATACTTATGGGCGGCACAGTGGCACAATGGTTAGCACTGCTGTCTCACAGTGCCAGAGACCTGGGTTCAATTCCTGCCTCAGGCGACTGACTGTGTGGAGTTTGCACATTCTCCCCGTGTCTGCGTGGGTTTCCTCCGGGTGCTCCGGTTTCCTCCCACATTCCAAAGATGTGCAGGTCAGGTGAATTGGCCATGTTAAAATTGCCCGTAGTATTAGGTAAGGGGTAGATGGAGGGGCATGGATGGGTTGCACTTCGGCGGGGCAGTATGGACTTGTTGGGCCGAAGGGCCTGTTTCCACACTGTAAGTAATCTAATCTAATCTACTGTGTCTGAGCACTGGTACTCACAGTATCTGTGCGTACTGATCGTCACCGTGTCTGTGGGTCACTGATACTCACTGTGTCTGCGGGCACTGATACTCACTGTGTCTGCGGGCACTGATAGTCACAGTGTCTGTGGGCACTGATAGTCATAGTGTCTGCAGGCACTGATAGTCACAGTGTCTGCAGGCACTGATAGTCATAGTGTCTGCGGGCACTGATAGTCACAGTGTCTGTGGGCACTGATAGTCATAGTGTCTGCAGGCACTGATAGTCACAGTGTCTGCAGGCACTGATAGTCACAGTGTCTGCGGGCACTGATAGTCACAGTGTCTGCAGGCACTGATAGTCACAGTGTCTGTGGGCACTGATAGTCACAGTGTCTGTGGGCACTGATAGTCATAGTGTCTGCAGGCACTGATAGTCACAGTGTCTGCGGGCACTGATAGTCACAGTGTCTGTGGGCACTGATACTCACTGTGTCTGTGGGCACTGATACTCACTGTGTCTGTGGGCACTGATATTGTTTCTCCGGGCACTGGTACTATGTCTGTGAGTACTGATAGTCACAGTCTGTGGGCACTGATACTGTGTCTGTGGGCACTGATACTCATTGCGTCTGTGGGCACTAGAACTCACTGCGTCTGTGGGCAATTATACTCACTGCGTCTATGGACACTGATACTTACTGTGTCTGTGAGCACTGATACTGTGTCTGCGGGCACTGATAGTCACTGTTCCTGTGAGTACTGATAGTCACAGTGTCTGTGGGCAATGATACACACTGCATCTGTGGGCACTGATACTCACTGTGTCTGTGGGCACTGATACTCACTGTGTCTGTGGGCACTGATACTCACTGTGTCTGTGGGCACTGATACTCACTGTGTCTGCAGGCACTGATAGTCACAGTGTCTGCGGGCACTGATAGTCATAGTGTCTACAGGCACTGATAGTCATAGTGTCTGTGGGCACTGATACTCACTGTGTCTGTGGGCACTGATACTCACTGTGTCTGCGGGCACTGATACTCACTGTGTCTGCGGGCACTGATACTCACTGTGTCTGCGGGCACTGATACTCACTGTGTCTGCGGGCACTGATACTCACTGTGTCTGCGGGCACTGATAGTCATAGTGTCTACAGGCACTGATAGTCACAGTGTCTGCGGGTACCGATACTCACTGCGTCTGTGGGCACTGATACTGCATCTGTGGGCACTGATACACACTGCATCTGTGGGCACTGATACTCCATTACCTTCTTGTAGAATTCTCAATCAGTGGAAATAGTTTTATCTCACTTTTTGTTTCCAGTTTACATGTTGAAGACTTCCATAAGATCACCCCTTTAGTTTCCAAATTCAAGAGAAATCATGTCGAATCTGTATAAGGTTCTAAAGAAGGGTCACTGAACACAAGATGTTTACTCTGTTTCTCTCTGTTTAGATGTTACCAGACCTGCTCAGTTTCTCCAGCTACTCCTGTTTAGGTTTCCGATTTCCATTGTCCACAGTTGGTTTTGGGATAATCCCTGGCATGTGAATGTTTTAGAATCTGGATTAGTGGTGCTGGAAGAGCACAGCAGTTCAGGCAGCATCCGAGAAGCAGCGAAATTTCCAGCACCACTCATCCAGAATCTGGTTTCCAGCATCTGCAGTCATTGTTTTTACCTCGCATGTTTTAGAATGCTAACTAAGAGGATTTATTTTGGCAGGAAATAAAGCAGGGGGAACCAGGAAGGAGTGAACTTTCAGTGTAAGTAAACCTGTGGCTCGGTGGTTACCACTGCTACCTCACAGCGCCAGGGACCCAGGTTCAATTCCAGCCTCAGGCGACTGGCTGTGTGGAGTTTGCACATTCTCCCAGTGTCTACGTGGGTTGCCTCCCACAGTCCAAAGAACATAAGTGTTCAGGAATGTGTAGGTTTGGTACATCAGAGGTAAATGTAGAGTAATAAGGGAATGGGCCTGGGCACTTTACTGTTTGTATGGTCGGTGTGGACTTGTTGGGCTGAAGGGGCTATTTCCACACCGTAGAGATTCTAAACTCTGTGAAAATGTCTGTAATGCCGAGTCAGGAAACTGTTCCATGATTTCTGTAGCATTAGTCAGCAGATGGCAGTGTTTCATTCCGCTGGTCAATGATCACAAACCCAGAGGCCCGAAGCTCTCTGGTCTCCAACTTTTGTAAAGTTCACAAGATACTTTCAGAGTTGATTGGAGCCAATATAACCAGTTGCCTGCCCTTCAGTCTCCCCTGCCCATCCTGATCTCTGCCCAAGTGTGTGCTGCTGGACTTACACAAATCCTGGTGGACATTGGGTCCATTGTCAAACCACCTCCCCAGGAAGCTTTTATCTGCATAGGCTCAGCAGGTTTGGGACTCAACTCATTGGAGGGGAAACATGGGATTCTTCGGTGAAGTCACTTGACCATAGCGCACAGGGATGAGAATGTTCGGTACACATGACGAAGGAGAAGCACTCCAAAAGTTCATGATTTCAAATAAACATGTTAGACTATAACCTGGTGACTTCTGACTTTGTCCATCCCAGTTCCACATCAGCATCTCCACATCATGTTCCGCCTCATGGGAGAGACCAGGAGCAGAGGGAATAGGCTCAGAATTAAGGGGCACCAATTTAAGACTGAGAGGAGGAGGAATTTCTACTCTCGGAGGGTTGAGGGGCTTCGGAACTCCTTGCTGCAGAGAGCAGTGTAGGCCAGAGTCCGCGTGTATATTTAAGACTGAGAAAGGTAGATTCGTGATCAGTCAGGAAATCAAGGGTTAAGGGGAAATGGCAGGAAAGTGGGGGATGTCAAATGAAAAATGTTTGTTAAGCAAAGGGACACGGCCAAAAGCAGGTCGATGGAGTGAGGCCATTGATCAGACACTGAATGCTAGAACAGACTCAAGGGGCTGGAGTGTCCTGTTCTTAAGGGCCGTTGTGCTGGTCATTGAGAGACAATTGGTGGCAGTATCTTGAGGAAACGAGGGAGGGTTGCTAGAAAGGCACTGAGAAGGAACAGGAAGGAAATGGAGTGGATTGAACCCAGGAGCAGTGGCTGCTATCGCACTGCATAGCCAAATTAATGTTAATTGTTATACGTTCTAAAAAAAGGATGCCAGATCCTCATGTTCTTCCTCGGTTGCTATTGGAAATCGGAGCTGAGCCTTCCCATGATGCTCTCTCAATCCAAAGTGATTAAACTCCATACGCTTACAATTGGTTTGCACCAGACTTTTTTTGTTTTAAAAACACAGCATCTCTTTGAAATTCTGCACAATGAATTAAATAATATCAAATTTTGTAAATAATTATTGGGGTAGTGATCGATTTTGGATGACAATGCATGATGGGCATATCACAATCACTGTCAGTGATGATACCCCATATGATATTCAGAGAGTTCTGATATCTTCAATAGAACTGTGTACAGGGTAGAACAAATAACGGACCAGTCACATATACCATTCATTACAGGTCAGGAAGCATCTCTACCCCACCAACTTTAATATGCAATTCATATCAGCCAGTTACCAAATACATTTACACAACGCTGAAAATGTGTTGCTGGAAAAGCGCAGCAGGTCGGGCAGCATCCAAGGAGCAGGAGAATCGACATTTCGGGCATGAGCCCTTCTTCCGGACCTGCTGCGCTTTTCCAGCAACACATTTTCAGCTCTGATCTCCAGCATCTGCAGTCCTCACTTTCTCCTAGGACATTTACACAATGGAAAGGTATCTGTTTTGAAGATAGAAGCCTTTATCCAAAACACTATTTTCTTTCCCCTGATATTGCGGAAGTTGTTCAATATATCCTACTGGGATTTCTCTGTTTTTCAAACAAATTGGCATTCTACTCAAGTTCAGTTTATCTGTTTCTTACCTGAGTCAGCCATCAGTCAATGCACTCTCTTTCACAGGGATCAACTAGAGAAAGGAAACAGAGAAAGATTATCATTTCTCCCAGATGCCTCCGTGATTATCCATTTCAATGGACCACTTACACACATGTTGAAGCCTTAAAATTGTAGCAAACACAGAAAATCACATTAAGAGTAGGCCATTCAGCCCTTTGAGCCTGCTGTGCCATTCAATATGATCACGGCTGATCATCCAACTCAGTCCCCTGTTCCTGCTTTCCCTCCATACCCTTTGATCCCTTTACTCTGAAGAATTATATCTGAAGGCTTTCAGGACAGATGCAATACTTCGGCCTCAGTTGCTTATGGCAGAGAGTTCTATGGGCTCCCCACCGAAGAACCACCTCCTCATCTCAGTCCTGAATGGCTGACCCTTGTATCCTTAAAATGTGACCTTTGGTTCCGGACTTCCTGGTCATTGGGAATGTCCATCTTGCATTAATCTTGCCTCAGTTTAGTAGAATTCTCTATAAAATTCCCCATGCGTTTTTCTAAACTTCGAGTGGCCTGCTCTCTCCCCATTACCTCAGCCTCACCATTTCAGGAATTAGTCTGGTCTTTGAAATGTTTCCTTTAGACCTGGAGTTAAACGGCTCTCTAGTGTGATGTGGAGTAGAAGGCCTGTTTGAGCAGTCACGAGAGCGCGGTGACGTGCTGTCTGTGTGGAGCTGAGCTCCCTGGTTGGATGGGGAAGACCTGGAACAACCTCCAGATACGGAAGCTCCAGAAACAGGATTTCTGCTGGCAGATAAACAGTGGCAGACCCCAATGACAGAGTGTTTAGCCGCGGGATGAAGGAGACGGATGTCTCTGCAAGGTTTGTAGGTCAGGTTGAGGTTTAGGGTGTAGGTTTGCTCGCTGAGCTGTAGGTTTGATATCCAGATGTTTCATTACCTGGCTAGGTAACATCATCAGTGGCGACCTCCAAGTGAAGCGAAGCTGTTGTCTCCTGCTTCCTATTTATATGTTTGCCCTGGATGGGGTTCCTGGGGTTTGTGGTGATGTCATTCTCTATGTCTATCATTGAAAAAACCAATGCACTACTCGCAGACACCAACACCTACCAACAAGTGGCGCTAGACCCTACCCCACAACTAGGAAACAATATTACATATCTCCTAAAAAAATTACACAATTCCGGACAATTAAACAAGACGGAATTCCAGAAAATGAAACAAGACGGAATTCCAGAAAATGAAACCACACGGGACCAACGCCCCACGATTCTACGGACTACCAAAAATTCATAAACCAGGAGCCCCCCTCAGACCCATAGTCTCACTACCCGGAACACCAACTTACAGACTGGCCGAAGAACTACACGCTAGACTGAAATACCTAGTAGAAGAGTCTCAGCACTCCATCCACTCCACCCAGGAATTCCTAAAAATCACCAAAAACACCAAAATAGAGGAAGACGAAGCAATGATCTCATTCGACGTAACAGCACTGTTCACCTCCATCAACATCGACCTGGCAAAGGAAACACTTACCACACTTTTAGAAGAGACCATCACACACACCCCAACCACCATTAATCACATCACCAACTAAAACATCATGAATCTAGTGGGCCTGTACCTCACCACCCACTTCACCGTCAACAACATAGTCTACAAACAAACCAACAGCACACCCATGGGATCTCCACTATCCAGATTCATAGCAGAAGCAGTAATGCAAAGACTAGAGCAAACAGCCCGACCAACCATCAAACCAAAAATCTGGGTCCACTACGTAGATGACACCTTTGTCATCACAAAACAAAACAAGATAGAAGAGACATTTAACATCATCAACAACACCCTCACAGGCATAAAGTTCACCAAGGAGGAAGAAACCGACAACAAACTCGCATTCCTGAAAGTCACAGTCGAAAGAAAGGACAACGGAGAACTACAAACCTGCGTATACAGAAAACCGACAAACACTGACCAAATACTTAACTACACCAGCAACCATCCCAACACACACAAACGAAACTGTACCAGAACACTATTCCAACGAGCCACCACACACTGCAGCACAGACGAACTTCAGAAAACAGAGGAAAACCACCTATACAATGTATTCAAGAAGAACTGATACTCAAAAAATACAGTCCAGAGATTCCTCAAGAACAAACCACGACAAGCAGACCAAACACAGCCAGAAACCCTAACCACCTTACCATACATCAAAGAAGTCTCAGAAACGACAGCTAGACTACTAAGACCCCTCGGAATCCTAGTAGAGCACAAACCCACCTACACTCTCAAATAAAAACTAACAAACTTAAAAGACCCAGTACAACCCATGGACAAAACCAACGTCATCTACAAAATTCCATGCAAGGACTGCCACAAACAATATGTGGGACAAACAGGAAGAAAGTTAGCCACCAGGATACACGAACACCAGCTAGCCACAAAAAGACACGACCCTCTCTCCCTCGTAGCCCTACACACAGATGAAAAAAAACCCACCATTTCGACTGGGACAACACATCTATCCTGGGACAGGCTAAGCAAAGACATGCCAGAGAATTCCTAGAGGCCTGGCACTCCAACCACAACGCCATAAACAAACACATAGATCTAGATGCCATCTATCAACCCCTCAGAAAACAAACAGGAAATGACATCACCACAAACCCCAGGAACCCCGTCCAGGAGAAAGATATAAATAGAAAGGAGACAACAGCTTCGCTTCACTTGAAGGTTGCCACTGATGATGTTACCTAGCCAGGTAATGAAACGTCTGGATATTAAACCTACAGCTCAGCGAGCAAACCTACACCTTAAACGGGTGCTTCTGCATCATCCAAGATTGAGTCATTCTAGTCCACAGCATCATGTGACTTAAGACTGTAAGATCAGAAGATGTGGGGCAGAAAGAGACCATTCGGTCCATTTTGTCTGCTCAGCCATTCAACTAGATCATGGCTGATCTCTTAATCCTCGACTCCAGTGATATGCTTTTCCTGCAAAGTTGACGATTTACTGACACGGTGCCCTTCAATCTTGGAGGGCCCATTCCATGATTCCTTTTCTCACAACTTGGAAAGGCTAACCCATTGTGTGTGACATAATTGCACAATAAGTGAGCAGCTAACAGCAAGGTGCGGTATACAACATTGACTCCTCCCAATACTGCCCCCTCCCCCCCCCCCCACCATCACTTCGTTAGAAGGGACCGAAAGCAGGTTGGCTTGATGGCATTGAAGAACATTCCTTCTCATTTCATCAGCTTAATCAGACCATAAGATGCAGGAACGGAAGTAGGCCATTCAGCCCATTGAGTCTGCTCCACCATTCAATCACATCCTGGCTTATCTGATAATCCTCAAGCCCACCTTCCCGCCTTTTCCCAATAACCCTTGATTCCTTCCTGGTTAAGAATCTGTCAATCTTAGCCTTGAAAATACTTAATGACCCAGCCTCGACAGCTTCTTTGAAAAAAGATTTCCACAGATTCACTACCCTCAGAGAAGACATTTCTCTTTATCTCTGTCCTAGATGTTTGATTCCGTATCCTGAGATGATGATGGAAGGTCCTACACTCTTCCATGAAGTGAAACAACTTTTCCACATCTACTCGGTCAAATCCCCGAGGAATCTTGCATGCTTCAATCAGGTCATCTCTCAATTCTTCTAAATTCCATTGGGTTGAGGCCCAACCTACTTAACCTCTCATCAGATAGTCCCTCCATTTCTGGTACCAGCCTAGTGAACCTTCTCTGAACTGCCTCGAACGTCAGGATATCTTTCCTTAGCTAAAAGGCCTGAAAGTGTTCACAGTGTCCCAGCTGCAGCCTGACTAATGTCTTGTGTAGTTTTAAAGAAGCTTAGAGAATAAGGGTCACTACTGACATTACCATTAATCAATATTAACCTTAACAAAGCCCCTCAATGATGGGTCAGCTTACGCCTGCAAAAGTGAATGAAAAAATATAGTCGATTCTTGACCTCCATTAGAAAGCATGGTGCTGGAAAAGCACAGCCGGTCAGGCAGCATCCAAGGAGCAGGAGAATCGAAGTTTCAAGTATAAGGTCTTCACCATTCCAGATGAAGAGCTCATGCCTGAAATGTCAACTCTCCTTCTCCTTGGATGCTGCCTGACCGGCTGTGCTTTTCCAGCACCAAACTTTTTGACTCTGATCTCCAGCATCTGTGGTCTTCACTTTCTCCCCCTTGTCCTCAGTTATACTTGTCTCATGATTAAAACTAGGTCGCTCTTGTCATGATCTTGGGCTAGGGTAGTGTCCACTGTCAAAGAGGCATCTCACTCTTAAAAAAAGCAATCAGTAAGTGGTGACCCAAGCTGGGAGGGGACAGGGCTGTGAGACCTGGATGTTAGTAGACAGAATAGACAGCTATTGCCAACTAACTTATCAAGTTAAAAGCAAAATACTGTAGACGCTGGAAATCTGAAACAAGGCATTCTGAAGCAGAGTCATCAAAAGGGATGTAACAACACAGAGATATTATCACGAGACTATTAACCCAGAAACTCAGCTCATGTCCCAGGAACCGGGGTTCAAATCCTGCCATGGCAGATAGTGGAATTGAATCTAATGATGGTTATGGATCAATTGTTGGGAAAAAAACCCATCTGGTTCACTCATCCCCTCTAGAAACTACCACCCTTCCCTGGTCCGGCCTGCATGTGATTCCAGACCCACAGCAATGTGGTTGACTCTTAACTGCCCTCTGGGCAATTAGGGATGGGCAATAAATTCTATGCTAGCCAGAGTTATCTACATCCTGTGAATGAATAAATTTTTAAAAAGATTCAAAATGTTAATTCTGTTCCTCTTTCCACAGATGCTGCCAGTCATAGAGTCATAGAGATGTACAGCATTGGAAACAGACCCTTCGGTCCAACCGTCCATGCTGACCAGATATCCCAACCCAATCTAGTCCCACCTGCCAGCACCCGGCCCATATCCCTCCAAACCCTTCCTATTCATATACCATCCAAATGCCTCTTAAATGTTGCAATTGTACCAGCCTCCACCACTTCCTCTGGCAGCTCATTCCATACACGTACCACCCTCTGCATAGAAACGTTGCCCCTTAGGTCTCTTTTATATCTTTCCCCTCTCACCCTCTAGTTCTGGACTCCCCGATCCCAGGGAAAAGACTTTGTCTATTTATCCTATCCATGCCCCTCATAATTTTGTAAACTTCTATAAGGTCACCCTTCAGCCTCTGACACTCCAGGGAAAACAGCCCCAGCCTGTTCAGTCTCTCCCTGTAGCTCAGATCCTCCAACCCTGGCAACATCCTTGTAAATCTTCTCTGAACCCTTTCAAGTTTCACAACATCTTTCCGATAGGAAGGAGACCAGAATTGCATGCAACATTCCAACAGTGGCCTAACCAATGTCCTATACAGCCACAACATGACCTCCCAACTCCTGTACTCAATACTCTGACCAATAAAAGAAAGCAGCATTCTCTGTGTTTGCTACCAATTTGGCTTGTCTGCTCTTATTGGAAGTAGGTGGCTATTTGGTGACTGTGGGGCACGTATAGGGCAATCTATCTCAGGATTCGCACGATTCACTTCACTTGGGGAATGGATGAGAGACAATACCTTAACAGCAGCTTTCCCAATCCTGTTCTCTCAGTAAGAACACACATCAGCGACTGAAACTCAAAAACAATAAGCACGCTTTGAAGCCTCCCAATCATTTGTACAACTGTGGTTCTGTACAATGCGACTTGCTAAATTGCTTCCAGGACACACAAATGGAAAAAACTACTTCACTGTGATTGCTAAATGGCAAAGCTGGAGCAAAGAGGTAAACGTTTTCTTGTACATTTCCACGATCACTTATTTTAACCACGGTGCGATATTCTGGAAGATTAGCTTTTCACGAGAGAAGCTGAAGTTTGCATTAAATGGATTTAATGTACTTTACCAATAACAATAACGCATCACAAGAGGAGCTGCAAAATATCCTAGCTGGCAATTCTCAAAAACAACAAATGCTGGATCAGCCAGCAACCTCCAGGTCCCTTGAGTGAATAAAGTTAAAAAGAAACGTGCCACGGCTTAACCCTTTCAATTGCAAACTCAGAACAAAAGCAAAACACTGGAGATCTGGAATAAAGGCAGAAAAAGTGTTCAGGAAGTCCGGCAGTTTTGGAGGTAAGAGAAATGAAGTTAATGTTTTAGGTTGATGACTTTTTAACCAGTATTCAGTTGAAGCTGCTGATGAGAGTATTAAATGGAGGGTATGTTTGTGTGCCATGTCCTATACTGTACAGATTTGAGGGCAAAAGATACATGTGAGAGATGTAACCAGGTACTACAAGTCATACTGCTGTAATGTGCATTTTTTAAAAATTCCCTACTGTATGGAAACAGGCCTTTTGGCCCAACAAATCAACACCAACCCTCCAAAGAGTAACCAACCCAGACCCATTCCCCACATTTACGTCTAACTAATGCACCTAACACTATGGGCAATTTCAGCCTGGCCAATTCACCTGATCGGCACATCTTTGGACTGTGGGAGGAAACTGGAGCACCCAGAGGAAACCCACGCAGACATGTCTGTGTGGAGTTTGCACAGTCACCCGAGGCTGGAATCAAACCCGGGTCTGGCGCTGTGAGGCAGCAGTGCTAACCACAGAGCCATCATGGCACATTTTGTTAACGCAAATTCTCTGTAACACGATTGTCAGGTTGGGGACACTGTTTCTGTAGCACAATCTTTTCAAGCTTGTGTTGGGTATAATGTGATTCCGGCCCCATTAGTTTAAATGGTGCTGCTATTATACAATTTTCTTATAACACAGGACTGCCCAAGAATGGAACTACCGCGTTATTGCAGAACTGACTCTATTGGGGAATTAATACTCTTGTATTTTGTTTCAAAAGATATGCAATGAAAGATTTTGAACCCACATTGTGAAGTTATTTGGAATATTCTTCAGTGGATGGCTTTGGGGCTTGGTTACCACAATTGGAAAAATGGCAGTTAACACATCTGCAGACTTCCTGTACTCAGGAAAGTGTACTGTACTCAGAAATCCTGCTTCCTTCTAAAGAGACCAGCTGTGACTGGTAGAACAATGCAGTCTATTGTTGCCACATATAGACGGATGGCCAGGGGAAACTGCACATCTATTTCCGTAAAAGCTTCAGTCACAAAACACAAATTTCACTAGCGCATCTAACATGAGACCCCAGCAAATCTAGCAGATTCTAAATACACACATTTAGTAAATTAAATCTAATACCAGATCAGTATTTACTCCTCTTTCCTTTCCTTATTGCATGAAAGGCAGCTAAGAGTGGGTCTGGAGTCACATGCAGACCACACCAGGCAAAGATGGCAGATCACACGATAAAAAAAGAATAGCATACGCTGGAAATCTGAAAGAAAAACAGAAATAGTTGGAGAAACTCAGCAGATCTGGCAACATCTGTGCAGAGGGAAAACAGGGTCAGTGTTGCAGGTGAAATGATCCTTCTTCACATTGCAGAGCTCCATCTCTCATGGGTCAGATGGATTTTCCCTGACAATTGACAGTGGTCAGCATGGGATTAACCTTTGCTTGATTTCAAGGTGTACAGCTACCATAGTGAGATTTGAATCCATGCCCTCAGAACCTTAGCTTGGGGTGCCTGGATTACTAGTCTACTGCAATTACCACGATGCCACAATCAGAAAGGAACCATGGTACAAGTTAAAAGGTTTGAATGGCTTAATCCTGCTCCTAATTTATATGTTTCCTTATTGGGTTTCTCTGTTCTAAGGAGAACACCACCAGCTTCACTAGTTTCTCCAAGTAGCTGACTTCTAATATTTTCTGGTGACTTTTGATCAAATCTTGCCTCTGTCAACATTTATTCCTCTGTACTAATTGCTGTTATGCGGAGGAGCCAGTGTTCGACTGGGGTGGACAAAGTTAAAAATCCCACAACACCGGGCTATAGTCCAACAGGTTTATTTGGAAGCACTAGCTTTCAGAGTGCTGATGCTCCGTCATCAGATAACTAGTGGGGTAGGATCATAAAACAATTTAAAATAATTTATCGCAAAAGATCACAGTGTCATGCAATTGCAATGATATATTGCTGTCAAGAAGGCAGTACTGAGCTGCCTTCTTGAACAGCTGTAGTTGATACAATGTCAGAACACCAAAATGCTGTGAGGGTGGGGGTTCCGGGATTCGGCCAATCATAATGACTTGTTCCAAGTAAGGTCAGTGAGTGAATTGGAGGGGAACGTGCAGGGCTGGTGTTGCTGGATAAGACTGAAGATTAACCGGAAGCTAACAGGAAACTGGTAAGAGGGCAAAGAATAGGCTGCTTTGGTGAATAGACGTATGCTCAGATCTGCTAAGAGTTAAAACCTCAGAAAACTGCTGGCTCTGTCAGATAGGGCATACATTTGGACAAAACATCTGGGATTATTCATGCGCATGGATATGTCCAAAGAAGGAATAGGTTTGGACATGTGCATGCATAATTGCAAGTAAGACACACTTGGGACACAGACTGGTGTATAAAAAGCCTGAAGAAATCCCTTTGTTTAGCAAAACTTCAAAGATTAATGTTGTGAAAGAAGTACCCTACATCAGGGGGCGTGGTGAAGATGTCGAGAAGTTTCAGCCTGTCCAGCTGCAAACTCCCCCAGGTAATAACATTTGGGTTTAGTTACAGAAGTCAGGGTAGTGAAAGACAGCAACAGAGATATGTCTCATAGTTAAAAGTGTGTGATATTTGTTTACATACTTTATAAATGAATTATGGTTCTACAGAACTCTAAGTGTCTCTGCTGGATCCTCAAAGTAGAGCCGCAGGTAGATAGGATAGTGAAGAAGGTGTTTGGTATGCTTTCCTTTATTGGTCAGAGTATTGAGTACAGGAGTTGGGAGGTCATGTTGTGGCTGTACAGGACATTGGTTAGGCCGCATTTGGGACACTGCAGGCAATTCTGGTCTCCCTGTTAGGAAGGGTGTTGTGAAACTTGAAAGGGTTCAGAAAAGATTTACAAGGATGTTGCCAGGGTTCGAGGTTTTGAGTTATTGGGAGAGGCTGAATAGGCTGGGGCTGTTTTCCCTGGAGCGTCGGAGGCTGAGGGGTGATCTTAGAGGTTTAAAAAATCATGAGGGGCATTGATAGAGTAAATATACAACGTCTTTTCCCTGGGGTGGGGGAGTCCAGAACCAGAGGGCATAGGTTTAGGGTGAGAGGAGAAAGATATAAAAGAGACCTAAGGGGCAACGTTTTCACGCGGAGGGTGGGACATGTATGGAATGACTGCCAGAGGATGTGGTGGAGGCTGGTACAGTTTCAACATTTAAAAGGCATCTGGATGGGTATATGAATAGGAAGAGTTTGGAGGGATATAGGCCCTATGCTGGCAGGTGGGACTAGACTGGGTTAGAATATCTGGTCAGCATGGACAGGTTGGACCGAAGGGTCTGTTTCAGTGCTGTACACCTCTATGACTCTATGGCATGGACAAGTTGGACTGAAGAGTGTGTTTCCGTGCTATACATCTCTATGACTCTAAGAGTTGTCTCTCAGAGACGGACAACAGTGTTCTCATGTCTCTGCTCTTACTGTCATTCTTGGGTAATCAAAGTCACAGATTTGGGAGATACAGCCTTGGTGCATTGCTGCAGTGCATCTGGTAGATGGTACTTGATGCTGCTACTGAGTGTCAGTAGAGAGGGAATGAAAGTTTAATGTGATAGATGGGTTGCCATTCCAGTGGGCTGCTTTGTTCTGGATGGCGTTTGAGCTTGAATGTTGACAAAGTTGCACTCATCCTGGTAAGTGGAGAATTTTTCATCCCACTCCCAATGTGCGCCTTGTAGATAGTGGACCAGCTGTGGGGACAGAATAGGTAAGATGCTTGCTGAATAATTCCCAATGTCTCACTTTCTCCTGTCACCACGTTGTTTATAAACCTGGTTCCATTCAGGTTCTGGTCAATGGCAACCCTGCAGAATAGGGAAAGTGAGGGATTCTGTGGGTGTAATGCTGCAGAATGTCAAAAAAGGAGATGGTTAGGTTCTCGCTTGATGGAGATGATCTTTGCCTGGCACTTGTCAGATTGGCATGTTACTTGCCACCTGTCAGCCCAAGCCTGGACATTTTACACTTCTGGCTGTAAATGATGCAATTTTTGAGGAGTTGCTAATGGTGCTGAAGGAAGCAGACTGTTGCTGATGTACAAACTCAAGCAGCTCTTTGAACATTGGGAACTCATCAGTGAGCATGCCCACCTCCGGCCTTACGACGGAGGGATGGCACTGTTACAGCCAGAGTCTCAGCAACACTCTGTGGGACTCTTTTTAAATTCCATTCCAACTCAAATAAAAAGCATTCATTCCATTTGCCTTCCAAATCACTTGCTACACCTATATATTAATACTTTGCAAATCATAAATCCAAATCATAACTCACACGAATGCAAATTCTCTCTCCATTTACATAAAGTAAATCGGCAAAAAAAGTATTGCTTTTTTTATGATTATGCAGCAGGTTGTCATGAGCTGAAATACAATCCCTAAATGGATGATGGAAGCAGACTCCATAGCCAGTTTCAAAAGGGAACTAATTGAATTCTCGAATGGGGAACATTTTTAAGGCTATAAGGAAAGGGTGGAGAATAGGAATAACTAGTTGATTATTTCACAAAGCAAGTCCAGATATAAGGCTTTAGATCATAGAGTCATAAAGCACAAAAACAGACTATTCTGGCCAACTTATCCAAGCCAAGTTTCCTACATTAAACTTGTCCCATTTGCCTGCATTTGGCCCATATCCTTATTCCTGATGGAGGGCTTTTGCCCGAAACGACAATCATCCTACTTCTTGGATGCTGCCTGACCTGCTGTGCTTTTCCAGCACCACTCTGATCTTTGGCCCATATCCCCCTAAACTCTTCTGTTTATATACCCATCCAGATGCCTCTTAAATGCTATAGTTGTACCAGTCTCCACCACTTCCTCTGGCAGCTCATTCCATACACGTACCACCCTCTGTGTGAAACAGTTGCCCCTTAGGTCCCTTTTATATCTTGCCCCTCTCGCCCTAAACCTTTGCCCTCTAGTTTTGGACTCCCCCACCCCAAAGAAATGGCCTTGTCTATTTACCCTGTCCAGACCCCTCATGATCCCCCCACCCCAAAGAAATGGCCTTGTCTATTTACCCTGTCCATACCCCTCATGATCTTGTAGGCCTCTATAAGGTCATCTGTCAACCTCCTATGTTCCAGTGAAAAAAATCTCATCCTATCCCAGTCTCTCCCTAACCCTTCAGTTCCAGCAACATTCTGGTAAACCTTTTCTGAACCTTCTCCAATTTATTAATATCGCTTCCATGGCAGGGTGACCAGAACTGTACAGAGTAGTCCAAAGGTGGCCTCACCAACGTTTAGTACAACCTCAACATCACGTCCCAACTCCTATACTCACTGGTTTGTGCAATGAAAGCAAGTGTGTTAACTGCCTTCTTAACCACCCTGTCTACCAATGATGCAAATTTCAAAGACCTATGTACCTGAAGGCCTAGGTCTCTCTGATCAACAACACTACTCAAGGCTCTACCATTAACTGTATAAGTCCTGCCCTTGTTCGTTTAACCAAAATGCCACACCTCCCATTTATCCAAATTAAACTCCATCTGCCACTCCTCAGTCCAGTTCCAAAATTGATCAAGATCCCTTTGTAATCTTTGATAACCTTCTTCACCGTCCACTATACAACCAATTTCAGTGTCAGCTGCAAACCTATTAACCAAACAGGCAGCACGTTGGCTCAATGGTTAGCACTGCTGCCTCACAGCACCAGGGACCTGGGTTTGATTCCAGCCTCAGTGACTCTCTGTGTGGAGTTTGCATATTCTCCCAGTGACTCTGTGGGTTTCCTCTGGTGCTCCGGTTTCCTCCCACAATCCAAAGTTGTGCAGGTTAGGTGAATTGGCCATGGTAAATTGCCCATAATGTTCAGGGATATGTAGGTTAGGGGCATTAGTCAGGGGTAAATGTAGAGTAATAGAGGAATGGGTCTGGGTGGGATACTCTTTGGAGGGTCAGTGTGGACTTGTTAGGCCGAATGGCCTGCTTTCATACTTAAGGGATTCTATGCCTCCAACACTCTCATCAAAACTGTTTATGCACTGGACCCAGCACTGATCCCTGTGGAACACAATTGGTCACAGGCCTCCAGTCCAAAAAACAACCCTCCACACCACCTCTCGCTGTATCCCACGGTCAAGCCAATTTTGTATCTGATTGGCAAACTCTCCCTGAATCCCATGTGATCTAACTTTACTACACAGGCTACCATGCGGAATCTTGGCAAAGTCTTTAATAAAGTTCATGTAGATGGGATTCAAGATGGTGGCGACCCAGTAGGTCGGCCCTGCTGAGGTCTGCACCACAACCCAGACAAAGTGGTGCACTCACCCACCCTTTATTTACCCAATGTGATAGAAATAGTTATTTTTTGATACACAGAATTGTTTGATGTTAGTTTAAAATAGGAAAATGACCAAAGGGAAGGGACCGCGAGGATTGCAGCAAGCAGGGCACCCCCCTGCAACAACGGACACACCAGCTTTAAAGTTTGTGAAACTCTGAGAGAAGATCGATTCAGGTGATGGAGGAGAACCAGGCCAGGCTTGAACCGATCTTGGCTATGCTGCAGGAGCATGACCAGGAGGTCCAGCATCTCGGGCAGCGTGTTAGGGAGGTGGAGCAGCGGACCGCGGCCTCCAAAGCCGCAGCAGAATCCTCGACCGGTCATGTCCAGGCCCTGGAACGGCAGGTACGGGCCTTGGAGGAGCAGGTCGACGACCTCAAAAATCGAGGCCATTGGAAGAACACCCATTTGGTAGGGCTTCTGAAACGGGAGGAGGAAGGCCAGCTCGTCAGCTTTTTGGAGCAATGACTCCCGCAGTTTTTGAAGCTGAAAGTCGGGGTAGGCCGGGTGCGTGTCGAGCCGGCCCACCGGGTCGCAGTGCACAGGCACGGATCGGACCAGCTACCCCACACTGTACTAGTGCGACTCCGGCACTGCAGAGATGAATAAATGATGCTGGAAGCCTCCACAGCACTGGGGAAGGGTCCACAGGCTCTGATATACAAAGGATTATGCTTTTCCAAGACCTCTTTGCCATCATGATTCATAAGAGGAAGGCCTTTGATGAGGTAAAAAGGCAGCTGAGGGACTTGAATATCCAGCTTTCTGTAAGATATCTGGCAATATTACATTTCAGCCACGGAGGGTCTGTGTTCAATTTTGACTCACTGGAAAAGGCAAAGGGTTTCCTGGATGTTTTAAAATAGACTGAATGGCTTAAATAATGGACAATAATGTTTAATTTGTTTTTTTCTGTAATTTGCCTGGTTTACCTGGTTGTTCGGGGTGGGACGGGGGGGGGGGGGGGTGGAGAGAGCTTTCTTTTTAATATACTTAGGGAGTATTAATTGTTTTTTTTCTTTTTCTCTCTCTTCTCCCATTGTCCTTTGTTCTTTATTTCTGATCATTTCCTTTTGCTTTTGTCTTCTGGTATGGGATTGGGGGGGTGGTGGGCAGTTGGGGGAGGTGATACGTTTTTGTTCTACCAGGAGTTACAGTATGGAGGGGACAGGTTGAGTGCCCAATTTTAACTTTCTTGTTATAAGAATTCTTTCTTACTTTGGGGTGTCTGGGGCATGGCTTGAGAGAGAGAGAGAGAGAGAGAGAGAGCGCTAGAAGGAGCCATGCAGGGGTTAGTGGTTAGTGAGAGCGCCCCCTGTGGGCAAGAGGGAAGAGTCTCCTTTCATTTGTGTTATATACTGTTCTGTTGTAGAAGCAGCTGTTAGAAGTTTTGATTGGTAGTTTTGGAAGTTGTATTTTTAAGTTTATATGAATTGTTCAGTGTTTTCAATCGGCGTGCTATGAGTGGGGTTCTTCCTCCTGGGGGTGGGGGTTCACGGACTGTTTCGGATGACCATGGCTAGCCATTCGTTTAAATGGTGCACCTGGAATGCTAAGGGAAGTCATTCCCTAATTAAGAGAAAAAAAAATATGTCAAGCCTTAGAAAAGTGAGGGTCGATGTAACCTTGCTGCAAGAAACACATCTAACTGATAAGGAGCACTTGAAGTTGGAGCAGGGAGGTTTCGGATGGGTGTTTTTCTCATCCTTTAATTCGAAAAGTTGAGGAATTGCTATTCTCATCTGGGAGAATCTCCCATTTCAACTGTGAGACCAAATTAAGGATGAATATGGGCAGTTTAGAATCCTTAAAGTTTTGATACATGGATAGGAGTATGGGATTTTGAATATATATTGCCCCCCCCTGGCACATCCCCTCAAATTTTTAACAGATGCATTTTCCAGGTTGATGGCCCTTGGAGCAAGTCATACATCTATAGGGAGAGACTTTAATCATCTTATTGACCCTGAGGAGGATAACATACCAAGGGGCCTTGCAGGTATGTCCCCACAATCCAGGCAGTTAGTGGATCCGAAGAGGGAATGGGGGTTGGAGGATGTGAGGAGACGTCTTCACCCTTGAAGGGAGGGATTTCACCTTTTTCTCTAACCTACATAAGTGCTTTACCAGAATTGACATGTTTTTTTGTCCCATCGACCTTATTGAATTTGATGCTGTTTTGCAGAATAGGGAATATTGCCATTTCCAATCTGCAGCAGTGTACATGGAGGTCAAGGCCAGTGGTAACGGGACGGGCTAACAGCATTGGTACATGGATCCTTTCCTCTTGAAAGATAGCAAGTTTATAGCGTATTTTTTGCGGGAATTTAAAACCTTTCGAGCCAGTAATTGGTTGGTGTTCTGGGAGACTGCCAAGGCGGTTTGATTATTTCTTACTCGGTGTACTGGAAGCGGCAGAGGGGAGAGTAGCAGTGTTTGCTCAAGGCTCACCCTAAGGCAGCTGAGACAGCCTACTGTGACAGACCGTTTGTAACCAAGTTGCAGCAGATTACAGCCCTCAGGGCTACTCTGAATTCTGCGCTCACCCAGACAGCAAACAGGGAAATCTCTTTTGCAAAACGGAGGTTGTTCGAGTATGGTGATAAACCGGGTAGATGTCTAGCGTACCTGGTCAGAAGGAAGAATGTCCCCCAATCTATCGCATCCATTAGAGAGTGTGCTGGGACTCTTACTTGCGATGCCAAAAGGATTAATGCAGCATTTAGGAAGTCCTATTCTGAGCTGTACCAGTTGGAAGGCTGTGAGGACAGATTGATGAAGATGGAGTCTTTTTTTAAGACCCTGCACCTTCCAGGTGTAACTTCAGAGCAGGCAGCTTTTCTGAATGCCCCTCTGACAATCCAGGAAATACAGGAGGCGGTGAGGCAGCTCCAGAGTGGTAAGGTGCCCAGCCCAGACTGATTCCAAAGAGAGTTTTATGAGGTGTTTATGGACACTCTGGCCGGGCCACTGTTGGATACGTACAACTACTCGTACAGTCAGCACCGCCTCGCATTCTCTCCGAGAGAAGCAAATATTTTTCTTATTCTTAAGAAAGGAAAAGCCCTAGAGGATTGTTACTGAACGTGGATTTTAAAATTCTGTCCAAAATACCAGCCTTAAGGTTGGAGAGGGTTTTGCATTGCTGGAGGAACAGACAGCTTTTATTGAGGGTTCCAGGTCGACTGATAATATTAGAAGAGTATTAAACATGGTCCAGGTGTGCCAGCCAGGGGCGATCCCGGGCTTGGCAGTCTCCCTGGATGCAGAGAAAGCATTTGACCAGGTGGAGTGGTCGTACCTCTTTTAGTTCCTGGAACTGTTTGGTCCTGGAGGGGTCTTTACCAGGGGGTGGCACTGTTATATAGTGTCCCAAAAGCAGTGGTTCTCACTAATGGTATACGGTCAGATAATTTTAGTATTGGCAGAGGCAGCCAACAAGGGTGCCCTGTCTCACTGCTATTATTTACTATTGATGATTGAGCCAATGGCAGGGGCCATCCAGAGGAATCCCAACATAACTGCCCCGGAGGTAGGGTCAGGAAGGCATAAGATCACCCCTTATACAGATGACATTCTTCTCTTTTTAACTGCAGGACCTTTGGTGCTGGGAGGATCTTCCAATATCCTGGTTGGGTAGAATAGATCTGGTCAAAACTAATGTTCTTCCTCGCTCATTATATCCATGCAAATACTCCCTTTGATGCTGCTTAGGCAAGCACTACAGCAGCTTTATAGTTGGTTTGGATCTTTCATCTGACATCATAGGCGGCCTCTTATTAAGCTTGCTGAATTGCAGCTTCCACAGAGGATGGGAGATTTGGATTTCCTGGACTTTAAGAAACACCAGTTGAGTTCCTTGCTATCCTGTATGGCTGACTGGGCCTGCCAGAGCCCACAATCAATTTGGTTGGACAGAGGCCTTCCAGTTGTTGTTTGTTCTTTAAGGACAAGAGGAGGACTGTTACGGACCATTGCAGATTGTCCTAAAACATGGTTAAAGCATGGAGAATGATGCGGTAAGGTGAGGGCAATTTACAAAAAACTTCCTCTTTTACACCCATAGCAGGAATGTTAGATTCCGGCCAGAGTCACTGAACTCTGGTTTTAAGCTCTGGGAGCTTGAGGAATCTCCTGTTTGGGAGGTCTATTTGATGGGGAGGTCATGATGTCTTTCGAGCAGCTGAGTCAGAAATTTGGTGTTATCTCGGAGGGAACTCTTTCGTTACATTCAGGTTAGGGACTTTAAACCGAAAAAGACGACAGTGATGATTAATCCCAATAAGTCGGGGATGGAGAGGAGAGTGCTTCGGTCTACGGGGGCGCTCTCTCGGTCAGCACCCTCTCTCACTTGTTAGGAGGTAATGTTTCAAAGGAATTTGAGCAGCTATGTGGAATCTGGACTTGGAAATTGGGGGTGGAAATCTTGCCAGAGGTGTGGGAGAATATTTGGGAGAATGTAAGGAAGTTTTCGATCTATAACATGACACAAGCTACACAACTGAAGGTACTCCACAGAGCTCACCTGGCACAGGAGCAGCTTGTAAAATTTAATACAGGAGTGTTCCCAGTGTGCCCCAAATGTAAATCAGATGTTGGCACTCTTACTCATTGCTTGTGGTCATGCCACAAGCCTTGTAAGTATTGTAGTGTCATGGTGAGTGTTTTGGAAGGGGTCTTGGGAACTGAGGTTAAGGTGGATCTGGTGTCCCTCCTTTTGGGTTTGCCAAATCTCCCCTCTTTGGACGTGTATGGGAAGAAACTGTTTAATATTCTTGAATTCTGTGCGAGGAAGAACATTCTAATGAGCTGGGTGTTGGGAGAATCCCCCAGGCCTGTCAGGCTGGTGTGGATTAGTTATGAAGCACATCCCCCTGGGCTTCCTTACGAGTATGGTGCACCAGAAAACGGAACTGTTTTATGGAATGTGGCGGCCCTTTCTGAATTATATTGATGCAAACTTGTCGGCTATATTGGTCAGGGCCTTTGTGTAGTCATGAGGGCCATGTCTGGTTGTCCAGGGGCCCCTGAAGAGGGGAAGGGGAAGCGAGAGGGGGGGGTGGGGGGGGGGATAAAATCCTGAACAAATACAGGTATGTCTACTGATGCTCCCAGTGGTGGGGAGCATTGGTGGGATTGTGCTAAGTGAAGTAACTTAACTGAATGAAACTTAAGTTATCTTGATTTAATTTATTTTTCTTAGTTATTTATTGAATTGTAGGTTTTTTTCCTCTCTCTGTCCTCAGTGGTTTATGGAGTAGAATAGTAGATTGTTTTCTGTTATTGTCATTATAATATTTTGTAAAAAACTTAAAATCTTTTCTCTCAATAAAAATTAGATTAGATTACTTACAGTGTGGAAACAGGCCCTTCGGCCCAACAAGCCCACACCGCACCCACCGAAGCGCAACCCACTCATACCCCTACATCTACCCCTTACCTAACACTACGGGCAATTTAACATGGCCAATTCACCTGACCTGCACATCTTTGGACTGTGGGAGGAAATCGGAGCACCTGGAGGAAACCCACGCAGACACGGGGAGAATGTGCAAACTCCACACAGACAGTCGCCTGAGGTGGGAATTGAACCCGGGTCTCTGGCGCTGTGAGGCAGCAGTGCTAACCACTGTGCCACCATGCCACCCATAAATATTTACAAGAAAAAGTCCATGTAGATAACATCTACTGCTCTACCCTCAATCTTTTCGGTTACGTCCTCAAAAAACCCAATCAAATTTGTGAAAGATGATTTTGCTAATTATCCATTTACCAGAGCAAAAAACTGGAATCAGGCGTTAGTTTGTCTTCAACAATTGATTGCATTAAACTGTGAAGTGCTAACAAAGTCCAATCTGCTCTGCCCTTCCTAACCAAGCCCTTTATTGGAGAAACAGCCCTTGAATGTATGCCCCAATTTAGCACGAGTTCCTCCTGTGTCACTGTTAAAGGGGCCATCATTTACAACAATGTCATGATGGGCCAAATGGCCTAATTCAGTAGTGTCTCTCTGTGTGAGTCTGGAAAAAACTTTAATAAGTGATTCCTTTTAAATTAATCCAAAAGGAAACATTCTTTTATGTTATGCAAATTTTTTAAAAATCATTTAGGAGGGAACAGTAGGTCAATTTAAGACAAAGTGTATTTTACAATGTTCTCCTGCCTGTATCTTTTATTGCAGCAAAGGACGTTACACGTCTCAGTGGAGAAATGAAAACTTGGGTGATTATGCAATGTATAATCACCCTCCTACAAGCACCAGCTTACTCTGCTACCGGTGATTGATGTTTCCCATTATCCCCTCATTGCAATGTGGCCAAGCAAGTCGTCTTAGTTGTTGATCAGGCTAGCATAGCAGAAATGCTGGGCACATGTCCAAGGGAGAATTAAACATCACAGTTCACCACATTCAGATGCCCTGATGGTGGCGTTAGGACTAATGTGCCAGCCTCTCTCGGTTGAAATGGGAACACCTCATTGAAGGGAAAATAGTTTTAAGCAGTCCCACGGATTTCAGAGAAGACTAGGATTGAAAATCAAATCAGTTTCTTCGGAAGAGATGCCAGATGTAGTTGAAAGGAGAACAGCTCTTCATCTCGGTGAGAGTGAGCTCAGGGTTACCTGGGAGATAATCAAAGCAGTTTAAGGTGTGTGGCGAACTGGATGAACCTTGGAAAACAAAAGAGAAATAGCAAGCAAAAGATTTGAATCGTAGCAGAAACATAACTACTCGGTTAGCTTAGATGGCTGGTTTACCATGCAGATTGATGCTAACAGCATGGGTTCAGTTCCTATACCTTCCTGCCTTCTCAATCTTGCTGCTTGCCCAAGGGGTGGTGACCCTTGGGATAAACTTGCCACCAGGTTGTTGCTCCATTCTCATGGAATCACATCATAGAATCCCTATGGAGGCAGGCCATTCAGCCCATCGAATTCACACCGACCCTCCGAAGAGCATCTCACCCAGACCCAGACCCAGACCCAGACCCAGACCCCCCCCCCATCCCTGTACTTCACACGGTTAATCCACCTAACCTGCACACCCCTAAACATTATAGGGCAATTTAGCCAATCCAACCTAACCTGCACACCTTTGGGCTGTGGGAGGAAACCCACATAGACACAGGGAGAATGTGCAAACTCCACACAGTCAGTCGCCTGAGGCTGGAATCGAACCGGAGTCCCTGGTGCTGTGAGACAGCAGTGATAACCACTGAGCCACCGTATTATAGAGGGGAGAGAAATGGTTTTGGAGAGGAATATGCACCTTTCGACTGACAGAAGGAAGAAATGCTGTTAGAAAAGACAAAACATGTTTCGACCTGTTAAATGCTGTGACCTGTAAGTTTGGAGAAATGACAAGGTTTTGCTTTAAGTTTTTATAAAAATATTTATGACTCAATATTTAAATTACAGCACACCCATGACCGCTTTCTCACACACAACAGAAATGTAAACTAAGATGCAATAGAACCTTTATAAATCAACCTGGGATTATTGTGTGTGGGTTTTGCATTCTATACTTTAGGAATGATATTGAGGCAATATAAAGATTATGCCACAAGTTATGTTGAATATTGCTGGTACGAGGAAATACAAACACAATGAAATACTTCACCTGGCCTTTCATTCCAACAGTCGTAACTGGGATGTGGTTTGACCCATGTTTGTGATTATAAGCAGAATTCTTTCACTCTGTTTCAGAGCGAAATGAAACTCATCAGTTTCAGTGAGGAGCCTGCATTATCCAACACAAAGCTCCTTACTAACATAAAGGTCAAAGAAAATCCTGCTTTGTGCTTTGCCAATTTTTATTATGTATAATGGAACAATCTTTGCTAGTTTTCAAAATAAAATTGACACCAAAAATTGTCCCCAAACTGAAACATAAAAACAGAGGACGCTGAAGGTCTGAGACAAAAATGAGAAATTGCTGGAGGTACTCAGCAGGTCAGGCAGCATCCGTGGAGAGAAAGCAGAGATAATATTTCTCGTCTTCTTCGGAACAGGTTGAGTTTCGGAATATTTTGTTAGAAGCTTCAAAATTGGCTGCAGAATTAGGACTAATAGAGGTAATTCTGGGAGAAAAAGACCAGATGGATGTGTTGATAAGCTGGGCTGAAGTAAACAGAATGCTGGGCAAAATTCAGCACAAGTTAATGCCTGAGAGCAAATTAGATGTAATATAATACATTTGCATGTAGGAGGTACTTTGCTATTGTTTTAACTATACATCTGTTCCAGTCAAAATATAACTATGTGAAATGTAAATCACATTAAGTTTTGCCTCGTGTGTTCTCATCAAGCACACAGACACCACCAGCTTCTTCCATAAGGAGTATAAGGGAGCAACTCTATCTTGTAATGAACCTTTCTTACCTCTCAAATACCCAGCTAATCTCTCTTTTCATTACCTCTGAAGTCTCTCAAGGCTTCGGCTTTGGCCCCTTTCTGTCTCTCATTTAGATTCTGTCCTCTTGGTGAGATTATCAGAAGATAGGTGTTATACAGTTTTGAGAAGACTTGTAGCTCAGGTTGAGGTTCTGGATGTAGGTTTGCTCGCTGAGCTGGAAGGTTCGTTTTCAGACGTTTCATCACCATACTGGGTAACATTATCAGTGAGCCTCAGGTGAAGCTCTGGTGTAATGACCCACTTTGCATTAGATGAAGCCTAAACACATAAACAGAAAGCTGGTCACTAACACCAGAGCTTCAGCTGAGGCTCACTGATGATGTTACGCAATATGGCGATGAAACGTCTGAAAACGAACCTTCCAGGTCAGCCAGCAAACGTTCATCCAGAAGATAGGTAAATTTGTTTCCATGTGTGTGCTTACAACAACAACCAGATGAAGTTAAAAGTCACATGACACCAGGTTATAGCCAATCAGGTTTATTTGGAAACAGTAGCTTGCGGAGCGCTGTTCCTTTGTCAGGTAGCTAGTGGGGCAAGATCATCGGACACAGAATTTATAGTAAAAGATCAAAAAGTGTCACATAACTGATGTGGTGTATTGAACTTACATTGTTGTTAAATCCGAAAGCTTGTTCTTCCAAATAAGCCTGTTGGAATGTAACATGGTGTTGTGATTTTTTAAAATTTGTCCATCCCAGTCCAACTCCAGCACCTCCACATCATAACAACCAGATCTCCTCAATACTTTCACTGCCCTGAGCCTGGCATTGCCTCTGACCAGTGAGAAGACCAAAACAATTGCCTTCAGTGGCAATGCCCTTGGCATTGCTTTCGTCTTCCGGCTTGTTTGACTTGGAGTTGAGTTTCTGATAGAGAAACTATCATAAAGAATTCATAATACCACACCTCAGATGACCTGCTGAATCCTTCCATGAATCATTTTTTTCCTTCCAGAATCAACATTTCTGAAACCTTATGGCTCACTTGCAGAAGCTGGAGTCCACTCAAACCTCTGCCACCTACACTCTGATGGGCTGAATGGCCTAATTTCTGCTCCTATGTCTTCTGGCAACCTGAATTTCAAATCCCACTAATTCTAATGTTGAAATTTGAATTCAATAAAAATGTTTAATTCAAAGAGACGATGATGAAACCACTAAGTTGACAGGGAAAACCCAATAAAAACCGAAAACACTGCAGATGCTGTAAATCAGAAACAAAACTGGAAGGAAAGCTGGTTTGCGTGAGGGACTGGGTTGCATTCCGTCCAGTTCTGAAGCAGGGTCACTCAAGCTGAAACGTTAACTCCAATTTGTCTCCACAGTTGCTGCCAGACCCTGCTGAGCTTTTCCAGCAATTTCTGCTTCTGTGACAGGGAAACCCCGTCTGGCTCACGGCAGTCCTTTGGGAGAGGAAACTGCCATCCTTACCTGGTCTGGCCTACATGTGACTCCAGACCCACTGCAGTGTGGTTGACCCGTAACAGCCCTCCGAAATGGCTTAGCAAGCCACTCGGTTGTAACAATCCACCCACAGCACATGGACTACAGCAGTTCTTGAATCTAAGTGCTTACCACCTGCTCAGGGCAACTAGAGACAGGCAATAAGTGCCAACGGTGTCCCTATCTCAAGAGTGAATAAAAATAAAACTCTTCATTATCTGTCACCTCCTCTGACACTGTGAGACCTCAATCCCGCTAAAATCCCTTGTGCCCCCCCACCCCCCCCCCGCCCCCCCCCCCCAGCTTCCACATGGCCCTTTGCCTTATTATTAGATGCTGCACCTTCAGCTGTGTTGGTTACAATCTGTTCAGAAACCTCTAACTCTTCACCTATCTCAAGAACCTCCTCAAAACTTAGAATTTTCTTCAGGTTTTTGGACACCTATCATGGGCCAGAGTCAATTTTTACTTAACTTGGTTCTTCTGAAGCATTTCAGAATCAAATTCAGAAATCGCTGGAGAAACTCAGCATTGCTGGCAGCATCTGTGGAGAGAGACAATAGAGTTAAAGTTCTCAGTCCAGTGACTGTTCTAAAGGGTGTAAAGACAGCAATCTCTCCCTTCAATGTCAGAGTCATAGCGAACAGACCCGTCCAACCTGTCCATGCTGACCAAATATCCCAACCCAATCTAGTCCCACCTGCCAGCACCCGGCCCATATCCTTCCAAACTCTTCCTATTCAGGGAAAACAGTCCTAGCTTATTCCACCTCTCCCTTTAGCTCAAATCCTCCAACCCTGGGAACATACTTGTAAGTCTTCTCTGAACCCTTTCAAGTTTCACAACATCTTTCCGACAGGAAGGAGACCAGATTTACACACAATATTCCAACAGTGGCCTAACCAATGTCCTGTACAGCCGCAACATGACCTCCCAACTCCTGTACTCAATCCACTGACCAATAAAGGAAAGCATATCAAATGCTTTCTTCATTATCCTATCTACCTGCGACTCCACTTTCAAGGAGCTATGAACCTGCACTCCAAGGTCTCTTTGTTAGCAACACTCCTGAGGACCTTACCATTAAGTGTATAAGTCCTGCTAAGATTTGCTCTCCCAAAATGCAGCACCTCACATTTATCTGAGTTAAACTCCAGCAAAAAGGAGCTGGTTATTGACTTCAGGAAGCGGAGTGGAGGACACACCCCTGTCTGTATCGATGGGGCTGAGGTGGAGGTGGTGAAGACCTCAGGTTCCCAGGAGTAAATATCACCAACAACTTAACCTGGTCCATCCACCATCGATGGTCAAGAAAGCAAACCAACACCTCGACTTCCTCAGAAGGCTAAGGAAATTCAGCATGTCCACAATGACTGTTACCAATTTTTATAGATGCACCATAGAATTCATCCTATCTGGATGCATCACAGCATGGTATGTCAACTGCTCTGCCCAAGACAGCAAGAAACTACAGAGAGTTGTGAACGCAGCCCAGTGCGTCACACAAATCAGCCTTCTATCCATTTACTCAGTCGACACTACCCACTGCCTTGGGAAAGCAGTCAATATCAAAGACCACTCCTACCCTGGTTATACTCTCGTCCAGTCTCTTCAATCAGGCAGAAGATACAAATATTTGAAAACATGCACTAACAGATTTAAGAACAGCTTCTTCCTCACTGTTATCAGATGTTTGAACAGACCTTTCATATATTAGAGTTGATCTTTCTCTCTACATTCTCTGCGGCTGTAATGCTATATTCTGCTCTATTACCCTGATGTACTTATGTAAGGTAGGATTTGCCTGGATAGCATGCAAATAATACTTTTCACTGTATCTTGGGGCATGTGACATTAATCAAATCAAATCAAACCTACTGTTTTCTCTCCACAGATGCTACCAGATCTGCTGAGTTTCTCCAGAAAGTTCTGTTGTTTTATCAGATTTTCAGCATCTGAACTCCTTTAGATTAGATTACTTACAGTGTGGAAATAGGCCCTTCAGCCCAACAAGTCCATACTGACCCTCCTAAGAGCAACCCACCCAGACCCATTCCCTATGGGCAATTTAGCATCACTAGTTCACCTAACCACACATTTTTGGATTGTGGGAGGAAACCGGAGCACCCGGAGGAAACCCACGCAGACATGGGGAGAATGTGAAACTCCACATAGACAGTCGCCTGAGATGGGAATTGAATCCGGGTTCCTGGCGCTGTGAGGCAGCAGTGCTAACCACTGTGCCACCATGCTGCCCACAAGAAATCGCCAACTCTGACACAGTACTGCTAACTAGGCTGGCTGGCCCACCTCAGCCCTTCCCATGGTCAGTGCGGGGATTGAACCCATGACCTTAGCAGCACGCTCTAACCAGTTGTGAAGCTATTTAGAGCTCTTAGCTCTTTTCGCTAAGTTACTGACATTATATAGCTGTCACAGCTGAAGTTATAAGCTCACGTTGTTGGTAAGGTGGAGGGATGACAATCTGTACAAATAGGAAGCAGAAGAATCCAGCATTTCAACAATTTTGCTATCCCATGTAGTTGGATAGACTTACAACTGACTTATTCCACAGAACTTCATGGAATCCCCACAGTGTGGAAACAGGCCATTTGGCCCAACAAGTCCACGCTGACCCACTGAAGAGTCACCCATCCAGGCCCATTAACCCCTGACTAAATTAACCCCTGACTAATGCACCTCACCTACACATCCCTGAACACCATGGGGAATTTAGCACAGCCAGTTCACCTAATCTGCACACTTATCAAAACTAAAAATAACATATCAGCAGGAGAATCATGCTCTCTTTGCCAGATGTCAATACAGTCAAAATAATTTTGACAGAGAAGTTAATTATAGCTTTGTTAGTGATAGCAGACAACAATAAATACAGATAAAGTTGAGAATTGTAGATTTTCAAGTTTTGAAATCTCTCTGGAACTCACCTGAATCTCTCTCTGTCCAGCTGATGGGATAAAAATGCTATCACAAGGAAAGTTAATATTCTCTTCAAACTCCCCAAGGCAATTAGCTGTGTCAGCAGACAGGATGGTCTGCTTAAGCTGATGGATAAAATTGACAGGAGAAAGTGAGGACTGCAGATACTGGAGAGTCAGAGTCAAAACGTGTGTTGCTGGAAAAGCACAGCAGGTCAGGCAGCATCCAGGGAGCAGGAAAATCGACGTTTCAGGCCAAAGCCCTTCATCAAGAATGTGGCTGGGAGCCTCAGGGGTGGTGAGATAAACGGGAGGGGGTGGGGCTGGGTGGAAGGTAGCTGAGAGAGCGATAGGTGGATGAAGGTCGGGGTAAAGGTGATAGGTTGGAAGCGAAGGTGGAGTGGACAGGTGGGAAGGAAGATGGACAGGAGGGACAGGTCATGAGGGTGGTGCTGAGCTGGAAGATTGGAACTGGGATAAGGAGGGAGGAGGGGCAATGAGGATACTGGTGAAATCCCCATTGATGTCATGGGGTTGGAGGATCCCGACTCGGAAGATGAGGCGTCCTTCCTCCAGGCATTGGTGCTACACGCCCTTGGCAGAGTGGGAGGGGGATTTGAAGTGTTTGGCCACGGGGCGGTCGGGTTGGTTGGCACGGGTGTCCTAGAGATGATCGGGTGTTTGCCCGAAACGTCGATTCTCCTGCTCCTCGGATGCAGCCTGACCTGCTGTGCTTTTCCAGCACCACACTCTTGACTCTAATCTCCAGCATCTGCAGTCCTCACTATCGCCTAGGCATCCAACATGATGTCCTCTCTCAACACATTGTCCTGGGTAAGCGTAGCTACTTATGCGATCCAATGCAAGGGCCAAGAGAGTTCCATTCTGCCCCTGAGTCCTTTTGTCATTCTTGGGTGCTGATCTATGCCTTCAGGTATCTCTTTATATATTGAAAGGGAAAGTCACCATTGTTTTACCAGACCATAGCGCTGCTATTGTATGAGACAGAGGACTGGCAGTGATTAGCCTGAAGGTCCCTTACCTCAAGCTAAGGAAGAGCCCTTTATGGTACCCTCAGGAGGGGGTGGGAATTGAACCAGGCTGTTGGCATTGCAAACCAGCTGTCCAGCCAACTAAGCTAGACAATATATAATCAGGTGGTCTGAAGAAGGGTCTCTAGACCCGAACATTAACAGTTTTGCTCTCTCCACAGATGCTACCAGACCTGCTGAGCTTTTTCCAGCAATTTTCGTTTCAGATTTCCGATATCTGCAGTTCTTTGTTTTGGTTTGCTTCAGGATATGCAGGAGGGATGGATTTTCCCTCAAAAACGTCCAGGCCAAACTGGCTTGTGCATTTAAAACAACCACATGACATCACAGCACGTGACATTCCGGTATAAAAAGGTGCTGCCTAATTTTCAGTCCCTTTTTGTGGATGGAGACAGCGTAGCCAATCTGTAGTCAGAATGTAATATACGGGAACATCAATAAGCACTAACATTTTGTCCCAAAGCTGGTCCCTTTTTTTCTAAAAGCTGTTCCTTTTCTCAAGGATACTGTGTCCTTGTTTTTTTTTCCCCAAGAGGGGTAACAAAATGTTCCCGGCTCCGATTAGACTGGTTTGGTACAGAGATTAAAGGGTATAGAGAGGCCTTTTGTTTATATGTAAATAGATGAGAATTCAGGCCAAAGTGGTCATGTTTTAGAAAGAGGAGAGGTTGGAGCAGTTCAGTCCAGAACTAGTTAAGAGTTCAACAATGAGCTATGTGAAAACTCTCTCTCTCTCTCTCTCTCTCTCTCACACACACTCTTTTTCTGCCCTTCTAACTTCAACCTGTAAGCCTCTGTTCCATTTGTAATGTGTTTTAAGGGAGCTTGATTATTGTGCATATTTAGAAGCGCACAGTTTGGATAGACTGAATTCTCTAGGGGTCCCTTATTCTGTTCTTTGTGTTTCATTGTGCAATTTTGTGAATAAATTTCTGTCTGTTTTAAAACCTAATAGTCAATCTAGCTAACTTACTCTGGGTAATTCTCACTGTACACTTACCGAAACACATTGCAGAGTTATGATCGGAGTTGCCTGCTTAAGAATGTTCGGAGTGGTCTGGCCCAGCCCATAACAATTTGGGCAACTCTGTGACATTTTCACCTGTTAATAATCTTCAAGATATCTGGCTCAATGAGAAAACTAATCTTTGTGGTGTATGTTACACAGATTAACATATAGAAAACCACAAATGGTATCATAGTTTGTCTGACACATACTGACAACAGCTACTAGAGCAGTATGACATATGAATTAAGAACAGTTAAATCTATATTTCATTCTTAGATAGAATTGAAAATGGCAAAAACAATTTACTGTATTAGTATTTAAATTATAGTATTTAAATTATAGTATTTAAATCCATGAGTTGTCACATGAATCATAGAATCCCTGCAGCACAGGTTGAGGCTGTTTGGCCCATTAATTCTGCACCAACACTCTGGAGAGCATCCCACCCTATCCCCATAATTCAACATTTACCCTCAGGAGACTGACTGTGTGGAGTTTGCACATTCTCCCCATGTCTGCGTGGGTTTCCTCCGGGTGCTCCGGTTTCCTCCCACAGTCCAAAGATGTGCAGGTCAGGTGAATTGGCCATGCTAAATTGTCCGTAGTGTTAGGTAAAGGGGTAGATGTAGATGTAGGGGTATGGGTGGATGCGCTTTGGCGGGGCGGTGTGGACTTGTTGGGCCGAAGGGCCTGTTTCCACACTGTAAGTAATCTAATCTTATTAACCCATCTGCTCTCCACAGGGTAATTTAGAATTGCCAATCCATCTAAATGGCTCACCTTTGGACTGTGTGAGGAAACTGGAACACCCAGCAGAAATCCATGCAGACATGGGGAGAATGTGTAAACTCCACACAGACGGTCACCCAAAGGTGGGATTGAACCTGGATCTCTGGTGCTGTGAGGTTGCAGTGTTAATCACTGAGCCACGCCAAACCTTACAAACTATTATAATGCTTCATTTGATAGACCTTAGTGAAGCATTAAACTGGAGCTTTACATACCATAGATCCAGCTGTGATTATCTGAACCAAGTAGATAGGTCCTAGAGTAAAAATTAGGTTTAAATTTATCAAGGTACAGGAGATTATTTCAGTACATCATGGCCTTAACATCAAGGCCATCTACCACAATCCTGTTCTCCTCTTCCCACCTACTTTAATATTTCTCTCCTTCAAATGTTTCTCTGACTCCCCATCAAATGCTTTTCTTCAATAACAGCATCTGAAAAGGATACTGCATTATACAAGAACATTCTAAACATGAGTAAACATGGTATTTGTAACAACTCACCAAGTGCCTGTTCACTGTCCACCCTTTTTTAGTTAGCACTTTGTTTAAATCTCAACTGAACAATTCCTACTTCATATAATTATAGCCCACCTTGCCCATATCTGCCACCATAACAGAACAGATAACGTTATTTGATTACAGATTCCTGCTCCCTCAGGTGAACACACAATATCCCAAAGAACTGTTCTGACCAGTATTTACTCCTCAACCAACAACACGAGTAACTTTCCTTGATATACCTGAATTGTTGTTTTTTCAGGAACTTTTCATATGCAAATTGGTTGCCATTTTTCTTATAAGAGTAGCTACCCTTGTCTAAATTACTGCATTGGACATAAAGCTCTTTGGGTCAATTGAAGGTAAGATAGAAATTATACAGACATAGAGCTGTACAACACGGAAACAGACCCTTCAGTCCAACTCGCCTATGCTGACCAGATATTTCAGATTAATCTAGTCCCTTTTGCCAGCACTTGACCCATAATCCCGCTAAAACACTTCATATTCATTTACCCTTCTAGAGGCCTTTTAAATGCTGTAATTGTACCAGCCTCCACCACTTCCTCTGGCAGCTCATTTCATACACGTACTACCCTCTGGGTGGAAAAAGTTATCCCTTTGATCCTTTTTAAATCTTTCTCTCTCACTTTAAACTTATGCCGTGTAGTCTTGGACTCCCCTACCCTGGGGGTTGTTATATACATTGAACTATGTTCTTTCTGTATAGGGGTTGTAATTTATTGCACACATATCCATCTTTGAAGGGAACCCCAAAATACCTAAATTGTTAAAAATCCTGACTATTTTTATTCTTTTATCGATTTTACTTTGGACCTGAAGATGATTTATGATAAAAAGGGAAAAGAACAGATCAAATAAGTTTTAGTTTATTTATGAGGCTAATTGCAGTCTGAGCCTTAATTTAAAGAAAAGGGTTCCTACAGATGTATCGATCCCAGGGAGAGGTGTTGTGTTTAAACAGAAAGCAGAAGTTGATCATCAACAAGGTCAGTACCAGGAATTGGTTCCGGCAAGTCTGGAATAAACTATGTTCAAGCAGATAGCAGTTGTTAAATGGTAATTGAGGCCTCAGGAGGAGATGGTCATGTCTTTCAGCGCTGAATCATGGTTGAATTTGTTTTCTGGAACAATGCTTTCTGTGGAGATGAGCTTGGCTGCTGACAAGAGAGCAAATAGATTTGAATGCTCCCTGCCTAATCTGCCCACTTTTAGAAACTGAGTAGAAAGCTGAGTGATAAGTAATACTGCCTTTGCTTGGGTGAACTGAGAAGGTGACTCTGATCAACACTTCATAAAAGTAAGCAAGGAGTCCACACTTACGCTTGTGAAATAACACATTGGGAAAACCATTGAACTGATCTGGCCAGTTTTGCTACTTTCTTTTATTGATTTATTCAGCCCATTGAGTCCGCACCGACCCTCTGTAGAATATTCAACCCAGACCCAGTCCCCTACCCTCTACATGTAACCCTGCATTTTCCATAGCTAACCCACCTAACCTGCACAAACTCATGCAGACACTGGGAGAATGTGCAAGCTTCCCACAGACAGTCATCTGAGGGTGGATTCAAACCCAGGTCTCTGGTGCTGTTTGTTATCTGAATGCCTTTTGTATAAATGGAGGCTGAACACAAAATAGATTATTCAGATTACCTCAGTGTTTTAAGTTTCTCTCTGTTAAAGATAATTATTAGTTAAGTCTTTTGTTTGACATAGTGTCTGGAATTAATTGTGACAAAGTCTGAGATTGGTTATTTTTAAAATTGGTTGGGAACCATTGGAGCAACTATTTGGAAGTCTTTGATGGTTCAGTTTTATTGTGTTGCGAATATAGAGGTAGAACATCTGATCTGGTTGGATGATCAGTCTCCAGGTCATAAAATTATAAAGATCAATGACTTCTCAGAAAGTGTATTTTGATACTTAAGGTTAAACTCAAAATTGGCAAGATTTTGTTGAGGAGAAAGTGAGGACTGCAGATGTTGGAGTACCAGAGTTGAAAAGTGTGGTGCTGGAAAAACACAGCAGGCCAGGCAGCATCCGAGGAGCAGGAGAATCAACGTTTCAGGCATAAGCCCTTCTTTAGGAACGTCGCGTTCAGGATTTTGTTCAGGCAAATTATCTTAGTTTAATAAAGTCCTACTAACAATGAACACTATTGCGTGCAAATCTACCACACGGCTGAAGCATTGAAAAACAAACAGAAAGTACACATTACTAAAAACAAAGCTGTGCCCCAGTCAATAACAAAATATGTTTTTAAGTTCCCAATTATGTACCACGATGCACAAAATCATTAATGCATGTATTAAAAGTATTGGTGATACTAAAAGGTTAGATACTGAAAATTATGCATTCAGTACTAAGAAAAGCATTTTTTTGAAATTACACTTCTCAATCCCCAATAGATACACAACCAGCTTACTCAGTAGCTGACAATAATAAATGGAATCTTAATGTTACATCTCTGACATACACCAAATATATATAGAATGATAATCATTACATTAAATGATGGTTTACTGCCCACTCCCAGATTAATGTTAGTTTTTACATCATGATACAAAAAAAGAGTTGGATTTATTAGGAAGAGATCTTTGACAAAAGTTGGAGTTGGCAGTATTGTCTTTTGCAGACAAACACAGAGAATGCTGGTGTAACTCAGTAATCATCTGAAGAGTAAAAACCTAAACTTGGTCTCTCTCTCCACAGAAACTTTTCGGCTTGCTGAGTTACTCCAGCATTCTACATAGAACATTACAGCACAGTACAGGCCCTTCGGCCCTCCATGTTTGGTTCTCTGTGTTTGTGTCTAATATAATCACTTTTATTTGTCTGTTTGAGTTCAATTAGTGCGACTTAATGTACAAAACCCTCAACACGTGTCCATGTTTGGAGTGAATTACACCAGGTGCCATTGTGATGAGGATGTTAGGAAGCACAGTGAGGGCTTGGTGGAAGTGAGCACTGCAACAAAGTCAGGCCAGCGTTGCCATTTTGGATGGCAGTTTCCTTCCCTGAAGGATGTTAGTGAACCAGGTGGGTTTTTCTGACAATTGACAATGGATTCACAGTTATCATTAAACTCTTGCTTCCAGATTTTACCGAGTTCAAATTACACCATCTGCCATGAAGGGATTCAAACCCAGGGCCCCAGGTTAACTGGAAATACCACTAGGTCATTGCCTACCCTTCTAACTCAATGCTCCAGCTCCCAACTTCTCTTAATCTTGCGTAACAGAAAAAAGGTATTCAGCAGCAGAAAGCATACATGCTTGCACATTCGAAGCTGTTCCCTTTCAGTTTAGCTGACTGTTGAATTCGTCAAGTTGTTGCTGCAATATCATAAAAGGGCTTGGTATTTTCTATAATAACTTAACGTTGTCGAAGCTCATAAGGAATGGTGTGGTAGATTCTAAAGGAACTTTTAGTCAAACCAGTTGCAGCTTAGCGAGAATGATGCAATCTTGGTGTGACATCACGTCAGCAGCCATGGGTGACAGAATGTGAAGACAGGATGGAATGGCCTGTGCCAGTGAGAAATACACTCACAGAAAACAGTATTAGGTGCAATAAGGTAAATAAAAGAACTTGCAAAGTAATCCTCGAGTCAGGCAACCGTCAGGAGAGCGATTTCAGGGCAGACTGCCTGAACAGCAAGGAAAGCTATCTCTCCAACCGTGCAGGACAAAACCCTGAGTAACACGTCTCATTACAATCGTGACAACTGTACTGAACATTAGAATTAGAATATTCTTTATGGTCAAATGTACTCAAGTACAGGAGTGCAATGAAAAGTTTACAATATCGCCCCATATGGCGCCTTCTTACGTACAAAGTACCTACACACAGACCTTTAATACAAAATAGAGAAATGAATGGAAAAGGAAAGGATAAAAGAAATTACATACTATAATTAACTGTAAGTAATAAGTTAGAAAAATGAGAATGAAGTTAAAAAGATAAACATTACAGTCTTTCAGTGGATCAGCGCAGGGGCTTCCACACACGGTCAGCCCAGGCTCGCAAATTGCTGACCACCTGCACCGGTCCCCAGGCCAACAAGTGACCCCACTCCACTCCATTCTCCAGCCCACTGACCGTCCCCACTCCCCTCCATCCTCCTGCCCACTGACTGCCCCCACTCTCCTCCATCCTCACTGACCATCCCCACTCTGCTCCATCCTCACTGACCATCCACATTCCCCTCCATTCTCCAGCCCACTGACCGTCCCCACTCCCCTCCATCCTCACTGACCTTCCCCACTCCCCTCCATCCTCACTGACCATGGCAGATGGAGGTGTAGAGGGACTATGTCCATTGTGAAGATGAGGCGTTGGAGGCCAGAGAAACTGAAGTCTTGGGAGGCGGTGGAGGGCATGGGTGGTGTCCCGAATGTATAGGGGGAGTTCCTGGACCGGGGCGGGGGGTGGAAATAGGACAGTATTGAGGTAGGTGGAGATGAATTTGATGGGGCGGGAGCAGGCTGAGACGATGGGTCAGCCAGGGTAGTCAGGCTAGTGGATCTTGGGTAGGAGGTAGAAACGGGCAGTGCGGGGTTCCTGAATTATGAGGTTGGATGCTGTGGGTGGGGCTGTCTAACTTCAAATTATGCTGATCTTGCTCATGTTGATCTTGCTTTTGTGTCCCTTCTGTGTAGCGTAACCCTATATGCCTAACTCTGTCTCAGCGCCCTATGGTCTCTATGTCCTTGTTTATTATGATCCACCTATACTGCTCACAAAACAAAACTTTTCACTGAATTTAAGTCCCTACAGTAAATCAAATCAAATTAGATTTAATTGCTAATAAAGCTCCAATTGTCTCACCTCGAAATTGGATCATTTCTGATCTTGTTAACTAAGTTCAACTGAAGTGTGATAGCTATATAAAGAAAAAAAAATATTGGGGTGGACTGGGAGGGAATTAGAAACATAGGTGCTGATCACACCTCAACAACTGGTTGTAACACAACACAAATCAGCAGACTTCTATGTTACTGATTCATGGGACATGGGCCAGTATTTATTGGCCATGCCCAAATGCCCAGGAGAAGGTGGTGAGCTGTCTTTTTGATTCACCGGAGTACTTGAGCTGCAGAGACAGCCATGGTACTCCGAGGAAGGGAATTCCAAGCTGTTTACCCAGTGCCACTGAAGGAACAGTGATATATTTTCAAGCCAGGATTGAGAGTGGCTTGGAAGGAAGTGGTTTCCTATATATCTACAGGGTTTGGAAGGTGCTGGCTAAAGCACTTCAATGATCTTCTGCAGTGCAGATAGGACACAAGGCTGCTACTGAGTGTTGGTGGTACAGGAAGTGGATGTTTGTGGACGCGGTACCAATCAAGCTCCCTACTGTGTCCTGGACGGTGTTGAGCTGCTAGAGTGTTGTTGGGGGCTGCACTCATCCAGGGAAATTGGGAATATTCCAGCCTACTCCTGACTTGTGCCTTGCAGATAATGGACAGGCTTTGTGGAGTCAGGAGGTGAGTTACTCACTGCAGGATTCCAAGCCTCTGACATGCTCTTGTAGCTGTTTGATTTAGATGGTGAGTGAAGTTGAGTTTCTGATCAATGGTAAGCCCCTGAATTGTTGATAGGAGGGGATTCAGAGATGGAGATGCCATTGACTATCAAGGGGCAATAGTTAGATTCTCTCTTGTTGAAGATGGTTATTGCATGGTATTAGTGAATGTCACTTGCGAGCACCAATCAGCATTGCCCTTGGAGCATGTCTTAGAACATGACGAGATGCCAGTAAGGATTCTTTAGTTAAAATAGATTACCTGCTATAGACTCAACTACAACTTAAATGTGGGAAAGGAGCACATTGCCTCTGGCTGTGAAAGTGACTGTAGTGATAAAAGATTGAGTCGATTGTGCTGTTGAAGATATTTAGAATGACTTGAATTTTTCCAATGAGTTCTCCACTCAATGAGAACGAACTACATTTCAATCTCTTGCCAAGGAAAAGCAGGTAGAGCAAGTATGCAGCTTCAACAGGAATGCAGACATTCTGTTGGTGCAGGGCTGTGAGCATAACATTCCTGGGCGCTGCATAATAACTGAGCCCTACATGATAATTAAAAAGAGATTTCAAGGTGAAGACATTTGTTTGACCTCAGCTGGAGTGTTGTGTAGAGTTGTCGGTGCTGTCTTACAGGAAAGATGTGGACGCATTGAAGACGGGGCAGAAGCAGATTACAGGAATATTCTAGAAAACTTCAGTGAGGAAGATAGATTGTTCTTATTTGACAAGAGAGCTGAGAGGAGATTTGAAAGAGATTTTCAAAAATCATGAACAGGCATGACAGAGTATATTGGGAGAAGCTGTTCCTGCTCATAAGAGAGAAAAAGATCAAAAGGTAATGGAGGCAGCTTCAATTGAGGCATTCAAAAGGGCATTGGATAGATTTTTTAAAATTGTAGTTTATTCATTGACAGGACATGGGTGGAGCTGGCTAGGTCAGCAATTGTTGCCAATCCCTAATTTTAAAATAAAGTCTGGAATTAAGCATCTAATGATGATCATGAACCTATTGTCGATTGTTGGAAAAACCCCATCTGGTTCACTAATGTCCTTTAGGGAAGGAAATGGTCATCCTTACCTGGTCTGGTCTACGTGTGTCTCCAGACCCACAGCAATGTGGTTGGCTCTTCACTGCCCTCTGGGTAATTAGGGATGGACAATAAATGCTAGTTCAAAAAAATGTTCAAGCTGTGACATGTCGATGTAAACCTTACAACAGCGCTAAGTGTGTCAGAGAGTGGGAAAGCATGTGATTGTCAGGTGTGAGTACTGATCAAGAGAAAATGCTGGTAGCTGAGTGATTGCTGTATTACAAATTGAGCAGTGTCTGGGGTTAGTGTTGGTAGAATATGATATTTGATCTTGACCATTTCTGTCAGGGCCACTGAATGCTTTGCTGATCTACATCTGGGTCCTCAGAGTTTCTGGCATTGAGCTCCTCAGTTATCTGCTCCCACTATCATCTGGGCAGGAGTCTAGGAGACCTCATCCACTCCAGAAATGAAAAATCTCTCTGAAAACAACAAAGGGTGGAGATCACAGTGGGTCAGGCAGTGTCCGCGGAAAGAGAGATAGGGAGTTACCGTTGGGTCACGACAGCTCTTCACTAGAGCTGACATGAAGTGTGAAGGGAGCAGCATTTATACAATAGTTGGGGGAGGAAGGCTGCTGATAATGTGCAGATTATGAGATCGGAATCGGAGAATAGTAGAACACTGGTGTGTCTAACTGCGGACTGGAAAGAGGGGAGGACATAGTGACAAAGAATGCAACAAGTAAAGCTGAAAGAAGTGGGAAGGAATAGGAATGAGTTTACAATTTGAAGGTGTTGCACTCAATATTAAGTCTCAAAGGCTGTAAACTGCCTAGCCTGAAGATAGATGTTGTTCCTGCAGTTTGTACTGTGTCGTTTCTACTCTCTCCAGAATCTCAAGTACACTGACTGGAAACCTGCAAGCCCACTCTTCCATGTCCTGTTACTAGTCAATGCTTCACAGCTCAGTTTCATCAGACTTTTCCAAACGCAATGCAAATTTGAAAAGGTTCAGGCTAGCTTTAACCAATCGAGCCCTGTTTTATTCATGGCCGCGTGCCTACCCCTCAGATAGAAGACCCCGGGTTAAAAACCCAATTGCTCCAGGTGTGTGACATAACATATCGAAACGGGGTGATTAAGAAATACCTACACAGGTGTCCAGTCAAGCCACGGTCTGGTGAACAACGGCTAGATACCAAAAGAATTGAAACAACAGCAAGTTGTGGGCTATCTGCAGTTAATGTACGTAGTGTCATCCGTGTCCATTGAATTTAACTCCCCGCTTGTCTCTAACGTAGAAAGATAGAGGCTTGAAACTTGTTGTGGATTTTAGCACATAACTTGGATCAATATTCTTGTAAACCTACCTCTGGATCAAAAGGTCTGGGTTCAAGACCCACCTGCCCCTGACATATATTGTAACAAGTCTAAACAAGTTTGATTTCAAGTACCTAAAAACTCATTCCTCTTAATTGGAAAGCACTTAAATTGTTAGATTTTGTTAACCTTTAGTACTTTTGTTGTTTTACATTGTTAATTATGTCAATTTTAATTATTGGGTAATTCATTTTTGTTTCAAGTGGGAAACACAACTTCTCATCATCAGGGATAGTTTTAAAAATCATTTCTTGGGATGTGATTATCACTGGCGAGGTTGGCATTTATTACCATCCCCTCTTGCTGCGATACTGAGTGGCTCAGAAGACAGTAAAGAGTTAATTAACCGTGTTGCTGAGAATCACAAACAGACCAGACATTGTGAGGGTATCAGACTTCCTTCCCTAAAGGAGATTAATGAATAAGTTGTTATTTTTACCACAATTGTCAGAAGTCACATGACACCAGGTTATAGTCCAATAGATTTATTGGAAATCACAAGCTTTCAGGACACTGCCCCTTCATCAAGTGGAATGACATCTGGTGTCATGTGACCTTGTCCACCCAATCCAACACCAGCACCTCTACATCATTACAATTGAAAACAGATATGTTGCTCAAAAAGCATACAGCCTGCAGGCAGTCGATCCATGTAATATTTTATAAATTCCACTTTAGAAATAGAACCAATCTGTCTCAAGATTGGGATACAAGCAGGCTCTAACCTCACACCTTTAATGCATTGTCTGAGCTGAGGTGTCACCTTCTTTTAAATCACATTCTTGAGATAACAAGGTTTTATAAAACAAGTTCTGAGATTTACATATTAATAAACTGAAACCTGCAACCCATTCTAAAAGATGAAAAGACTTAACAGCAATCTGTGTTTGTTCAATATATCATTTCAGTTACATGACTCTGTTACCTTTTACTATAAACTCTGTGTCTTATGATCCTGCTTCACAAATACCGAATGAAGGAGCATCCTCCAAAAGCTAGTGCTTCCAAATAAACCTGTTGGACTATAACCTGTGTCATGTGATTTTTAACTCTGAAAATTGATACTAGAAGGAAATTTGGTCAGGGTGGAAGTTGTACATAAATTAGATGTAACTGCCTATTTAAGGTGTTAAATATTTAAAGCATGGAATTCTTCCAGTTCCACAGTAAACAATTTCCTTCAATGATCCGCTCCAACTAAAAGAAAAAAGAGCATTCATCAGATATTGAGCAAATTGCCACTTGTATTTGTTGATGAGAGAAGTGATTGGATTTCAGAACTAATTAATTGGTTAATCAGTGCTTTGTTAGAATAGGATTAGCTGTCACTGGCCACTCAGGTGTTTCCTATCTTCCTGGTGGTGGAAATTGAATAAAGATTTGTGCACCTTGTGTCTTTCACTGTGTCTCATACCTGCACATACACACACACCATGGGTGCTGGGGAATATATAAACGCTACTGCAGTAAGGCGGTAGTGTTGGGGTAAAAAGAAAAAGAAAAAATAATAATATAAACAGGGGATGACAAAAAATAACCAGGAGATTTAGGATCCCCTCAGTCTATGTAACTGCCTCTGTGCTGGCTGCTGTTATTGAGGAGGACAGTTTCTTTGTCTTCTCCTTGTTTAGGGAAGAAAAAAAAAATTTTTTAAATTAGAATTTCCTCAGTTCGGGCACTCAGCCACTCTACTGTGTGCACAAGTATTTAAAAAAAAATAAGATTAGCTACTACGTGCTGTTGTGGTCGTAACTAAGCTGGGTATCCTGGATTCAAGTTTCACCTGCTCCACACGTCATCGAGTCATAGCGATGTCCAGCACAGAAACAGACTCTTCGGTCCTACCCATCCATACCGATTAGATATCCCAACCCAATCTAGTTTCACCTGCCAGCATCTACCCCATATCCCCCCAAACCCTTCCTATTCATATATCCATCCAGATGCCTTTAAAAGGTTGCAATTGTACCAGCCTCAACCATTTCCTCTGGCAGCTCATTCCATACCCGTACCACCCTCTGTGTGAAACTGTTGCCCCTGAGGTCTCTTTTATCTCTTTCCCCCCTCACCCTAAACCTATGCCCACTAGTTCTGGACTCCCTGACCCCAGGGAAAAAAACTTTGCCTATTTATCCTATCCATGCCTCTCATAATTTTGTAAATCTATATAAGGTCACCCCTCAGCCTCCGATGCTCCAGGGAAAACAGCCCCAGCTGTTTATATCTTTCCCCTCTCATCCTAAACCTATGCCCTCTAGTTCTGGAATCCCACACCCCAGAGAAGACACTTTGTCTATTTATCCTATCCATGTCCCTCATGAAAGTTGTTTTTCAGACTGGAGGACTGTGACCAGTGGAGTGCCACAAGGATTGGTGCTGGGTCCTCTACTTTTCGTCATTTACATAAATGATTTGGATGTGAGCATAAGAGGTACAGTTAGTAAGTTTGCAGATGACACCAAAATTGGAGCTGTAGTGGACAGCGAAGAGGGTTACCTCAGATTACAACAGGATCTTGACCAGATGGGCCAATAGGCTGAGAAGTGGCAGATGGAGTTTAATTCAGATAAATGCGAGGTGCTGCATTTTGGGAAAGCAAATCTTAGCAGGACTTATACACTTCATGGTAACGTCCTAGGGAGTGTTGCTGAACAAAGAGACCTTGGAGTGCAGGTTCATAGCTCCTTGAAAGTGGAGTCATAGGTAGATAGGATAGTGAAGGCGGCGTTTGGTAAGCTTTCCTTTATTGGTCAGAGTATTGAGTACAGCAGTTGGAAGGTCAAGTTGCGGCTGTACAGGACATTGGTTAGGCCACTGTTGGAATATTGCGTGCAATTCTGGTCTCCTTCCTATCGGAAAGATGTTGTGAAACTTGACAGGGTTCAGAAAAGATTTACAAGGATGTTGCCAGGGTTGGAGGAGTTGAGCTACAGTGAGGGGCTTAACAGGCTGGGGCTGTTTTCCCTGGAGCATCGGAGGCTGAGGGGTGAACTTATATAGATTTACAAAATTATGAGAGGCATGGATAGGATAAATAGGCAAAGTTTTTTTCACTGGGGTCGGGGAGTCCAGAACTAGAGGGCATAGGTTTAGGGTGAGAGGGGAAAGATATAAAAGAGACCTCAGGGGCAACAGTTTCACACAGAGGGTGGTGTGTGTATGGAATGAGCTGCCAGAGGAAGTGGTGGAGGCTGGTACAATTGCAACATTTAAGAGGCATTTGGATGGGTATATGAATAGGAAGTGTTTGGAGGGATATGGGCCAGGTGCTGGCAGGTGGGACTAGATTGGGTTGGGATATCTGGTTGGCATGGAGGGGTTGGACCGAAGGGTCTGTTTCTGTGCTGGACATCTCTATGACTCTATGATTTTCTAAACCTCTAAAAGGTCACCTCTCAGCCACCGATGCTCTAGGGAAAACAACCCCAGCCTATTCAGCCTCTCCCTATACAGCATGATAAGCAGGCAATTTGAGAGAGTTCGACATTTACTTACATCAGCTTGTGTAACATGCTGGAATGAACTGAGCCTTTTGTGAAATTAGAGAGGCCTGTCTGTCAGCTTCAATAGAGAAAAACAAATGAAGGTTAATTTTAAAGGCCGGACTAAGGGCAGTCAGTGGACATGGAGTCATAGAGCTGTACAATATGGAACCAGACCCTTCGGTCCAGCTCGTCCATGCCGAGCAGATATCCTAACCTAATCTAGGCCCATTTGCTAGCACTTGGCCCATATCCTTCTAAAGCCTTCTTATTCATATACCCATGCAGATGCCTTTAAAATGCTGTAATTGTACCAGCCTCCACCACTTCCTCCGGCAGCTTATTCCATGCATTCACCACCCTCTGAGGTCCCTTTCAAATCTTCCCCCTCTCGCCCGAAACCTATGCCCTAGAGTTCTGGACTTCCCCACTCCAGGGAGTGGCATGGATAGTGTCCTATCCATGCCACTCATGATTTTATAAACCTCCATAAGAGGTTTATGGGTGGCCTGGTGGCTCAGTGGTTAGCAGTGCAGCCTCACAGCGCCAGGGACTTGTGTTCAATTCCAGCCCGAATGACTCGTCTTCAGAACTGCATGGTCCCCCTGGTTTTCTCCCTCCACAGTTGCTGCCAGACCCATTGAATTTCTCCAGTAATGTCTAGTTCCTTGTCACGCAGTAATTGCAAATAGAAGGATATTCACGTTTATTTGTAGGAGAGCCTCCAGGTTCCATTCTGGAATCTGTTTACCAGTTAATTTGTACGTAAGACAGAACTTAACGCAGGACAATAGAAAGCATCTGTTCATAAGTATGGGAAATGGTTGGACATTGAATATTTTAAATAACACCCTTGTTGGGATAGAGTTCATAAATATGCAGGGGAGGTGATGGCCTGTGCATCATCATTGTTAATCCACAGACCCAGATAACATTCTGGGGACCCGGGTTTGAGTCCTGCCGTGTCATTTGGTGAAAGTTGAACTTAATAAATATATTAAATTATGAATCTAATGGTGACCATGAATCCATTGCCACCTGGTTCACTAATGGTCTTTGGGGAAGGAAACTGCCATTCTGGCCTGCATGTGACTCCGGACCCACAGCAATGTGGTTGACTTTTAACTGCCCTCTGGGCAATAAATGCTGGACTAGCCAGTGACAGCCTCATCCTGTGAATGAGTAAAACGAGTGTTTGTAAATTGGACATTTGTAAACTGAGACTTTGTAATCCTGAATTAAGCTTGGTCCAGACTTGGCCCGGGGGTTAGGTGCCATTGTATTCTGGGTTGGAAAACCACTGTTCTGAACTTTTATTGCTGGAATGCTAGATTTTTCATTTTTGTGTTTTCTATAACCTTGTACAGCATCTTTAGTTACATGGGTAGCTTTGTACTGGAGATGGCACTATAAGTGGTGACATATAAACTTCTCATTGTACTCAAATGAGTACATGTGACAATAAAGCTAATTCAATTCAGTTTAATTCAATTCCTCAGAATGATGCGGAATGATGTATGCTTGAAACACTAAATGTATTTGTTCTGGTCTGCTCAGTGTTTTGAGCATTGTCTGGTTTGAATCATTTATGTGTTTTTATTTTGCCTTATATTTATATGTATCAGAAACATGAGGGCAGAAGAGAGAGAGATGGTGGTAAATTGCTTTAGATAGAGATCAGGGAGAAAATCAAACTGAAAGGAATTCTGTCAGCATATGATTCAGGTTCTGCAATTTGGGGAAACTGGATACTAACCCATCTGCTTACTAATCCTCCTGAAAACCTCTCTCTCAGCCAGGATTCTGACCAGTTTTTTCTAAACCCTGCTTCGTTTTCTGTCCCTCCCTGTGAGGCACATTTCTCAATTGCATATGAAAGACACCATCGGGTTAACAACAAAGTGCATTTACATAGCATCTCTCAAGGTAGGGAGACATTGTGAGGATGCCTCACAGCAGGGAGATCCGAAAGAAACTGATATTAAGCCAAAGGAGAGACATTCCGTTTTACATTTTGTTCAAACTACTCTGGGAACTGATTTTAACCCCTAATATTTCATAGGAGATTCTCCTAAGTTCAAGAGACGTAATCGGTTTAGAGAAAGTGAATAGTTAGAGATGCTATTATTTTCCAATTCTCATAAATTGTCAAGGTCCTGAAAGGTTCTCTCTCTTCAGAGGCTGCAGGGGGAGATTGTAGAAACGGCAGCTTCAGCGATGGTATTGCAGTGCTGCACGGGCAGAGTGAGCAGTGAGGGAGGTCCCTCACTGTGGTGGCAAGGTGTGTTGGTGCAGACTTGGAGGGCCAAAGGGCCTGGTCCTGTACTATATTGTTCATTGTTGTTCTTTGAGGCAGCTGGGGTCTCCTGGAGCACGAGGTAAATGAAGGACTCAAAAGCTGTTGAACTTTTAACTTTATTCCTTCAGTTTTGTAGTTTATATTAAGAAGGACTTTAATGTTAACTATTTCTTTATTTTTTGACATATTCTATGAAGGTAATGCTTTACTTTCTTTTACTACTTTGTACCAGAGTTTTTTTGCACATAGGTATCTTTGTACCTAAGATGGCGCCATGTGAGTCAATACTTTCCACTGTACTCCTGTACTCAAGTGAACGTGACAATAAAATCTAAATCAAATCAAAATATTTTGATCTGTTGGCCTTGGAGTGCTTTTTTTCCATTAAGTGCTGTTCATGTTGTTCTGTATTGTAGTTTTGTGAGTTTGGCATCTCATTTTTACTTATGCATGGTGCTGTACCTAGTGAATTGTACTCCATTTGCTTTGAAGCGAGTTTACTCACTTGACTTGACAGTAATGATAGAGTGAGGGGTATGTCCAGACATGAAGTTACAGACAGTGGTCAAATACAATCCTGCTGCTGATGGGTCCACAGCCTTATATATGCCCAGTATAACTTAGCGAAGATAAGTGGGAAAACTGAGGACTGGGAAGCTTTTAAAGAACAACAGAGGATTAGTAAGAAGGAAATACGCAGAGAAAAAATGAGGTACGAAGGTAAACTGGCCAAGAATATAAAGGAGGATAGTAAAAGCTTTTTTAGGTATGTCCAAGGCAAAAAAATGGTTAGGACAAAAATTGGGCCCTTGAAGACAGAAGCAGGGGAATATATTACTGGGAACGAAGAAATGGCAGAGGAATTAAATGGGTACTTCAGATCTGTGTTCACTGGGGAAGACACAAGCAATCTCCCTGAGGTAACAGTGGCTGAAGGACCTGAACTGAAGGGAATTTATATTTGCCAGGATTTGGTGTTGGAGAGACTGTTAGGTCTGAAGGTTGATAAGTCTCCGGGACCTGATGGCCTGCATCCCAGGGTACTGAAGGAGGTGGCTCGGGAAATCGTGGATGCGCTGGTGATTATTTTCCAGACTTCAATAGAATCGGGGTCGGTTCCTGAGGATTGGAGGGTGGCTAATGTTGTGCCACTTTTTAAGAAGGGTGGGTGGGAGAAAGCAGGAAATTATAGACCAGTTAGTCTGACCTCAGTGGTGGGAAAGATGCTGGAGTCTATTATAAATTATGAAATTACGGCACATCTGGATAATAGTAACAGGATAGGACAGAGTCAGCATGGATTTATGAAGGGGAAATCATGCTTGACTAATCTTCTTGAATTTTTTGAGGATGTAACTCGGAAGATGGACGAGGGAGATCCAGTGGATGTAGTGTACCTGGACTTTCAGAAAGCTTTTGATAAAGTCCCACACAAGAGGTTAGTGAGTAAAATTAGGGCGCACGGTATTGGGGGCAAAGTACTAGATTGGATAGAGAATTGGTTGGCTAATAGGAAACAAAGGGTAGTGATTAACGGCTCCATTTCGGAATGGCAGGCAGTGACCAGTGGGGTACCGCAGGGATCCGTGCTGGGACCGCAGCTTTTTACAATATATGTAAATGATATAGAAGATGGTATCAGCAATAACATTAGCAAATTTGCTGATGATACAAAGCTGGGTGGTAGGGTGAAATGTGATGAGGATGTTAGGAGATTACAGGGTGACCTGGACAAGTTGGGTGAGTGGGCAGATGCATGGCAGATGCAGTTTAATGTGGATAAATGTATGGTTATCCACTTTGGTGGCAAGAACAGGAAGGCAAATTACTACCTCAATAGTATCAAATTAGGTAAAGGGGCTGTTCAGAGAGATCTGGGTGTTCTTGTCCACCAGTCAATGAAGGCAAGCATGCAGGTACAGCAGGTCGTGAAGAAGGCTAATAGTATGCTGGCCTTCATAACAAGAGGGATTGAGTATAGAAGCAAAGAGGTGCTTCTGCAGCTGTACAGGGCCCTGGTGAGACCACACCTGGAGTACTGTGTACAGTTCTGGTCTCCAAATTTGAGAAAAGACATTCTGGCTATTGAGGGAGTGCAGCGTAGGTTCACGAGGTCAATTCCTGGAATGGCAGGATTGCCTTACACGGAAAGACTGGAGCGACTGGGCTTGTATACCCTTGAGTTTAGAAGACTGAGAGGGGATCTGATTGAAACGTATAGGATTATGAAAGGATTGGACACTCTGGCAGGAGGAAACATATTTCCGCTGATGGGGGAGTGCCGAACCAGAGGACACAACTTAAAAATACGGGGTAGACCATTTAGGACAGAGATGAGGAGAAACTACTTCACCCAGAGAGTGGTGGCTGTGTGGAATGCTCTGCCCCAGAGGGCAGTGGAGGCCCAGTCTCTGGATTCATTTAAGAAAGAATTGGATAGAGCTCTTAAAGATAGTGGAGTCAAGGGTTATGGAGATAAGGCTGGAACAGAATGCTGATTGGGAATGATCAGCCATGATCATATTGAATGGCGGTGCAGGCTCGAAGGGCTGAATGGCCTACTCCTGCACCTATTGTCTATTGTCTATTGTCTATTGTCTATTGAGTTGCCGTATCTGTTCTAAATCTTCATCTGACAAAGGAGCAATGCACCGAAAGGCTTGTGATTTCAAATAGTCTTGTTGGACTATAACCTGAGGTCGGGTGACTTAGAGGAGAAAGTGAGGACTGCAGATGCTGGAGATCAGAGCTGAAAATGTGTTGCTGGAAAAGCGCAGGTCAGGCAGCATCCAAGAGCAGGAGAATCGATGTTTCGGGCATGAGCCCTTCTTCAGGAATGAGGGAAGTGTGTCCAGCAGGCTAAGATAAAAGGTAGGGAGGAGGGACTTGGGTGAGGGGCGTTGGAAATGCGATAGGTGGAAGGAGGTCAAGGTGAGGGTGATAGGCCGGAGTGGGGGTGGGGGTGGAGAGGTCAGGAAGAAGATTGCAGGTTAGGAAGGTGGTGCTGAGTTCGAGGGTTGGGACTGAGACAAGGTGGGGGGGAAGGGAAATGAGGAAACTGGAGAAATCTGAGTTTATCCCTTGTGATTGGAGGGTTCCTAGGTGGAAGATGAGGCACTCTTCCTCCAGCCGTCGTGTTGCTATGGTCTGGCGATGGAGGAGTCCAAGGACCTGCATCGCCAGACCATAGCAACACGACGGTTGGAGGAAGAGCGCCTCATCTTCCGCCTGGGAACCCTCCAACCACAAGGGATGAACTCAGATTTCTCCAGTTTCCTCATTTCCCCTTCCCCCACATTGTCTCAGTCAAATCCCTCGAACTCAGCACCACCCTCCTAACCTGCAATCTTCTTCCTGACCTCTGCGCCCCCACCCCCACTCTGGCCTATTACCCTCACCTTAACCTCCTTCCACCTATCACATTTCCAACACCCCTCCCCCAAGTCCCTCCTCCCTACCTTTTATCTTAGCCTGCTGGACACACTTTCCTCATTCCTGAAGAAGGGCTCATGTCTGAAACGTCGATTCTCCTGCTCCTTGGATGCTGCCTGACCTGCTGCGCTTTTCCAGCAACACATTTTCAGCTCGGGTGACTTAGAGTCAGAGTTATTGAGATATACAGCATAGAAACAGACCTTTCCGACCAACTACTCCATGCTGACTACATATCCCAAATTAATCTAGTGCCATTTGCGAGCATTTGGCCCATATCCCTCTAAACCTTTCCTATTTTATACCCATCCAGGTTCCTTTTAAAATGTTGTATTTGTACCAACTTCCATCATTTTCTCTGGCAGCTCATTCCATACACGCACCACCCTCTGCGTGAAAAAGTTGCCCCTTTAGTCCCTTTTATATCTTTTCCCTCTCACTTTCAACCTATGCCCTCTAGTTTGGACTTGCCGCACCCCAGGAAAAAGAACTTGCCTATTCACCCTATCCATGCCCCTCATGATTTTATAAACCTTTATAATGTCACCCCTCAGTCTCCAACGCTCCAGGGAAAACAGCTCCAGCCTATTCAGCCTCTCCCTTTTGCTCAAATCCTCCAGTCTTGCCAATCTTTGTAAATCTTTTCTGAACCCTTTCTAGTTTCACAACATCCTTCCTATAGCAGGGAGACCAGAAGGGGGCATAGCTTTAAATGAAGGGGGGGTAGATATAGGACTGATGTTAGGGGTAGGTTCTTCACTCAGCGAGTCGTAAGTTCATGGAATGCCCTGCCAGTAGCAGTAGTGGACTCTCCCTCTTTATGGGTATTTAAGCGGGCATTGGATAGGTATATGGAGGATAGTGGGTTAGTGTAGGTTAGGTGGGCTTTGATCGGCGCAACATCGAGGGCTGAAGGGCCTGTACTGCGCTGTATTCTTCTATGTTCTATGTTCTATGTTCTAAATGCATGCAATATTCCAAAAGTGGCCTAACCAGTTTCGTGTACAGCTGCAACATGATCTCTCAACTGCTATATTCAATATTCTGACCAATAAAGGAAAGCATACCAAATGCCTTCTTCACCACCCTGTCTACCTGTGACTCCACTTTCAAGGAACTATGAACCTGCTCCCTAAAGTCTTCTGGCTTTGTTGTAAATCTAATCAATTTAGCACAGGGATAGTGCCACACAATCAGATAAACGCTATTCTTAGTGCATCTCCATAATATCTTTGCAATGATCACTCTTATCAATGTTGAAATAGGATGACAGTACAGTTGTGCGATGGGTGGAATGAGGAAACAGAGCAAGCATCCCAACTGGATACAGTTTCTCAACGCATTTACAATGAAAATGACCTGACAGCCAGTGAGGAGAGGGAGCCAGCTGTTTGCCAACATTGAGAGGTGGGTGGGGTGGTTAAGTTATTCTCAGATGATGGTCTCTCTTTTCGAAAACCACTGAGGCCCACCGACTGACTGGAAAATGCCAGTTGATTCGGGTAAAGGGCTCAATGCAGGCACCATAATTGCTTCAATTAGCTCTGCACTGCCTGCAGAGAGAAATGCTTTCACTTCACTGTGTCTCATACCTGCACACGCACAGGGTGTGTGCTGGGGGAAAAAAAAGCACTGCCGCAGTTAGGTGGTAGTGTGGGGGTAAATTTTTAAAAACGGTTTAAAAAAATGCTTCCATCAAAAACCACAAACGATTACAGACGCCTTGCCCCTGTCAGTGCCTTTCCTTTCTTCAATAGCAAACATTAAAACTTGTGGTTAGATATTATGTTGCAGGATGTTTGAAACAATTTACTTCAGAATTAACCTAAATTCTGTGCAAAATCACAGTCCAAAAACACTAATTCTGTTTCTTTCTTCTTTCTGACCAACAGAGTAGTTTCTGTTTTATTTTAGGTTTCCGTCAATCTGCATTATTTTGCCTTTTATTTAAAATGTACTTCCAATTACAAATGAGCTGAAATACGGCTTATCTTGAGGTGCATAAGCAGCAATGGGACTTCTGAAAGTCTGCAGATTTGTGAAATAATTTGAGGGTTAATTTCTGCCCATTTGCAAGAACCTAACTTTAGCCAGGGCAGGTGACGCCAGCTACTTTAAACAAAATTAAGCTCTAGTTTACTCTCAGATAGGATATGAGGTCTTTCAGAAGTCAGTTTTTTCCACCTTAAGTTCATAGGCTTACTGCTCCATTATAGTGTCCTCATACAGCACCAGTGAAACAATCACACCTGGGGTGGCACGGTGGCTCAGTGGTTAGCACTGCTACCTCAGAGCTAGGGATTCATGTTTGATTCCAGCTTCGGGCGACTGTCTGTTGGGAGTTTACACATTCTCCCCATGTCTGTGTGGGTTTCTCCCACAATCTAAAGATGTGCAGGTTAGGTGGATTGGCCATGCCAAAATTGCCCATGATGTGCAGGCTGGATGGATTAGTTGTGGAATATGTAGGGTTACAGGAGTAGGTGAGGGTGCCCTTCGGAGGATTGGTATGGGCTGAATTGCCTGCTTTTATTGATGATTCTTCTCATATAGTATATTGGAAAAATTTAGCTTTTCTTCATTCATACACAGAATGTGGGTGTCCCTGTATGCTGGACCAGCCATTAACCATCCCTCATCGTCCAGAAGGCAATTGAGCGTCAACATTGCTGTGGGTCTGGGGTAATATGTAATCCAGACCAAGTAAAAGATGGCAATTTCTTCCCTAAATGATATTAGTGAACCAGAAGGGTTTTTCCTGACAATTAACAATGGTTTTCATGGTCATCATTTGAATCTTTTACTAAATTCAAATTTCACCATCTGCTATGGTGGGATTCAAACTCAGGTCCCCCCAGAACATTACATGGGTCTACAGATTACTACTCTAATGATAATACCACTAGACCATCACCTATCCTAGTCTGAGACTGGCTCTTGGTCTGGCAGCATCTGTAGAGAAATAAACGGAGTTAATATTTCAGATCCAGTGTTCTGATGAAGGGTCACTGGACTCAAAACATTAATTCTATTTCTCCCTCCACAGATGCTGCCAGATCTGTTGAGCTTCACTGGCAATTTTTATTTCAACATCGAACAGTACAGCACAGGATCAGGCCTTTTGGCCCACGATGTTGTGCCAAACATGACACCAAATTAAACAAATCCCTTGGCCAATATCCCTCCATTCTTTCCACACTCATGTGCTTATCTAAAAGTGCCTGAAACACCCTGATCATATCTGCCTCCGCCACCACTTCGGCAGCGCATTCCACTCTCCTGCCACTTTCTGGGTAAAAAAACCTGCCCCTCACATCTCCTTTGAACTTTCCCCCTTTCACCTTAAATACAATTCCCCTCGATTTTAACTCTGGGAAAAGGTTTCTGACCGTCAACCCTATCTATCCATCTCATAATTTGACAGACTCCTATCAAGTCTCCCCTCAACCTCTGCCACTCCAGACAAAACTACCAGAGTTTTTCTAGCCTCTTCTTATAGCTCAAAACCTCTAATCCATGCAGCATCCTGGTAAACTTCTTCTGCACCCTCCCCAAAGCCCCCATATCCTTCCTGTAATGTGGCGACCAGAACTGGATGCAATAATCTCAATGTGGCCTTATAACGCTGCAACATGACATCCCGACTTTTGTACTCAATTTCACGACCAATAAAGGCAAGCATGCCATACAGATTCTTCCCCACCCTATCTACTGTGTGGACACTTTCAGGGAGTTATGGATTTGAACCTCACGATCCTTCTGTACATCATTGCTGTTGAAGAGCAACTGTAAATTCTCTTATAATTTGATCTCCCAAAGTTCAGCCTCTCACACTTACCCAGATTAAACTCCATCTGCAATTTCTCCACCCATATCTGCAATTGATCCACATCCCGCTGTACCCTTTGGCAACCTTCTACAACTATCCACAACTCCACTGATCTTTGTGTTGTCTGCAAACTTACTAACCCACCCACATACATTTTCATCCGTCTGGATCTTGCTTTTTTGTACTCCTTCTTTGTAACTTTGAATTTGTATTTCTTGCTCTGCTCAATCACCCCATGATCTTTGTATCTTTTTAATGTTATGATTAGCTGTAGTGCATCTAAAACAAAAAACTTTTCACTGTACAAAGTTTGGGAGAAGATTTGTAGCGCGGGTGCTCGTTGTTGTGGTTCTGTTCGCCGAGCTGGGAATTTGTGTTGCAGACATTTTATCCCCTGTCAAGGTGACATCCTCAGTGCTCAGGTACATCTGATATATACCTGAGCACATCATAAATCAAGATCAAACCATCCAAGTCATTTATGTATATCACAAATAGCACAGCTCCCAGTATGGATCCCCGTGGAATTTTGATTTTCATTTCAGATTTCTGACTTTTTTTTTTCCAAGGGAATAAGGGTATTTTGCGAAAGTGTCATGTCAGCAAACCAAATGATGAATTCCAATGGGACTTACATCAAAAACTTCCACGAGGTTAAATATTGAAGTTAAAGGTACAGACAAGTAGCAGTAAAGTAATATTTGAGCTACAGGGAGAGGCTTAACAGGCTGGGGCTGAGGGGTGACCTTACAGAGGTTTACAAAATTATGAGGGGCACGGATAGGGTAAATAGGTAAAGTCTTTTCCCTGGGGTCGGGGAGTCCAGAACTAGAGGGCATAGGTTTAGGGTGAGAGGGGAAAGATATAAAAGAGACCTCAGGGGCAACTTTTTCACACAGAGGGTGGTACATGTATGGAATGAGCTGCCAGAGGAAGTGGTGGAGGCTGGTACAATTGCAACATTTAAGAGGCATTTGGATGGGTTTATGGATAGGAAGGGTTTGGAGGGATATGGGCCAAGTGCTGGCAGGTGGGACTAGATTGGGTTGGGATACCTGGTCGGCATGGACGGGTTGTACTGAAGGGTCTGTTTCTGTGCTGTACATCTCTCTGACTCCATAATAACAGAAGTCAGCAAAAAAATTAGGCAGGGAATAGGTAAGTGGGGGGAACATATTGTTGAAAAATATAACAAACACACAGAACACTGGAGAAACTCAGCAGGTCTGGTAGCATCTGTAGTGTTAACATTTTGAATCTTCTTCAGCATCATGGGTTCTGGACGATCCACATTGCAGCTTTATTAAGTGCAGCTTCTGAAGAAGAGTCATACTGGGACATGAAACATTCTCTCTCTCTCTCCCCCCCCCCCCCCGCGCCCCAACAATGCTGCCAGATCCTCTGAGTTTCTGTCACAATTTCTGTTTCTATTTCAGATTTGCAGCAGCTACAGTTCTTCCTTTTTTGTTTCCAAACTCGTAACGGTTTTTTTGCATGTCTGAAAACCAAAGGCTTTCTGTGCTCCTTTCAGATTGGCAGCTTCCACAGTATTTTGCTTTTATTACAAAGACTAGTTCAATACAAAATTGCGCACCAATAGACCTTTCCGACAATTCCGACCCTGAAATATGTATGAAAATAATTGTTAGGTGCTGCATTGAAGATTTGGCTATGTAAGGAATAGGGCTACATCAGTACCTCTCTGTCCTGCATTTTGAATTGAATTAAATTTATTGTCAGGTGTAACGAGACACAGTGAAAAGCTTTGTCTTGCAAGCTATATTGGCAGATCACAGAGTTAAGTAGCATAGATAGTAACAGATAGTAATCTATATTAATTGAGTTGAATTTAATTACACTTGGCATGGGAGTTGGCATCCAGTTCTGAAAGTGTTGGGGTGTATCTGGGATTTTCCAAACTTCGTGCAACTGTTAACTTCTCCTTTCTAGAGTCTCGACCTTAGTGACATGAAGGGAACATCCAAAACCCACTCTGTATTCAGTTTAATCGGAGCAAATTATTGCAGAGGCTGGAATCTGTACTGAAAAGGACAAATGCTGGAGATCACAGTGGGTCAAGTAGCATCCATGAAGAGAGAGCAATGTTTCGAGTGAAGTCAGTTCTGTTGAAGAGTCATCTAAACTCAAAATGTTAGCTTGCTCTCTCTGTGGACGCTGTCTGACATGCTGTGATCTCCAGCAATTGTTGTTTTCATTTTAAAAAGATTGGTTTGTGATCTTGTCAGGATTATTGAGAAATGCACAAAATGGTTATAGTTGAAATTAAAGAGACGTATCCATCCATCGAGCCATTGAAATTGTGACCTTTTTCCTTTTAGAACTCAAACTGTATAAAACCATAAATATCTTCAAACAGGATGCGAGTAAACTTGGCTTTATGTAATCAAACAATATAGATCTCTTTTTACTCACCCAACTCTTATTTACATTGCTGTATAAAGAGTTCATGGACTGCTCTGACAAGCAAATAGGCAATTGATTTCCAATGAAATAAACACTGTCTTATGATATAGCCCATTAAAACAGGAAAGGTCAGGGGGTGAGAGTGTGGCACGGCTAGATGCAGAATTTCACAATACCTACAGCGTCATGTTTGTCGTATTCATTGAGAAATAGATAAAGGAATTGGCTTCTTTCTCATTCTTACCACATGAACTCAGAAAATGAACAGCTGTAATTTATTGTAGAGTGGATGTCAATGCACTGAGGCACTGAATACACGATTAAGGGAAAAGATTTGTAGTAGAGATCACTTCTGACTTCAAGTATTTAGCTCTGTCTTAGTGAACACTATCACTTTGGACGTATAGCTATCATTGGGAAGAACCAAAGTATAGACAGGTCAGCTGCTACCTGTAGGCTTCGGTGTGAACAATTTACTGCTTTTTATGAACAGCTCACAGTCTTTGGAAAAAGGCAAGACTCCTAACAGCACAACATTCAGCATTTTGATTGCAAACCTCATGTGACAAAACAGCCTGGGAGAGAGGCACAGCAGAAGACAGTAAACATAAACAGCAAAGCAGTAGGATCGAAAACTTGGTTAAAGAGAACAGTATCTTGGAGAGATAGTCATACAGCGTGGAAACAGACCCTGTGGTCCAACCAGTCCATGCCAAAACGTAATCCCAAACTAACCTAGTCCCACCTGCCTGCTCTTGGCCCATATCCCTCCAAACCTTTCCTCTGAATGTACTTATCCAAATGGCTTTTAAACATCATAACTGTACCCACATCCATTACTTCCTCAGGATGGTCACTCCACACGTGAACCACCCCCTGTGTCAAAAAAAAATGCCCCTCACTTCTTCTTTTCAATCTCTCTCCCCTTACCTTAAAAATGTGCCTCCTGGTCTTGAAATTCCCCATCCATAGGGAAAGGACAACCACCATTAAATCTATCTATACCCTCTCATTATTTTATAAAATTGGAAAGGGGAGGGTGTGAACTGCTGTAAGTGAACAAGCAACTGTCAACAAGTAGAGAACAACACAGCGCAGAACAGGCCCTTCGGCCCTCAACGACAAGTATAACCGAGGGAGTACCCAGTGAGTGGGTATACCAGAGAGGACAGTGTAAAAATAATCAAGGGTAGAAGGAAAAGTGAATTATAAATTAAAATCACAGAATTCTCCACACTATAAGATTTATGAATATGTGAAAGTAGGTACTGCAGATGCTGGAGATTAGAACCAAGATTAGAGTGGTGCTGGAAAAGCACAGCAGGTCAGGCAGCATCCGAGGAGCAGGAAAATCGATGTTTCGGGCAAAAGCCCTTCTGAATAACAACCTCAATATTTCAATGCAGACTTTACATTTTGGGGGTGGGGGTGGGGGGTGGGAAATGGCTTTTCATTACGATGAACAGAATAGGATCAAGTCACACTACACCAGGGTACGGTCCAACAGGCTTGTTTGAAATCACAAGCTTTCAAAGCACTGCCCATTCTTTTGAACTATAACCTGGTGTCATGTGCCTTTCTGACTTTGTCCACCCCAGCTCAACGCCAGCACCTCCACATCATAACAGGATCAACAGTAGACCATTTAGCCCCTTGACCCCACTCTCCCTACAACCAGGTTCTGCCTGAGTTGCGTGTGCTCCCAAACCCACATTCCCATTTGGTGCCCATACCTCTGAGCTAGGACTCCTGGGTTCAGCAAGTACCCTGCTCCAGAGGCTGGGATCGTAGCATCTCTGAACAAGTTGGATGCCCCCCCCCCCCCCCAGACTAAATTCACCAGGATGCCTCCGTTTTAGCAAATGATCAATTATGCAGGAAACAGGCTGTCTCTGTACAGACACACATATTACAGAAGCTCCTTGGATGCTGCCTGAACTGCTGTGCTCTTCCAGCACCACTAATCCAGAATCTGGTTTCCAGCATCTGCAGTCACTGTTTTTACCTTATTACAGAATGTCACTGAATCTTAATTTTTTTTTAATAGGAGAGTTGAAGGAGCTGTTAAAAACCCACACACTGACCTGTTGTGGAGAAGCAGATGTTGTCTCTGGAGGAAATCCCTCAGTCTTAGTAGCAACGTTTACCAATCCGCACAGCCCTGACTGAACTCCTAGTGTCACTTGCCAGTATTGTTAAAGATAATTCCTATGGGCGGTCCTTCTCAAACCTCAGTGCTGCCTAGTGACGGGGGTTTGGCGAAATTAACAAGGAGATCTGGCAATCACACGCCAGCCTCAAATTTCCGGTGTCAGGTTTCTTTTGCCTTCAGTAACATTGCACACTCAGTCGCCAAATGGTTAGCGAGCAGCAATCATTTAAGTGAACGATAATGAGCGTGTGCATAATGCAAGCTGAATGATGTCCTGACTGTTCATGTCGCCGATGTAAGGAAGGAGATCGCAGAAGGAATAGATTTTAAAATGATGAAACAAAGGGGGGAACGGTGTAGGAGTTTATTTTCATGAAACAGGATTTTAGGCAGCTTTTCTGTGGACATGATTTGGAGATACCGGTGTTGGACTGGAGTGTGCAAAATTAAAAATCACACAACACCAGGTTTAATTGGAAGTGCACTAGATTTCAGAACGTCACTCCACTGTCACCTGATGAAGGAGCGTCGCTCCGAAAGCTAGTGTGCTTCCACTTAAACCTGCTGGACTATAACCTGGTGTTGTGTGATTTTTTAACTTTCTGTGGACAGTTAATGATGGGGCGAGGAAATGGAGAAAAAAAGCTGGAGGCTTGGGAATGGATTGAGAAATTTGTCTGCCGAATTTCTGCTCCCAAATTTCATGGAGATTAGAGTCAGATGAGCTAGTAGAGCCATTGAGGACCAGGCTACAGTGTGACAGCAAGCCTTTCAGTCCATTGAGTCCACTCCAACCCTCTGAAGGGTATCCCACCCAGACCCATCTCATCCCTGTCACCCTGCATTTCCCCTGGCTGATCCACCCAGCCTGCTCATCTTTGTTATTGTGGGGGGAAACCCACACAGAGCCAGGGAGAACATGCAGACTCCACACAGACATTCACCGGATGGTGGAATCAAACCCAGCTCCCTAGTGCTATGAGGCAACAGTACTGACCACTGAGCCACTTTGGATAGTGATAGCGCGCAAGGATTTGCGGGGGAAAGCTGGAGATTGGGACTGGACAATGCAGTCAGACTTGCTAACAGAGCCATTGCGAGTTGGGCTGGATGGGCTAAACAGTCTCCTTCTTCCCCATAACTCAGTCATGGAGATGTACAGTGCAGAAACAGACCCTTTGGTCAACTCATTCATGCTGACCAGATATCCTAAATTAATCTAGTCCCATTTGCCAGCATTTGGCCCATGTCCCTCTAAACTCTTCCTATTCATTTACCCATCCAGATGCCTCTTAAATGTAATTGTACCAGCCTCCACCACTTCCTCTGGCAGCTCATTCCATACACACACCACCCTCTGCGTTATCAGGTTGCCCCTCAGGTCTCCTTTAAACCTTTCCTCTCTCACCTTAAACCTCTGCCCTCTAGTTTTAGACTCACCCACCCTGACTATTTATCCTATCAATGCCCCTCATGATTTTATAAACCTCTGCAAGGTCACCCCTCAGCCTCCAATGCTCCGGGGATAACAGCCCCAGCCTATTCAGCCTCTCCCTATAGCTAAAACCCTCCAACTCTGGCAACATCCTTGTAAATCTTTCTAAACCCTGGAAAGCACTGCCTGGAAATGTGGTGGAGGCAGGTTCAACTGAGGCAGTCAAAAGGACAGTAGGTATTTGGATGGAAATGGGTTTGCAGGGAACATGGGCAAAAGGCAGGAGATTAGCACTTGGTAATGCAGCTTTGTCAGGCATGATGGGCTGAATGGCCTCCTTCTGCACTGTAATAATTGCATGACCTGCAGGAAGTAAGCTCAGAATAGGCAGGTCTGGAGAGAAATGATAGTTTGGGGTTGAGGCTCCAAGTTCTTCATTAAGCTGTTGAACCGAAGCGTAGTATTTTGGTCAAAATGGACAGAGGTTAAAAGTGGGAATTAAAAAGGGATGGAGACAGACAAAAGATACTCCTGACATCGAGGGGAAAGTTGATGAGGGAGGAACATAAAATCTGGAACTAGAACCTGAAAGGATAATATAAAACATCACTGAAGTGGCAGAGAAGCATTTAAATGAGTTTTCCGTGCAAAGATTGGTTTGGACATGTATACAGAATATGAAAAGAATTATTATAAACCTTTGAGCCAGACAAATGTTCAGATAGTCAGTATGGTCAATGCAATTATCATTTTCAATAGAACACCATGAAATCAATAAATTCCACCATCATTCCTAAGAGCCCTAAGATTTCTTCCTATTTAGATTTGATGACATTTGCTCATTATCCTCGGGCTGAATCAAGAAATATTCCAGAAATGGTTCAAATAAGCCACAACATGAGAGCAGCAATGTCTCATGTCAGTCACAGATGGGGGCTCTGTACAGTGGTGAAAATGATGGAAACATTGGAATCTGCCTCTACTACATTCCGCAAGGAATTTCTGACAGTCTGGAGGTATTTGCAGCAGCAAGTCATTCGGAGATTTCAAGGACAGCACCCCCACACTGTCAGCGAGACTTTTGCTTGAATAACTGTCTCAAGATGACAAGAGCATTTGATAGTGGTTATGGGACATAATCGATCTTTTCTGATTTCAGTCATTACTCTGGTTGTGTACCACTGGTTGGCTCGAAGCAGACGTTTCTCAAATTGCTGACAATGTTTTAACATTCGATGTGAACCTTGGCCAATAATTAGTGCCCAACCCCACCTGCGCAGATAAGATAAAATCACACAACACCAGGTATAGTCCAGCACTCCAAAAGCTAGAGCTTCTGAGGGGAAAGATATAAAAGAGACTTAAGGGGTAACTTTTTTCAACAGAGGGTATGGAATGAGCTGCCAGAGGATGTGGTGGAGGCTGGTACAATTGCAACATTTAAGAGGCATTTGGATGGGTATATGAATAGGAAGGGTTTGGAGGGATATGGCCCGGGTGCTGGCAGGTGCGATTGGATTGGGTTGGGATATCTGGTCGGCATGGACAAGTTAGACTGAAGGGTCTCTTTCCATGCTGTACATCTCTATAACTCTTATGACCTGTTGGACTATAACTGAGTGTTGTGTGATTTTTAACTTTGTACACCCCATGTCCAACACTATCACCTCCAAATCATGCACAGGTAAGAACCAACCAGGGCAGGTATCTGATCTTCCTCTGCACCTTCTCGGTAGCTGTAACACTATATTCTGCATTCTACCATCTTGATGTACTTATGTATGGTGTGACCTGCCTGTATACCACATAAAACAACACTTTTCACTGTACCTCAGTACATGTGACAATAATAAATCAAGTCCCACATAGCCCAGACCAAGTAAGGCTGGAAATCTTCTTTCCCAAATGGGTATTCATCAATTAAAAGATTTTTTTCTAATAGAAAACAACTTTGGTTTCCTGAAACAAAAGCAGAAGTTGCTGGAAAATCTCAGCAGGTCTGGCAGCGTCTGTGCAGAGACATTGGAGTAAACATTTCAGATCCAGTGACCCTTCTGCTGAAACTTTCCAGCAATTTCTGTTTTGCTTCCAATTTCCAGCATCTGCAGTTCTTGCGGATTTTTAAAATATTGGTTCCCTAAATACCATCAGGCTAGCTTCATATTAAACTCAAGTATGACCACCCACTCCAGTGGGATTTAAAATCTTACCCTCAGAAACATCAGCCCAGGGTCCTCCCTTAGCAGATCGATATCCTTTCAGTCCCTTCTAAAGCTAGTAAATGCATAAGCATCAGGTAACAGCCATCATCTCCACAAGCTTTGGTGAAAAACAATCCACAAGAGGTTCCTTCAAGGACTTTTGCATCACTGTATTCCCCCATCAGTTCTTGAAGGGTTCAGGGGAAATATGCTAACTACTTGCTTCAGTGTAGTGCTCCCTGTTGGGCAACTGGGAGACCTGTTTCAATTGTTTATGTTAGCTGAACATCTTGACTAGATCAAATGGGTTAATGGGCTGAAAAACGGAAGATGGAGTTCAATCTGGATAAGTACAATGTCTTGCAATTTGGTACAACAAATGGAAGTAGGAGCTTTACAATTAATGGTCAGGACTTAGGTAGTGTTGTAGGACACTGTGTTTTGGGGACCTGTGTTTGAACCCCAACATAGTGGAACTAGAGTTCAATGAAAATCAATAATAATGATGAGCATGAATTGTTGGCAGGGGTAGAGGGAAGCCCATTTGATTCACTGATATCCTTTAGGGAAGAAAATCTGCCATTCTTACCTGGTCTGGCCTACATGTGACTCCAGACCCAAAGCAATGTGGTTGAGTCTTAACTGCCCTCTGGGCAATTAGGGCTGGGCAATAGATACTGAGCTGACCAGCGACCCACACAGCCTGTGAATAAATACAAATCAGTCAGAGCAGGAGCTGGAGCTCTGCTGAAGCATCATCTAGATTTAAACTACTCTCTCTCTCTTTGTGAGTACTGCCTGACCCAGTGTGATCTCCAGCATTTCCACCTCCTGCTCCAATGAGGTGTCTCACAGTTCCCACAATTTCAAATCCTAACTATTTTGAACAGTAGTTTAGATTAGATTCCCTACAGTGTGGCAACAGGCCCTTCAGCCCAACCAGTCCACACCAACTCCCCAAAGAGTAACCAACCCAGACCCATTTCCCCTTGACTAATGCACCTAATAATAAAGGAATTCAGCATGGCCAAATTCCTCCTCATGTGGGAGGAAACTGGAGGACCCAGGGAAAACCCACGCAACCACATGGAAACTGTACAAACTCCACACAGACAGTCACCCGAGGCTGGAATCGAACCTGGATCCCTGGCGCTGTCAGGCAGCGGTGCTAACCACTGAGTTTCTGTGCCATCCAGATGTTGACTATGATAGTGCTGTTGGTCTGGGTTAGAGTGATGCTGGAAAAGCAGGTCAGGCAGCATCCGAGGAGCAGGAACATCGGCGCTGAGGCCGACATCCTTCATCAGGTTGAACAGCTCCGGCCTTCCTGATGAAGGGCTTTTGCCCAAAACGTCGATTTTCCTGCTCCTCGGATGCTGCCTGACCTGCTGTGCTTTTCCAGCAACACACTCTCCACTCTAATCTCCAGCATCTGCAGTCCTCACTGTCTCCATATCCCTCCAAACCCTTCCTATTCATAAAGCCATCCAGATGCCTTTTGTACCAGCTTCAACCACTTCCTCGGGCAGCTCATTCACTACACGCACCACCCTCTGTGTGAACAAGTTGCCCCTTAGGTCTCTTTTATATCTTTCCCCTCTCACCCTAAACCTAATGCCCTCTTGTTCTGGACTTGCCCACCCCAGGGAAAAGACCTTGTCTATTTATCCTATCCATGCCCTTCGTGATTTTTCAATCAGCTCATGTTCTATCTCTTGTTGGAAGGTTACAGGTTATGAAATGTCTCATTGTTCATATTTCCACAGAGTCCACCTGACTTGGTGAGTATTAATTGCATTTTTCCATTAATATGATTAATAATTTTTGCATGATTTCAAGGCTGATCCTGCGGAGATTGACTGTGGTATAATAATGACACATGTACATGCTTAATACTTTATTAAAGGGAAATAGACTCTTGGCTTTAATTAGGGATGTGATGGCTGAATGGTGACGTTGCGAGACTATTCATGTACAGAAGCGGCCTTGGATGAAGGTGAGGGAGGAGGTGTGGGCACAGGTTTTACCGTTCCTGCGTTGGCAGGGGAAGGTGCCAGGATGGGACGGTGGGTTGTTTGGGCGCGTGGACCTGACCAGGTAGTCACGGAGGGAACGATCTTTGCAGAAGGTGGAAAGGGGTGGGGAGGGAAATGTATCCCTGGTGGTGGGGTCTGTTTGGAGGTGGCGGAAATGTCGGCAGATGATTTGGTTTATGCGAAGGTTGATAGGGTGGAAGGTTTTCTCTTCACTGATGCTGCCTGACTCACTGTGATTTCCAGCATTTTTAGTTTTCCTGAAAACATACCCTGCCTAAAGGAGTCTTCCACATTCATCAAAGTTTTACCTGCACATCCACTAATATCATTTATTGTATCCATTGCTCCCGATGCGGTCTCCTCTACACTGGGGAGACTGGATGCCTCCTAGCAGAGCGCTTTAGGGAACATCTCCGGGACACCCGCACCAATCAACCACACCGCCCAACATTTCAACTCCCCCTCCCACTCTGCCGAGGACATGGAGGTTCTGAGCCTCCTTCACCGCTGCTCCTTCACCACCAGACGCCTGGAGGAAGAACGCCTCATCTTCTGCCTTGGAACACTTCAACCCCAGGGCATCAATGTGGACTTCAACAGTTTCCTCATTTCCCCTTCCCCACCTCACCCTAGTTCCAAACTTCCAGCTCAGCACTGCCCCCATGACTTGTCCTACCTGCCTATCACCTTTTCCACCTATCCACTCCACCCTCCCCCCGCCCCCGATCTATCACCTTCATCCCCTCCCCCACTCACCTATTGTACTCTATGCTACTCTCTCCCCACCCCTGCCCTCCTCGAGCTTATCTCTCCACACTTCAGGCTCTCTGCCTTTATTCCTGATGAAGGGCTTTTGCTCGAAACATTGATTTTACTGCTCCTTGGATGCTGCCTGAACTGCTGTGCTCTTCCAGCACCACTAATCCAGAAGAGAAAACAAGCTAACATTAACAGTCATGTAGACTCAAAATGTTACCTTGCTCTCACTCCACAGATGCTCCCTGACCCTCTGTGATCTCCAGCATTTTTTGTTTTCAGCACAGATTCCAGCCTTTGCAATGATTTACTCCAACACATGTTCTTGGGACCTGAGTTCGAATCCCAGTGAAACTTGAATTCAATTATTTTTTTCAGATCTGGGATTAAGACTACCATGAAATGATCAGAAAAACCTGTCCGGTTCACTAATGTCCTTTAGGGAAGGAAACTCTTATCTGATATGGTCCACACGTGACTCTGGACCCACAACAATGTGATTGAATTAGGAAATTAGGGATTGGCAGGAAATGCTGATCTAGCCATCACACCCACGAATAGGTTTTTAAAAAAATCATTCTTGTTTTGCACGTGAGCTGGAACGCTCGAAAGGTTTCGTCAGCCCACGGGTGTGGGGAAATTATCAGTTCAGATATAATATTCTTACTGAAGCATGGATGTATCAGGAACAAATGAATCATGCTGGGTGAAAGTATGGACGACAGATGCTGGAGGTTAGTCGCGAATGTGGTGTTGGAAAAGCACAGCAGGTCAGGCAGCGTCGGAGGAGCAGGAGAATCAACGTTTCAGGCAAAAGCCCTTCATCAGGAATGAGGCTGAGAGCCTCAGGGATAGTGAAACATATGAGGGTGGGGAGAAGGTAGTTGAGAGTGCAATAGGTGGATGGAGTTGGCGATAACGATGATAGGTCGGAGGAGAGGGTGGGGCGGATAGGTGAGAAGGAAGATGGATAGGTGGGACAGGTCATGAGGGCGGTGTTGAGCTGGAAGGTTGAGAATGGGATAAGGTGGGGGGAGGGGTAATATGGAAACTGGTGAAGTCCGCATTGATGCCATTGGGGTTGAAGTGTTCTGAGGCGGAAGATGAGGAATTCTTCCTCCAGGTGTCGGGTGGTAAGGGAGTGACGATGGAGGAGGCCCAGGACCTGCATGTCCTCGGCAGAGTGGGAGGGAGAGTCAAAAGTGTTCGGTCACGGGATGGTGGAGTTAGTTGGTGCAAGTGTCCTGGAGATGTTCCCTGAGGCGCAGTGCGAGAAGGTGACTGTCCTGTTTCTGTTGCTCCCAATACAGTCTCCTCTACACTGGGGAGACAGGGTCACCTACTTGCAGAGCACTTCAGAGAATATTTCCGGGACACCCGTACCAATCAACCCTACCGCCCTGTGGCCCAAACACTTTCACTCTCCCTCCCACTCTGCCAAGGACATGCAGGTCCTGGGCCTCCTCCACCGCCACTCCCTTACCACCTGACACCTGGAGGAAGAACGCCTCATCTTCCACTTCGGGACCTTCCAACCCCACGGCATCAATGTGGACTTCACTAGTTTCCTCATTTCCCCTCCCCCCACCTTATCCCAGTTCCAATCCTCCAACTCAACACCACCCTCATGACCTATCCTACCTGTCCATCTTCCTTCCCACCTCTCCGCTCCATCCTCCCTTCTGACCTATCACCTTTACCCCAGCCTCCACATCCATGTATCGCACTCTCAGCTACCTTTCCCCCAGCCCCACCCCCCTCCCATTTATCTCTCCGCCCCCAAGGCTCCCAGCCTCATTCTTGATGAAGGGCTCCAGCCCAAAATGTTAATTTTCCTGCTCCTCGGATGCTGCCTGGCCTGCTGTGCTTTTCCAGCACCACTCTCTCGAGTCATAGACGTTGTCCAGATTTCAGTCATCAATTGGCAAATTAATATGGTTTTTATGACACTCCAGGTTCTGCATTAATAATAATACTAATTAAGACATGGATGGGCATCCAATAGAGGGGCTTCAGTGTCATATAAATAAGAATAATGACATCTAGTTGCTAAGGAGGTTTCTTCTCCTGGTGATTCAAGATGATTGACAAGGTAACAACGGATTAGGAACAAAAATTGTCCTTTACACAGTGTACAGGATCCATGAGGCACTGTCTGAGAACACTTTGGTGGTTCACATATCAACTTCAAAACAGAATTGGATACGGATAGGTGGAGGCTGGTATAATTACAACATTTAAGAGGCATTTGGATGGGTATATGAATAGGAAGGGTTTGGAGGGATATGGGCCGGGTGCTGGCAGGTGGGACTAGATTGGGTTGGGATATCTGGTCGGCATGGACGGGTTGGACCGAAGGGTCTGTTTCCATGCTGTACACCTCCATGACTCTAAGTAGGCCATTCGGCCCTTCAAACCTACTTTGCCAATTATCACGATCATGGCTGATCAGCCAACTCAGAATAAAACAAAGAACTGCAGATTCTGAAGAGCTGGAACAAAAACAGAAATTGTTGGAAAAACTCAGCAGGTCCTGCAGCATCTGTGGAGAGAAATCAGAGTTAATGTATCAGGTTGAGTGTCCTTTCCTCAGAACTGATGCTGGCCAGGAAAGCTTTGGTTCATTCACAGAAGGTAAGGTGGGGGGATGAGGTAAGGACTAAATGATAGATAGTTAGAGCTCAAAGAGAGAGAAGAACACTTGGACAGGCAAAGGAGTGGACAACGATCTGGCTAGGAAGGTGAATAGCTATTAATAGAGACTATTAGTGGCTAACAATGTGTAGTGTGTAATAGCAGACAGTGTGAGAACAAGGCCTGGTGTGTGGGGTTTGGGTTAAGGACACGGGAGAGCTGAAGCCCTAAAGTTATTGCACTTGATATCGAGGTGCCGAAGGGTGTCCAAGCGGAAAATGAGGTGCTGTTCTTCCAGCCTGCGCTGAGCTTCGCTGGAGCACTGCAGCAAACCTGAGATGGAGATGTTGGCCAGGGAACAGGGTGGGGTGTTAAAGTGACAGGAACTGGAATCTCAGGGTCTGTTTTGCAGGCAGAATGTAGATGTTCTGTGAAGTGGTCATTTCCCCAGTGCGGAGAAGACCACAGTGAATACAGCTGACCAGACTGTGTGAAATGCAGGTGAAGAGCTGCTTCGCATGAACAGTACGTTTGGACCTTTGAGCCCAGCTATCCCCAGAAATGGAAACAGATGTGTTGGGTGGGGGAGGCAAGCAAAATCGATAAACTCCTTCCTCAATATGCAAGGGGCCAGGAAAATCCCTTTGTCTGCCTACCCTGTTCAGATCTCTCTCTCCTCCCTCTCTCTGGGTTCTGTCTCCATCTCTCCACTCAGCTTTCCCCTACAGCGGCCAGCCCTCTCTTTTCCGTACATGCCACTTTTTCCCAGGGCCTATCAGTTCTGATGGAGAATCACTGGATTTGCAATGTTAATTCCCTTTCTCTCTCCCCTGATGCTGTCCGACCTGTTTCACCAGTATTTTCTGTTCAGTTTCAGCCGGCTCCAAACCCAGTTTCAGATTTCAATCCTTTTAACTCGCAGAATTGTATCTAATTCTTGCTTCGGTGCATTCAGTGCTTTGGTCTCAAATGGCTTTCAGTGGCAAAGAATTCCACAGACTCACACTGTCTGGATGACGAAATGTCACCTTAGCTCAGTCCGAAATGGCTTACCCTGTTTCCTTAAACTGTAAGCACCCCCCACCCCGCAGCAGAGTCTGAATTTCCTGGTCATTGGGATCATCCTTCCTGCATTTACTCTGTCCAGAAGAACAAAACAGGAACACAGGGAGAGGGCAGAGGAGCGGAATTAACTATGTGTTGTTGGTCATGACAAGGTGAGTGAACTCGTTTGATATTTTTATGGCTGTACGATAATGTTACTTGCTATTGTTTGGGAGAACCCTCAAAGAAGACTGGCACAGTGGCACAGTGTTTAGCAACACTGCCTCACGGCACCAGGGACCCAGGTTCATTTGCATATTCTCCCCGTGTCTGCATGGATTCCTCCAGATGCTCTGGTTTCCTCCCACAGTCCAAAGATGTGCAGGTTAAGGTGGATTGCCCATGGTAAATTACCCATAGTGTTTAAGAATGTGCAAGCTCGTTGGGTTGGATATGGTAAATGTGGGGTTCCAGCGACTGGATGCGAGTCTGGAATGGCTGCTCTTTGGAAGGTCAGTGCAGACCTGATGAGCTGAATGGCCTCTGTTATGAAGTAGCAGGTGTGTACCTTTGAGAGAGTGAGTGCTGTTTTGCACTGAGAGCTTACAAGCACCTGTAATATGACTAGCTAGCAGTCTCAGAGTGTACTGGAAAATTGAAAATGTGTAACATTGGGCTGTGGAATAGATATCTGGGTTGTTTTGACAACAATCTAAATCTAACAATTCAGTTTGAATTATTACCCTGGATACTAAAACCCAATCAATTTTGAATTTATTGTTTTGCCAACATCAAACCAATGACATGATCCAATGTTTGGGGTACAACAAAGTAGGTGTTGGGAAGTTAGACAGAGAATAGACTAGAATGAAAGAATCCCTACAGTGTGAAAATAGATCCTTTGGCCCAAAAATTCTGCCCAGATCCATTCCCCAAATATATTACTCTACACTTACCCCAAACTAATGTGCCTAACCTATACATCCCTGAACACTATGGAGAATTTAGCCTGGCCAATTCACCTGACCTGCACATTTTTGGATTGTGAGAGGAAACCGGAGCACCCGGAGGAAACCCACACAGACACGGTGAGAATGTGTAAACTCCACACAGTCGCCTGAGGCAGGAATCCAGCCTAGGGCCCTGACACTGAGGCAGCAGTGCTAACCACTGAGCCACTGTGCCCCCCGGTAGAGTAAACTGCCATCATGAGAGATTGTCATTCAACATACTCTCTATCAAAGGTACCTTTTTCATATGAAACATCTTTGCAGCAAAAGACCGAAGACAACCCAGGGAGATCTAAAGCTGAAAGAAGGGGGACACCGGAGACAGCAGTCACTGTATGGATTTGAAATTAACTTGACGTAATTTTACTATGGGTTTCATGGGAACAGCATATTGTTATCGAGTTGTGGGCAAATAACACGCAATTAAGAGAAAGATGGCTTATAGTTGTAAATAATTGTTGTTTAATGTTCACTTTTACAGTTAAGGAATTAATTAATATTTTTTTCTTTAAATAGTGGGATTTTGGAGTTCTCTGTCATTCAAACATTAATGGATTAAGAGGCGAGGTGAGCTTGACTGGGGGTTTGGGTTAATTAACAGAAGGGTTCACTGCCGCGAGGGTTCGGGTCCGTGATTTGGACAGGTTTAGACAGATCCAGTCTGAGATTTGAGAGATTTGGGGAATAAAAGACTCCAGCAGATTTAAACTGTTGCTGATTACTGCCTTCAATCTTCAAATAAAATGTGGGTGAGACATGTTTTTAATTCAGTTAGTTGTGGTTGGTTAAATTAAAAGTGAGAGCAATGGGTCTCAAGATTGCTAAAGAGGTTCTGGGGTTTGAGGATGATTCCCAAATTTGCCAAGAAAGTTTAGAAAGATAGAAAAAGGCCACACTTTTCGAATTAGCAAAGAGGTTAGAATTAGGAACAAAAGTAAAGCTGAAATTGTAAGGGAGTTAGTCAAGCATTTAGGTGTGTCAGAAAAACAGACAAGTGTGAACAAAGAACAAAGAGATCAGGAACAGGCCCTTTGGCCCTCCAAGCCTGAGCCAATCCAAATCCATTGCCTAAGCCTGTTGCCCAATTCCTAAGCATCTATATCCCTCTGCTCCCCACCTACTCATGCATCTGTCCAGATGCATCTTAAATGAATCTACTGTGCCTGCCTCTACCACCTCTGCTGGCAACACATTCCAGACACCCACCACCCTCTGTGTGAAGTACTTGCCACATATAACCCCCTTAAACCTTTCACCTCTCGTTATTGAATCCTTTACCTTGAGTAAAAGCTTATCTTTATCCACCCTGTCTATACCCTTCATGATTTTACAGACCTCAATCTCCTTTTTTCTAATGAATACAAACCTAACCTATGCAAGCTCTCTTCATAGCTAGCACCTTCCATGCAGTAGAGTTAGAAAAAAACTTAAATTACAATTGAGGAGAATGGAGTTAGAAGATAAAGAAACAAGAGAGAAGAGAATGAGAAAAAGAGAGAGAGAGAAGAAAAAGAGAGAGAGAAAGAGATAAAAGAAGGAGAGAGGAAGACAGAAAGAGGAAAAAGAGAAAGTTCTTAGTCGAGTAGAGACAGAGAAGAGAGGGAGAGAGAAAAAAGAGAAAAAAGAGAAAATGAGAGAGAATATGAACTTGAGAAGATGTGAGTTAGTCAGGAAAGTCAAGTTAACAGGATGGAGTGGTCAGAGGACTTGTGGGTAATGCTAGTTCAGACTAAGCTGGTCGCCAGAGCTAGTGAGGTATTTTCAGAGCTGTCAGATGAGGGGAAAAGAGATGATGCAGATGTCAAACAAACTATTTGAAGTGCTTACGAATTGGTACCAGAAGTGTATGGACAACGGTTCAGAAACATAAAGAGGAAACCAGGTCAGACTTATGCTGAATTTGAAAGAATTAAACATAGTAATTTTGATTGATGTGTGCAGGTCTTAAAACTAGATAAGACCTATGAGGCTCTAAGAGAGATTATCCTGCTGGAGGAGTTTAAAAACCCACTTCCAGAGATGGTAAGAATTCACGTGGATGAACAGAAAGTTCAAGAAGAGAGGAGAGCAGCACAGATGGCAGATGAATATGTATTGGTGCATAAGGGAAAGCTTAGCTTCTGGCAAGAATTTCATCCTGTGAGGGATGGAAATTGGGAGGAGGGGAGATCCTACACTACAAAACAAAGAGTAGAGCGCACTGGTAAGAACTTGCCACAGGTTAAAAAGAAACCCAAGAGGGTGGACAGGAGATGAAAGTCCTCAGGTGTTTCCACTGTGGTAAAGTGGGACATGTAAAGTCACAGTGCTGGTCGTTAAAGAAAGGCGCTGTGGAAAAAGATGTGGTAATAGAGGCTAAGCTAGTGGCATTAGTGAAAGTAGTAAAGAAAACTCCAAGAAAAGTCAAGGAGCTGCAGGATAGTTCACAGCCTAGGGAGGGGATGGGATATGGAGTTAGTACCTGATCTCTATAAAGACTTCACCTCTGGGTAAAGTTTATTGTACCCAAAATCCACAAACCTGACTGCCCCGGTCAGCCCATTGTCTCAGCATGCTCCTACCCCACTGAACTTATCTTGCATACCTTGACACTGCCCTGTCCTCCTTGGTCCAGGATATCTACACATACGTTCATACACCACCCACACCCTCCACCTCCTCCTTGACTTTCATTTCCCTGACACCCAACGCTTCATCTTTGCCATGGACATCCAGTTGCTGTACACATCCATCTGCCATGACAAAGGCTTCCAAGCCCTCCATTTCTTCCTCTCACGCCAACCCAACCAGTATCCTTCCACTGACACTCTCATTCGTTTGGCTGAAATTGTCCTCATCCTCAACCATTTCTCTTTCAAATCCTCCCACTTTCTCCAGACCAAAGTGGTAGCCATGGGTACACACATGGGGCCCAGCTGTGCCTGTCTTTGTCGGTTATGTGAAACAGTCCATCTTCCGCAGTTACACTGGCTCCACTACCCACCTTTTCCTCTGCTACATCGATGACTGTATCAACATCACCTCATGCTTCCACGAGGAGGTTGAACAGTTTTTCAACTTTACAAACACCTTCAACCCTGACATCAAGTTTACCTGGACCATCTCGGACACCTCCCTCCTCTTTCTGGACCTCTTCATTTCTGGTGACTGACTCACCTCAGGCATATACTTCAAACCCACTGATTCCTACAGCTACCTGGACTACACCTCCTCCCTCCCGGCCTCCTGTGAACAATGCTATCCCTTAGTCCGAATTCCTCCGCTGCATCTGCTCCCAATTCCACTATAGAACACAGCAGATGGACTTCTTCAAAGACTGCAATTTCCCCTCTCATGTGGTCATAGAGTCATAGAGTCACAAAGATATATAGCATGGAAACAGACCCTTCGCTCCAACCCATCTATGCCGACCAGATATCCCACCTGCCAGCAACTGGCCCATATCCCTCCAAACCCTTCCTATTCATATACCCATCCAAATGCCTCTTAAATGTGGCCAATGATGCCCTTCAGCTCATCTCCTCCACCTCCTCCAATTCCATCCTCAAACCCCACCCCTCCAACTGCAACAAGGACAAACAACCCCCCACTCCTCACCTTCCATCCCACCAACCTCTGGATGCATCGCATCAGCCTCCGCCATTTCTGCCACCTACAAACAGAACCCCCCCCCCACCAGAGATATATCTCCCTCCTCACCGCTATCTGCATTCCACAGAGATCATTCCCTCTGCAACTCTCTTGTTAGATCCACGACACTCACCAACCCATCCTCCACTCCTGACAACTTCCCCTGCCACCACAAGAATTGCAAAACCTGTGTCCACACCTCCCCTTTACCTCTATCCAATGTCCCAAAGGATCCTCCCACATCCATCAGAGATTTACTTGTACTTCCACACACGTCATCTACTGTGTTCACTGCTCTCAATGTGGTCTCCTCTACATTGGGAAGACAGGGTACAAACTTGCAGAGCATTTCAGAGAACATCTCTGGGACACATGTACTAATCAACCCCAATGCCCCGTGGCCAAACTCTTCAACTTCCCTACTCAAGCTAACTTAAGGTTTGTACTTGCAGAATTATATTTGTAGATACATTTATTTCGCTCAAAAAATGCAAAACCTGCAGGCAGTCACTTTGGAAATAGAACCAGTCTGGCTCAAGATTGGGTTACAGCCAGGCTCTAACTCACACCTTTAATGCATTGTCTGAACTGAGATGTCACCTTTTGTTATGAAACCTTAACTTATCTTGAGAAGGTGACTTAAAAGAAGTTCTGGGGTTTACATATTAATGAACCGAAACCTGCAACCCATTCTAAAAGATGAAAGATTTAACAACAATCCAGATTTGTTCCATACATCATTTCAGTTGCATGACACTGTAATCTTTTGCTATAAAATCTGTGTATTATGGTCTTATTCTCCACAACCACCTGATGAAGGAGCAGCACTCCGAAAGCTAGTGCTTCCAAATAAACCTGTTGAACTATAACCTGGTGTTGTGTGATTTTTAACTTTGTCCATCACCAGTCCAACATTGGATCCTCCACACCTTGTTCAAGAAGGGCAGCAGAGATAGGCCAGGTAATTGCCAACTAGATGGCCTGACGTCAGGGCTGGGGAAGTAACTGGAAAACATTCGGAAGGACAGTATAAGATAATGTAGATGTTGAGTATCTCTTCCCCAAGGCAGATATGTTTAAGATCAGAGATCAGAAGGTTAAGGCGAGAAGTAAATGTTTTAGAGGGCGGTAGAAATGTAGAATACGCTGTCTGGGAGAATAGTGATGGCAGGTACTGTTGCAGCATTTAGGAAGCACCTGGAAGCATTTGGAATGTCAGGGCGTAGAAGGCTATGGATCAAGTGCAGGTAAATGGGATTAGTGTACTTTGGTGGTTGTAGGTTGGCATAGACATGGTGGGCTGAAGTGCCTGTTTCTAAGCTGCATCACTCTGTGGCTCTCTCTATGACTTTGCTCTACTATCTCTTTAAACACTTTCCATCACTATTAATCATCAGGCCCTCTGTAAGACATTTTCTTTACATATAGTGGAGAAATGTGCACTGATCTAAACTAAGGTGTTCAAAATGAATGCTCCAATTCAGAAAAGCTAATATCTGCACGACAGTGAAGGTTTCACTGAAACAGATTGGGCCAAGTGTAAAGCTTTTGTTAGATTTTCTTTACCAGAACAGAACATCGCTGTTGGGTTCCTAAGAAACGAGGAGCAGGTCCATGATCATTTCAAATATCCAGCTATATTTCTTCTTGTATGTAGACAGCATGATTGCCAGTTGAGAACTCTGTGGTAACAGCATTTTTCATACCTTTTATACATTTTTAATATCCTCCCAGAAACTGCAAACTATGGTCAGTACATTCTGTTAATCTACTCCATGATATCTTCACAGTACATCCTCCAATAACTTGGTGCAAATTGTTCCCCACATCCTAACCACAAGAGACCTGGGTTCAACTTGCACATTCTCCCCGTGTCTGCGTAGGTTTCCTCTGTGTGCTCTGGTTTCCTCCCACAGTCCAAAAATATGCAGGTTAGGTGCATTGGCCATGCTAAATTGCCCATAGTGTTAGGTGAAGGGGTAAATGTAGGGGAATGGGTCTGGGTGGGTGCGCTTTGGTGGGTCGTTGAGGACTTGTTGGGCTGAAGGGTCCTGTTTCCACACTGTAAGTAATCTAATGTAATCTAATCTAATCTAATCTAAGAGCTAGGCAACATCACTACTCTCAAATCTGCTTCAAACTGATCTCCTTAGTCTCCACCAAATCCGCAAGTCAGTTCTTTGCGACAGCATTTGTAAACCAAAACCTTGTACGCTGTAGTTTACTCACGCAATTTTAAATATACTCCACAAATCCCCATTTTGCATCTTCCCAAACAGAATCACACAAGCAAGGTGGGCAAATAATAGTATATAGGTCACCTAGAATGTTAAAGAGCAGTAAAACATATGTTGGAGAAATTGAGCCCAGTGGATCAGAGACCACAAACCAGGATCGCAGTGAAATTGACAAGCAGTTTAATTAAACAAAGCGATCATGCAGAAGAGAAATTGACCAGGCTGACACAGAACTGATCCTCTGCACAGATGGCCAGAATGTGCTTCCCAGAACAAAAGGTGCCGGCATGATCTGTAGGGTTACAACACAAAGGTGATAATTGTGAAGCAGTTATAGTACAATGGGGAAAATTGTAAAGAGATTAAAACAAGAATAAGCTGAATAGAAGTTAATCAAGCGTCCAGCAGTATCAATTCATTTGTATTTGAAACAGGAGATACCAGACAAAAGTGAGGGCTGCAGATGCTTGAGATTAGAGTCAAGGATGTGATGCTGGAAAAGCACAGCAGGTCAGGAAAATCGACGTTTCCGGCAAAAGCCCTTCAACAGGAGATTCCAGCCATCTCTGTGAGTGGGTGAGAATGTCTTCTAGAGGATTCTTCATTGTATTTCCCATCCACACAAATATGTGGAAATGTTCCTTCTCCTGCCATCCAGGTCTGTCCATTGTGTTCCTCCTGGGAGTGAAGAATTCTGGGGTCTCTCGGTGTGTTGTTTTGTTTATGCGGTATCAGTTTCAATGGGAAATAGGGTGTTGGGACTGCAGTGCTAAACTGGGCTAGGAGTTGATTGTGAAAGCTGTTTTAGGAAGTGTATTCTCTGATCTGGGAGGAGCTTGGCCATGTCTGGTTTCTATGTTCGCCTCTTTGACCAAGACTGGGGGCACTCTGGGTAGTTTCTGTATGTGTTGGCAAGTGTGATTTCTGTGTTTTGCAGGCCAGCTTCTGTGTTTTTTTTATGTGGTCATGCTGTGGGTGAGGAGGGTGGCAGATCTTTTTCCCACAACATGGGACTTTAGGCTTCTGCATTTGCTGCACACAACATTCAAACAACATAAACAAGAAAAACAGAATAAGTGCAAGAAATATACAAAAAGGTTCTGGATTAGTGGTGCTGGAAGAGCACAGCAGTTCAGGCAGCATCCAAGGAGCTTCGAAATCGACGTTTCGGGCAACAGCCCTTCATCAGGAATAAAGGCAGTGAGCCTGAAGTACATAGAACATAGAACAATACAGCACAGAACAGGCCCTTCGGCCCACGATGTTGTGCCGAACTTCTATCCTAGATTAAGCACCCATCCATGTACCTATCCAAATGCCGCTTAAAGGTCGCCAATGAATCTGACTCTACCACTCCCACGGGCAGCGCATTCCATGCCCCCACCACTCTCTGGGTGAAGAACCCACCCCTGACATCTCCCCTATACCTTCCACCCTTCACCTTAAATTTATGTCCCCTTGTAACACTCTGTTGTACCCGGGGAAAAAGTTTCTGACTGTCTACTCTATCTATTCCTCTGATCATCTTATAAACCTCTATCAAGTCACCCCTCATCCTTCGCCGTTCCAACGAGAAAAGGCCGAGAACTCTCAACCTATCCTCGTACGACCTACTCTCCATTCCAGGCAACATCCTGGTAAATCTTCTCTGCACCCTCTCCAAAGCTTCCACATCTTTCCTAAAGTGAGGCGACCAGAACTGCACACAGTACTCCAAATGTGGCCTAACCAAAGTCCTGTACAGCTGCAACATCACCTCATGACTCTTGAATTCAATCCCTCTGCTAATGAACGATAATACTCCATAGGCCTTCTTACAAACTCTATCCACCTGAGTGGCAACCTTCAAAGATCTATGTACATAGACCCCAAGATCCCTCTGTTCCTCCACCTGACCAAGAACCCTACCATTAACCCTGTATTCCGCATTCTTATTTGTTCTTCCAAAATGGACAACTTCACACTTGGCAGGGTTGAACTCCATCTGCCACTCCTCAGCCCAGCTCTGCATCATATCTAAGTCCCTCTGCAGCCGACAACAGCCCTCCTCACTGTCCACAACTCCACCTATCTTTGTATCATCTGCAAATTTACTGACCCACCCTTCGACTCCCTCATCTAAGTCATTAATAAAAATTACAAACAGCAGAGGACCCAGAACTGATCCCTGCGGAACTCCACTTGTAACTGGACTCCATGCTGAATATTTACCATCTACTACCACTCTCTGACTTCGACCGGTTAGCCAGTTTTCTATCCAATTGGCCAAATTTCCCTCTATCCCATGCCTCCTGACTTTCCGCATAAGCCTACCATGGGGAACCTTATCAAATGCCTTACTAAAATCCATGTACACTACATCCACTGCTCTACCCTCATCCACATGCTTGGTCACCTCCTCGAAGAATTCAATAAGACTTGTAAGGCAAGACCTACCCTTCACAAATCCGTGCTGGCTGTCCCTAATCAAGCAGTGCCGTTCCAGATACTCGTAAATCCTATCCCTCAGTACCCTTTCCATTACTTTGCCTACCACAGAAGTAAGACTAACTGGCCTGTAATTCCCGGGGTTATCCCTATTCCCTTTTTTGAACAGGGGCACAACATTCGCTACTCTCCAGTCCCCTGGTACCACCCCCGTTGCCAGTGAAGACGAGAAGATCATTGCCAACGGTACTGCAATTTCCTCTCTTGCTTCCCACATAATCCTAGGATATATCCCGTCAGGCCCGGGGGACTTGTCTATCCTCAAGTTGTTCAAAATGTCCAACACATCTTCCTTCCTAACAGATATCTCTTCTAGCTTATCAGTCCGTTTCACACTCTCCTCTTCAACAATACAGTCCCTCTCGTTCGTAAATACTGAAGAGAAGTGCTTGTTCAAGACCTCTCCTATCTCTTCCGACTCAATACACAGTCTCCCACCACTGTCCTTGATCGGACCTACCCTCGTTCTCGTCATTCTCAGTGTGGAGAGATAAGCTAGAGGAGGGTGGGGGTGGGGAGAAAGTAGCATAGAGTACAATGGGTGAGTGGGGGAGGGGGTGAAGGTGATAGGTCAGGGAAGAGAGGGTGGAGTGGATAGGTGGAAAAGGAGATAGGCAGGTAGGACAAGTCCGGACAAGTCATGGGGACAGTGCTGAGCTGGAAGTTTAGAACTAGGGTGAGGTGGGGGAAGGGGAAATGAGGGAACTGTTGAAGTCCACAGTGATGCTGTGGGGTTGAAGTGTTCCGAGGCGGAAGATGAGGCGTTCTTCCTCCAGGCGTCTGGTGGTGAGGGAGTGGCGGTGAAGGAGGCCTAGGACCTCCATGTCCTGGGCAGAGTGGGAGGGGGAGTTGAAATGTTGGGCCATGGGGTGGTGTGGTTGATTGGTGCGGGTGTCCTGGAGATGTTCCCTAAAGCGCTCTGCTAGGAGGCACCCAGTCTCCCCAATGGAGAGGAGACCTCATCGGGAGCAACGGTAACAAAAAGGTGTTTACATTGAGTTCACATTCTATAATAAGTCCTGCCCTTTTGATGCAGGATATTGTCAAGCAAACACACAAAATACACTTAGTTAGTAATGCAATTAACCTCCCATCTTGGGCTGTTGTAACGATTCTTCTCAAGCTTCATGTCCAGTGACTGGTTGCTTGTTCAAGGACTCAAAGTCTGTATCCACCTTGAGGGTGCCTCTTCAATATATTTCCTTCCTTGCTGATTTTATGATGATTGGGTGATTGAGTGGTCATTACCTCCATGTGCAACTGTCCCATCATGTCTACAATGTGCATGTCTCAAACAATACAGCTCGAACAAATTACAGTGCGTTCATTAGGCTTTATCTTCAGCTTATGCTTCCCCTCTTTTATTTTTGTCAAGATATCTGTAGGAGAAAGTGAGGACTGCAGATGCTGGAGATCAGAGCTGAAAATGTGTTGCTGGAAAAGCGCAGCAGGTCAGGCAGCATCCAAGGAGCAGGAGAATCAACATTTCGGGCATGAGCCCTCCTTCAGGAATGAGGAAAGTGTGTCCAGCAGGCTAAGATAAAAGGTAGGGATGAGGGACTTGGGGGAGGGGCGTTGGGAATGCAATAGGTGGAAGGAGGTCAAGGTGAGGGTGATAAGGTGAGGGTGATAGGCCGGAGTGGGGGTAGAGGCGGAGAGGTCAGGAAGAGGATTACATCTTAGGAAGGTGGTGCTGAATTCGAGGGTTGGGACTGAGACAAGGTGGGGGGAGGGGAATTGAGGAAACTGGAGAAATCTGAGTTCATCCCTTGTGGTTGGAGGATTCCTAGGCGGAAGATGAGGCGCTCTTCCTCCAGCCATCATGTTGCTATGGTCTGGCAATGGAGGAGTCCAAAGACCTGCATAAGATATCTGAATCTCATCTTTTTTCGGCCCTTTCCCTCCAGCTTACCATTGCTGTTAGAAAGTCAGTTTCTCTATGAGTTACGTGTCAGTATCTTATCATTTAAGCTAATCTTTTGTGCTCTTCCAAGTCACACTAATCTGTTTGTCAAGTGGGTGCACGTATCTGAAACCTATTCTCAGTGCAATTTTTTTAACCAGCATTTCCTCGTGGTTGTTACTTCTGAGGCAACTATCGCTATGACAGACTTAGATCGGTATCCCCCCAAGACCATATCATGCATTCCTGACTCTCGTATAATCTTATCAAAAGATCTGTGAGATTCCACTTATTGTAGAAAACAACACATCTCACCACCTATTGTCCCAATGCCTCAGGTAGTGACTTGATTATCAAATTCAATTCTCTTGAAAGGAAGGACAAAGACACAACCATCACCAAGAGAAAGCCATCCGTTGAGTACTCTCATCTAAACTTGCTTTTCACTAAAATGCATGTTAACTTCAATTGCCATTTCAGCCCATTATTTTAATTTGTTTTTTCTTCTACCACTACTCTCCTTCCCTAATTACTTCATCTCATACAATTTTGCAATTTAACTATTACCACCTATCTAATTCCAGAGATTTGGAATCCACAGAAATCATCTTATAACACTTTAAAACAAAAGTCCAACATTTCTGTTTGCTTCAGGCAAAATATTCTTTGTTCATTCTTTCTCTAAGATGACCCACATTTTTTAAAGTTACTTTATAACTTATTCTAGATTTTTGACATAAAGTCATAGAGATGTACAGCACAGAAACAGACCCTTCAGTCCAACTCGACCATGCCGGCCAGATATCCCGAACCAATCTAGTCCTACCTGCCAGCACCCAGCCCATATCCCTCCAAACCCTTCCTATTCATATACCCATCCAGATGCCTCTTAAATGTTGCAATTGTACCAGCCTCCACCACTTCTTCTGACAGCTCATTCCATACACGTACCACCATCTGCATGAAAAAGTTGTCTATTTACCCTATCCGTGCCCCTCACGATTTTGTAAACCTCTATAAAGTCACCCCTCAGCCTCTGGTGCTTCAGGAAAACAGCCCCAGCCTGTTCAGTCTCTCCCTGTAGCTCAAATCCTCCAAACCTGGCAACATCCTTGTAAATCTTTTCTGAACCCTGTCAAGTTTCACAACATTTTTCCGATAGGAAGGAGTCCAGAATTGCACGCAATATTCCAACAGTGGCCTAACTAATGTCCTGTACAGCTGCAACATGACCTCCCAACTCCTGTACTCAACACTCTGACCAATAAAGGAAAGCGTACCAAACGCTGCCTTCAATATCCTATCTACCTGCGACTCCACTTTCAAGGAGCTATGCAAATTTGTCCGAATTCAAAATTCTGTTTACTCCCTCAAAGGGAGTAAATTTCTGATAGCCAATACATTTAATGCTTTTCACAGTAGTTCTCCAGCGCTGAGTGGTGTTGTTAATGAATGGCTTGATAGTTAGAGGATACCTCATCCATCACTGTGTTGCCACACTGGAAATCTGAAGACAGGTTCAGAAGTGAAGCCTTCAGTATCTATTAGTCGCTGGCAATTAAAAAAGGAAGCACCCATTTATTCCACTTCAAGTAGATTAGGTTGATCAGTGGTGGTTTAAGGTGTGGGGTAAAAACTTCTGGACATAATTAGATGGACCATCTCTTTTCCCCCAGTAGAGAAATAAGTGTGCGAAAAGGAAGAGCCTTCTTTGTTAAATTATATTCTCCTTTTTAAAAAAAAGCACTCTTTGATATCAATTTCATCAGAAGTTTTTTCAAAAACAATTGTATTTCCAAAATTCCAATTTTCCTATTAAGTGGACACTATTACACCAAAGTACATTTGAATGAGCAAATCTTATCATCTGGAATTAAAGATTCCCTCACATGTTAAAACAATATTTGGAAGCTCACTCTGGCCAGAAAATAGAATTCCCAAATGTGACAGTTTCCAATCCAAGAATTAAGTTTCACCAAGCTTTATGATCCAATTTTTAAATCAATATTTCGTTGCAAATTTTTATTTTACTCAGCCACTGATAGTTCCTTAAAGGGGCATTACATTAACCAAACATGTTCCACCCCTAATACAGGTTCATATCACACTTTCAAGTCACCACAGATTCCCAAAATTTGAACTAAATGCAAAGCATTCCCAGAACTTGAATTCCAGAGAACGAAAACACAAATGTTACATGAGATGACATTCAACAACCAATGAACAAATGTGCATTCGAACCAGACCACAAAGAGTTAACCTTGCAAGAGGATTCACAGAAGGATTAAAATCAACTAGGTAAAAACCAGGACTGCAGATGCCGGAAACCAGAATCTAGATTAGAGTGGTGCTGGAAAAGCACAGCAGGTCAGGCAGCATCCGAGGAGCAGGAAAATCGACGTTTTGGGCAACAGCCCTTCATCAGGAATAGAGGCAGGGTGCCTGCGGAGTAGACTCACTGTGATTCTTGTAGAGAGAGGAGGAAAACTTCTTCAAGGCAGGCATCCACTTAGTTCCGAAATGCAGCACTGAAAGCTTCTCTCCCTCTCTGTTTCTTTTCCCTTCACAGCCCTTCGAGTTGCTCTCAGGCCTTTTTAAGCCTGTTGGACCATTTGTCTCCCCCATTTTTAAGTTTTTTTTTCTGGGAGCGGGTTTTATGTTGCTCAGTTAGTAAGGGGGCTAAGCAGGGCCCCTCATCATCGCTGGAGTTGGGGACGATTTAGCTCTCTCTCTCTCTCTCTTCCGTATCTTGCTTTCCAATTGGCTTAGCAAGGGGCAGAGTGGTCTCCCACCAGTTTCCGGGATAGTAGAATCAGGTCAGGGTTTGGTTGGGCATTTGGGACTCTTTTCCCGGGGGCAGATTTCCTCTTGTTCTTCCTGGCTGTTTTGGTGCATTTTAATTTCTCAGCCTTCAATTGGCTTTTGAGCTCATTTTGTTTTCTCCTGTCATGACTTGAGTTTTCTAATACCTCATTTTGTTGTCGAATCTGTTCCATTAAGTCGAGTGACCACCTTACGTGTTCTAATCACTTCATCATAACAGGCAAGATACCAACAATAAAGCCTGAACTAATGGCATATCGGTTAGGGCAACTCCTGTGGAAAGTACCAGTGTCATCTGCAACAGGTCACAATCATTTTTGTCCTTTGCTCAAATCAGATCTTGCTCCTCCTCTTTCCTCAGATGTTGTATTGATCATGCAACATTACTGTTCTCTAAATACAATGACGAGTTTGTCTGGGTTAAGATATCCATGCCCAATAAAGGCTGTTGCGGGGGTCCAATCCACACTGGTGCCAGAATTTCATGTGTTCCAACTCGTATCGGCAACGGTTTTGTTTGCTTAAGAGTTAATCCCTTCCCCTCTACTCCGATTGCAGTCCTCTGCTCACCATCGGGGGGGGGGGAGGTTGGCGGGGGGGCAGGAAGGAGGGGGGGAAGGGGACAAACTGGGAGTTTAAGAAGGAAGATAAAGTGAAAGTTAGAACAAGAGAAGTCAAGAAAGACAACGGAATCAATGGAGCAAAAAACTCAAAAAAGGATCATGCCGTAAGGTCAAGTGAAATAGGGATTGATCGGAAGGAAGAGGGGAGTAACAAATTAAAAGTATTATACATGAATGCATGAAGCATTAGAAATGCTTGAGGCTCATTTGGAAATTGGCAGTTACGATGTTGTGGGGATAACTGAGACGTGGCTTCAAGTGGACAGGGCCTGAGAAATGAATATTCAAGGCTACACGCGCTATTGTAAGGACAGACTGACGAGCAGAGGGGGTGGGGTGGCCCTGTCGGTAAGAAATGATATTCAGTTCCTTGCGCGGTGGGACCTAGAATCAGGGGATGTAAAGTCAGTGTGGATAGAACTGAGAAATTCTAAGGGGAGAAAGACCCTAATGGGAGTTATCTACAGGCCCCCAAACAGTAGCCTGGATGTAGGGTGTAAGTTGAATAAGGAGCTGAAATTGGCCTGTCGCAAAGATATTACTGCAGTTATTATGGGTGATTTCAGCATGCAGGTAGACTGGGAGAATCAGGATGGTACTGAACACCAAGAAATGGAGTTTGTGGAGTGCCTCCGAGATGGATTCTTAGAACAGCTGGTGCTGGAGCCTACCAGGGAGAAGGCAATTCTGGATCTGGTATTGTGCAACGAACCAGATTTGATCAGGGACCTCAAAGTGAAGGAGCCATTGGGACGTAGTGACCACAATACAATGAGCTTTAATCTGCAGTTTGAAAGGGAGAGGGTAGAATCGGAAATGACAATATTTCAGTTGAACAAAGGGAACTATGGAGCTATGAGGGAGGAGCTGGCCAAAGTTCAATAGTGCAATACCCTAGCAGGGATGGCAGTGGAACAACGATGGTAGGTATTTCTGGGTATAATGCAGAAGATGCAGGATCTGTTCATTCCAAAAAGGAAGAAAGATCCTAAGGGGAAGCAGGGGGTGGCCGTGGCTGATGAGGGAAGTTAAGGACCATATAAAGACAAAAGGGAAAAAGTATAACATAGCAAAGATGAATGGGAAATTGGAGGACTGGGAAGCTTTTAAAGAACAACAGAGGATAATTAAAAAGGAAATACGCAAAGAAAAAATAAGGTGCGAAGGTAAACTGGCCAAAAATATAAAGGAGGATAGTAAAGGCTTTTTTAGGTATGTGAAAAGAAAAAAAAGGTTAAGACTAAAATTGGGCCCCTGAAGACAGAAACGGGTGAATTTATTACGGGGAACAAAGAAATGACAGAAGAGTTGAATTGGTACTTTAGATCTGTCTTCAATGGGGAAGACATGAGCAATCTCCCTGCGGTAACAGTGGCTGAAGGACCTGAACTGAAGGGAATTTATATTTGCCACGAATTGGTATTGGAGAGACTGTTAGGTCTGAAGGCTGATAAGTCCCCGGGGCCTGATGGTCTACATCCCAGGGTACTGAAGGAGGTGGCTCGAGAAATCGTGGATGCGTTGGTGATCATTTTCCAGAGTTCGATAGATTTGGGATCAGTTCCTGTGGATTGGAAGGTGGCTAATTTCCCACTTTTTAAGAAAGGAGGGACAGAGAAAACAGAGAATTATAGACCAGTTAGTCTGACCTCAGTGGTGGGAAAAATGCTGGAGTCAATTATAAAGGACGAAATTATGACACATCTGGGTAGCAGTAACAGGATAGGTCAGAATCAGCATGGATTTATGAAGGGGAAATCATGCTTGACTAACCTTCTGGGATTTTTTGAGGATGTAACTCTGAAGATGGACGAGGGAGATCCAGTGGATGTAGTGTACCTGGACTTTCAGAAAGGCTTTGATAAAGTCCCATGTAGGAGGTTAGTGAGCAAAATTAGGGCACATGGTATTAGGGGAAAAATACTGACATGGATTAAAAATTGGTTGGCTGACAGGAAACAAAGAGTAGTGATAAATGATGAGGGTATTAAAAGTAATATTAGCACATTTGCTGATGACACAAAGCTGGTTGGCAGGGTGAAATGTAAGGAGGATGATAGGAGATTACAGGGTGACCTAGACAGGCTAGGTGAGTGGACGGATGCATGGCAGATGCAGTTTAATGTGAATAAATGTATGGTTATCCACTTTGGTGGCAAGAACAGAAAGGCAGATTACTACCTAAATGGAGTCAAGTTAGGTAAAGGGGCAGTACAATGAGATCTAGGTGTTCTTGTACACCAGTCAATGAAGGTAAGCATGCAGGTACAGGAGGTAGTGAAGAAGGCTAATAGCATGCTGGCCTTCATAACAAGAGGGATTGAGTATAGAAGCAAAGAGGTCTTCTGCAGCTGTACAGGGCTGTGGTGAGACTGCACCTGGAATATTGTGCACAATTTTGGTCTCTAAATTTGAGGAAAGACATTCTGGCTATTGAGGGAGCATAGTTTCATGAGGTCAATTCCCGGAATGGTGGGACTATCTTACGCTGAAGGATTGGAGCGACTGGGCTTGTATACCCTTGAGTTTAGAAGGCTGAGAAAGGATCTGATTGAGACATATAAAATTATTAAAGGATTGGACACTCTGGAGGCAGGAAGCATATTTCCACTGATGGGTGAGTCCCGAACCAGAGGACACAGTTTAAAAAATAAGGGGTAGGCCACTTAGAACAGAGTTGAGGAGAAACTTCTTCACCCAGAGAGTGGTGGCTCTGCCCCAGAGGGCAGTGGAGGCCCAGTCTCTGGATACATTCAAGAAAGAGTTGGATAGAGCTCTTAAGGATAGTGGAATCAAGGGTTATGGGGATAAGGCAGGAACAAGATACTGATTGAGGATGATCAGCCATGATCATAATGAATGGTGGTGCTGGCTCGAAGGGCAGAATGGCCTACTCCTGGACCTATTGTCTATTGTCTATTGACCTTACACCCCATCACCAAACCATTATCTCCCAGACCCTACACAACCTCATCATCTCAGGAGATCTCACACCCACAGCTTCAAACCTCATAGTTCATGAACCCCGCACTGCCCAGTTCTACCTCCTTCCCAAGATCCATAAGCCTGACCACCCTGGCTGACCCACTGTGTCAGCCTGCTCCTGCCCCACTGAACTCATCTCCAACTACCTCGATAATGTCCTATTCCCCCTCGTCCAGGAACTCCCCACATACGTTCGAGACACCATCCATGCCCGCCACCTCTTCCAAGACTTCCGTTTCCCCGGCCCTCAACACCACATCTTCACCATGGACATCCAATCCTTCTACACCTCCATCCACCATGACCAGGCCCTCCAAGCCCTCCATTTCTTTCTCTCCCGACGTCCCCAACAGTACTTTTTTACTGACACTCTCATTTGTTTGGCTGAACTGGTCCTCACCCTCAACAATTCCTCCAGATGAAAGGGGTAGCCATGGGCCCCAGCTATGCCGGTCTCTTTGTTGACTACGTAGAACATTCCATCTTCCGTAGTTACACCGACACCGCTCCCCACCTTTTCCTCCGTTACATTGATGACTGCATCGGCACCACCTCATGCTCCCGCAAGGCGGTTGAATAGTTCATCAACTTCACCAACACATTCCACCCCGATCTTAAATTCACCTGGACTATCTCTGACACCTCCCTCCCCTTCCTGGACCTCTCCATCTCCATCAATGATGACCAACTCAACACAGGCATTTTTTTACAAACCCACCGACTCCCACAGCTACCTGGATTACACCTCTTCCCACACTACCTCTTGCAAAAATGCCATCCCGTATTCCCAATTCCTCCGCCTCCGCCATATCTGCTCCCAGGAGGACCAGTTCCACCACAGAACACACCAGATGGCCTCCTTCTTCCGAGACCGAAACTTCCCTTTCCACGTGGTTGAAGGTGCCCTCCAAAAGCATATCATCCACGTCTCGCACCTCCGCCCTCAAAACCCACCCCTCCAACCGTAACAAGGACAGAACCCCCCAGTCCTCACCTTCCACCCTACCAACCTCTTCATAAACACATCATCTGCCGACATTTCCGCCATCTCCAAATGGACCCCACCACCAGGGATATATTTCCCTCCCCTTTCCGCTTTCTGCAAAGACCATTCCCTCTGTGACTACTTGGTCAGGTCCACGCCCCCCCAACAGCCCACCGTCCCATTCTGGCACCTTCCCCTGCCACCGCAGGAATTGCAAAACCTGTGCCCACACCTCCTCCCTCACCTCCATCCAAGGCCCTAAAGGAGCCTTCCACATCCATCAAAGTTTTACCTGCACTTCCACCAATATCATTTATTGTATCCGTTGCTCCCGATGTGGTCTCCTCTACATTGGGGAGACTGGACGCCTCATCGCAGAGCGCTTTATGGAACATCTCCGGGACACCCGCACCAATCAACCCCACCGCCTCGTGGTCGAACATTTCACTCCGCCTCCCACTCTGCCGAGGACATGCAGGTCCTGGGCTTCCTCCACCGCCACTCCCTCACCACCCGATGCCTGGAGGAAGAACGCCTCATCTTCCGCCTCGGAAGCCTTCATCCCCAGGGCATCAATGTGGACTTCACCATTTCCCTCACATCCCCTCCCCCCACCTTACCCCAGTTCCAACCTTCCAGCTCAGCACTGTCCCTATGACTTGTCCTACCTGCCAATCTTCCTTCCCACCTATCCACTCCACCCTCCCCTCTGACCTATCACCTTTACCCTCACCTCCATTCACCTATTGCACTCTCAGCTACCTTTCTCCACCCCCACCCGCCTCCCACTCATCTCTCCACCCTTGAGGCTCCCCGTCTCATTCCTGATGAAAGGCTTTTGCCCAAAACATCGATTTTCCTGCTCCTCGGATGCTGCCTGACCTGCTGTGCTTTTCCAGCACCACTCGAATCTTGATTCTAATCTCCAGCATCTGCAGTACCTATCACCTCCTATATTATTTCACCTGCCCAGTTAGATGTCTATGAGCCATATACCACTCAGAAAAATTTGAAATCACATGGAGAAATTTTCCGGATATTTGTATGGACTCAGAACCAATGGGACTCATGAGCTGTAGGCCAGAGATCACACTACCTTTCTGCCAAATACAGACATCTGTAAATAATGTTGGTTCAAGTTGGAGTCCGCGGACGGGTTACAGATCGCGTTAAACAATGTGGGTCTGAGCCTTCACTGTCACCCAAGGACTGTTAGAATCAAGGAGTCCTTACTTCTGGGCACCAGTAAGGTGTAGGGAGTCTTCAACACTCCAACATTTGTCTTTGCAACCAAAAGAGAAAATGCTGGAAAATCTCAGCAGGTCTGGCAGCGTCTGTAAGGAGTGAAAAGAGCTGACGTTTCGAGTCTAACTGACCCTTTGTCAAAGCTGACCAGCTATGACAAAGGGTCAGTTAGACTCGAAACGTCAGCTCTTTTCACTCCTTACAGATGCTGCCAGACCTGCTGAGATTTTCAAGCATTTTCTCTTTTGGTTTCAGATTCCAGCATTCGCCGTAATTTACTTTTATTCGTCTTTACAATCCTGCTGGCTACCCCAAGTTGTAGGGTTCCTAAGAAAGAGGAACGAGTCCACGATCCCTTCAAATATCCAGCTTTATTTCTTCTTGTATATAGATGACATGGTTGCCGGTTGAGAACTCTGCAGTAACAGCTTTCCTCATGCTGCTTATACGTTTTCTTTTAACCTCCCCAAAACTACTCTCACATCTGCTTCAAAGTCTCGATAGCACCCACAAGTCAGCTCTTTGCAATAGCTATTGTAAACCTGAGCTGTATTTTCAATATTCCAACACACTGAACAGCATCACGCGGTTACCCCCAGAACCCTCTATTTATCATAGCTAACCTCCCAAGCCTACACAACCCTGGATACTGTGGGGCAACTTAGCATGGCCAACTACGAAAGCTTGTGGTTTCAATTAAACCTGTTGGACTATACCCTGGTGTTGTGTGACTTCTGACTAATGTCCTTCAGGGAAGGAAATCTGCCACCCTTACCTGGCCTGGCCTACATGTGACTCCACACCCACACAATGTACTTGACTCTCGATTGCCTTCAGAAAGGCCCACGAAGCCATTAAGTCATGCCAATCACTACAAAGTCTCTTCAGTGGCAACTGTTGGATTGTCTTTATGATCACAAGCGATTTCAATTGAACCTATGCGACTATAACCTGGTGTCATGTGACTTCTGACTGTTGTTGATTGGTGGGGGAAAACACATCTGGTTCACTAATATCCTTCATGGAAGGAGACAGCTGTCATTCCCCAGTCATGTGATACCAGACCTACAGCAATGTGGTTGACTCTTAATGGCCCTGTGGCCATCTAAATGCTGGAGAAAGTGGGGACTGCAGATGCTGGAGATCAGAGTCGAGAGTGTGGTGCTGGGAAAGCAAAGTAGGTCAGGCAGCATCCGAGGAGTAGGAGGGTCAATGTTTCAGGCAAGAACCCTCCATCAGGACTTAAGCCCAAAACATCGACTCTCCTGCTCCTCGGATACTGCCTGACCTGCTCTGCTTTTCCAGCACCACACACTCGACTCACCCAGTGATGCCAACATCCCATGAATTGATGTAAAAAAAAGAATTTCTATCGAAAGACTGCAGACCTCACTGGAATCAAATTTGAACCTTCCGTCTCCCTGTCATGTTGCTGACCTAAAGGTGCTGTCAATGCAGATTCCATCTGTGGCAGCCACTGTGTGGGCTGGTTACCAAATCCCACCACCACCCTCTCGGCCCCCAAACCCCTCCAAGGGGTGTTTCGACCAAATGGAGGAACTCATCACAAAAATTCCAAAACCACTCGAGACACATTGGAGAGGAAGCAGTTAAAAAAAAACTCCTTACTTGCAATATGGGTGCCTGGCCCTTGAAATAACGCTAATATGGGCCAACCATTCAGGAGAATGTTGATTGCAGTGTGTTGGGGAAATATGTTGCCAGGATTAACACTGTACATGAGACGTACATGTGTGTGACGTTAGCTTGTATTGAATTGAATTGAATTTATTGTCACGTGTACCGAGGCACAGTGAAAAGCTTTGTCTTCTGAGCAATGCAGGCAGATCACAGAGTTAAGTAGCATAGAGAGTAAATGATAGGTAAACAGTGGCAAAAACAAAAACACAGGTACAGGTGAATGTTAAGAGTTTGTGAGTCCATCAGTATTCTAACAACAGGAGAGTGGAAACTGTTGCAAAACCGCCTGGTGCATGTGTTCAGGCTTCTGTACCTTCTCCCTGATGATAGAGGTTGTAGAAAAACATAGCCAGGTTAGGATGGATCTTTGAGAATGCTGGCGGCCTTTCCTTGACAGTGGGCCTGGTAGATGGATTCTATAGATGGGAGTGTGGCCTTTGTGATTGTCCGGGCCGAGTTCACCACTCTCTGTAACTGTCTCCGATCTTGAATGGGACAGTTGCCATACCAGGGGTACATCCAGACACAATGTTCTTGATGGCCCAACAATAAAAATTGGCAAGGGTATTCGCCATCATGCCAAGTTCCTCAGCTGCCTGAGGAAGAAGAGACGTTGTTGGGCCTTTGTAACCAGTGCATCCACATGAAGAGTCCATGAAAGCTTGTTGTGGATGACCACTCCCAGGAACTTGACACTTTCCATTCGTTCCACCTCTGTGCTGTTAATGTGTAGGGGGGGCATGAGTAACATCCCGCTGAAAATCAATAATGAGTTCCTTGGTTTTGCTGGCATTGAGAGCTAGGTTGTTCTCAGTGCACCATTTTTCCAGGTTTTCCACCTCCCGTCTGTAGCTTGTTGAGCTTCGTGTTCTTCTAGCATCAATTCAAAACCTTCTGATACAATCTGCATTCATCTTTCTCCTCACAGGGAGCAGCCGGTGGCATAAGGCATCCCACAAGTAGCACTTGGACTCTGTGGGTGCTGAGAATAAAGGACACTTTGTGTTCCATGTCTCCGTCAACAGACCTGGAGGAATCAGAGTAATGTGGCATGAGTGATTAAGCCATTTATATAATTAAATGTCTCCTACATTGCACAGCACCACAACATAATCGCTCATTGACACCAGCATTGCAGAAAGATATGGAATGAGGAAAGGCAATTTGATCCACTACTTATGTCCAAAAAGTCTGGAATTTTATATATATCTCCTGTGAAAGTTGATGCTCGTTCTTCACAGATAACGGGGTGACACGATGGCTCGGTGGTTAGCATTGGTGCCTCAGGGACCCAGGTTCAATTCCAGCCTCAGGCAATTGCCTGTGTGGAGTTTGCACATTCTCCCCGTGACTGCATGGGGTTCCTCCCACAATCCAAAGACATGAAAGTTAGGTGATTTGGCCATGCTAAATTGTCCATAGTGTTCAGGGATGTGTGCATTAGGTGCATTAGTCAGGCATAATGTAGAGTAATAGGGTAGGGGAATTGGGTTTGGGTGGGATACTCTTTGGAGGGTCGGTGTAGAGCTGTTGGGCCAAAGGGCCTCTTTCCACTCTATTATGCTGTGATAACAGATCAACATTTGTGAGTCAAAGTATTGTCCTGCATACAAATGTTATGATGAGGAAATTAATTTTTTTGTGCTATTATGTATTTCAATGTACAAATCAGACCACTTTGGCATGTAAAATTAGGACCTATCAGGTCAGAGTCAGGTGACAACCTCCCTTTGTTTGCAGCTCAGTTTACCATAATCCATTCTGTTTTTTTTTCTTTAATCGATGAGAGATCAATTGGATTTCTACTAATGATATGGTACTTTGGACTATAGCATGATTTTCAACCCCTCAAAAGCAGTACCTATGCAATAGTTGACCCCATAAATGTAGCCTTAAAAACCAGTCTAAAAAATTTCCACTTTTACACGAGTATGTATGGTACTTGCTGGTAGCCAGAAACCTTTCCAAGCCAGCCTGTGCCGCCTATGCCCTGAAGCTCAGTGTGACACAGTGTCAAATTCTGTTTGATAATTCTCCTGAGAACCACCTTGAGCTGTTTATTATGTTAAAAGTGTAGAGCACAAAATGTTGTTTCAGTCGTATGACTGTAACTATCAACATGCCAATCAGATACTAGTTGATGTGCGGACAACAACTTCCAACATGCTAAGTATTCCTTTCATAATTTTTCCCTGTTGTGTTAGTAACAGAGATTAATGTAGCCATGATAATTCGATTTCCTATAGCAGTCATTTATAGGATTTAACTCAGGCACAGCTACTGGATCAAATTTCTTGTTGAGCCAAGAGCAACTCAATCAACTTCACGACGTTATTGACTAAATATTGCAACAGAGCAGAGTGGGAAAACATCCAAGTGCTCAATATCATGTCAGTGGGATAACAAGAAAAGAGTGTTACTTGATATCATGGTCTCAAGCTTTCTTGATTTGTTTATGGTGAATCAAAGAGAAATTTCCTAAAATTAATTTCCCCTTGAATCAGGTTAGAAGGTTTTTTTTTTGTTTATTTTAGTTAAACATCACACAACACCAGGTTATTGTTCAATGGATTTATTTGGAAGCACTAGCTTTCGGAGGGCTGCTCCTTCATCAGGTAGCTGAATTCATTGTTCAACATATCATTTCAGTTGCATGACACTGTAAACCTTTGCTATAAATTCTTTGTCTTATGATCCTACTCCACAGCCACCTGATGAAGGAGTGGTGCTCCGAAAGCTAGTGCTTCCAAATAAACCTTTTGGACTATAACGTGGTGTTGTGTAATTTTTAACTTTGCCCCCCAAGTCCAACTAGGAGAAAGTGAGGACTGCAGATGCTGGAATACCAGAGTTGATAAATGTGGTGCTGGAAAAGCACAGCAGGCCAGGCAGCATCCGAGGAGCAGGAGAATCGATGTTTCGGACATAAGCCCTTCTTCAGGAATGAGGCTGGTGTGCCAAGCGGGCTGAGATAAAAAGTAGGGGGGAGCCCCAAGTCCAACATCAGTTCCTTCACATTTTTGTTAATTTTGATATAAATCAGGAGGTTGGGTATAAATGCTGGATGGGATATTAGTAAACAAGACATGGTAGATGGACATGGTTCCTGTATTTTATCATATATTTTCTGCATGGTTACCACATAGGAGGTTTTGTTTGAACATATAGGAGACCGTCCTCTTAGCTTACGGTTTGTAATCTTTTATGTTCCCCTGAGTAGATCACTGGATTCCTGGTTGAATTCCTGATCTCGAATGCAGCCCACAATCAATCCTAGTCTGAAATGCTGGCCTTGATGTAGAACAAATCTTGACTTTGTAAGATATTGTGAACCTAACGTGGGTCACATATTTTGTAGCTCTTTCTGTTTTTATTCCAATCATGACCTGATATTTGCTTTGCAGATACTTCACTCTGTTATGTGACAAAAACTGTTTGGTAAAGTTAGATGTTAAGAGTGAAAAATCTGCCGGAGCTCCATTACTGATTCATAGCGGCACCATTCCACAAGGGACTTAACATGTTCCTGACGATGTCAGCCATTAAAATGAACTACGATTCTCACTTTGCATTGAGAATTTTAAAAATTCACTCATGGAATTTGAGCATCGCTGGCTGGGCCCAGCATTTATTACCCATCCCTTATTGTCCCTTGAGAAGGTGGTAGTGAGCTGCCTTCTTGAACTGCGGCAGTCCACCTGCTGTGGGTTGACCCACAATGCCCTGAGGAAGGGAATTCCAGGATTTTGATCCTAAAAAAAATGGCAATGTATTTCCAAATCAGGATGGTGTGTGGCTTGGAGTGGAATTTGTAGGTGGTGTTGTTACCGTGTATCTGCTGCCCTTGTCCTTCCAGATGATAGCGGGTTTGGAAAGTGCTGTCAGAGGTATTCAGTGAATTTCGGCAGTGGATTTTTTTTTAGATTAGATTCCTTACAGTGTGGAAACAGGCCCTTCGGCCCACCAAGTCCACACCAACCCTCTGAAGAGTATCCCACCCAGACCCATTTCCCTCTGACTAATGCATCTAACACTATGGACAATTTAGCATGGTCAACTCACCTGACCTGCACATTTTTGGACTGTGCGAGGAAACCGGAGCACCCGGAGGAAACCCATTCAGACATGGGGAGAATGTGCAAACTCTACACAGACAGTTGCCCAAGGCTGGAATCAAACCTGGGGCCCTGGTGCTGTGAGGGAGCAGTGCTAACCACTGAGCCAGCGTGCCGCCGTCTTGTAGACAGTACACACTGTTGGTGTAAGGATATGGTGCCAATGAAGTGGGTTGCTTTGTACTGGATGGTGTCAAACTTCTTGAGTGTCTTTGTCTGGCAATACAGTGTTATGAAGTTGAAGGTGTGTACTGTACCTTTAAGAGAGAGTGACTGCTGTTCTGAACTGAGAGATTACAACAACCAGTGTGTGTGACTGGATGGCAGTCCCTGAGTGTACTGAAAAATTGAAAATGTATAACATTCCGCGATGAAATGTGTACCTGAGTTTTGGTTGCTGTTTTGACAACAGTTCGAATTTAACCAATCGGTTTAAATTTTGACTCAAGGTATTAAAACCCAATTGAGTTTGAACTTATTGTTTTGCCAACATCGAACCAATGAGATGATCTGATGTTGGGGGGGGTATAAAATGCAGACGTTTTAAAAATTGGTCAGAGAGCTACTGCCATTGAGAAAGAAACCCGTGGAGACCTAACATCTTACTGTCAAAGAAATGAGGAAACACCCTCTCTCAAAGGGACCTTTTCATGTGACACGCACTCGCAGTAAGAAGAAAGAAGATGACTCAGGGAGATCTTTATCCAGAAGAATTAAGACGCAGAAGAAGACAGCGACTGTGTGGTTTTGAAATTAAGTTGATGTAATTTTGGTAAGTGTCTTATTGGAACAGCATATTGCTATTGAGTTGGAGGCAGATAGTAATCAGTTAATAGAAAGGGGGCTTAGAATTGTGAATAGTTGTTTAATGTTCTCTTTTCGAATTGAAAAATAAATTGATGTTATTTTCTTTAAATAGTGGAATTTGGGAGTTCTCTGTCACTCATATTTTAACAGATTATGAGACAAGGAGAGCTTTTCTGGGTGTTTGGTGTAACTGACAGAGGGTTTCACCTCAGAGACAGAACAAACCAGTACTGAGGGAATTTGGCACTGCAGTATCAGTGTAGATTTATGGTATAATGTGGTATGGTATATTTTGTTCTCAGATTTCTGCAGTGGAATGTGAATCCTTGGAGGAAAATGTGCTGTTGGTGGTGGATCCATGTGCTTGCTGCCATTGTTCCTCTAGATGGTAGAGGTCATGGGTTTGTTGAATTATTGCAGTTATGATCCCAGCTAGTGTACATATTGGGAATGTCAGATCACAGACTGAAAGTTACTTTGTCAATTGCTGACTTGTGTTTTTTTTGCATTGTGGAAATCCGGATTGGACACATTCACAAGATGCTGTGTTTTTAGAGTGAAGACTAAAACATTTATTAAATAGGGGGAGAAAATGAACTATATTATGTGAGATGGAAAGTTGGAAAGATTTAATAATAAGCAGCAGAATAAAAAAAATCGCTTTTGTCTCAGCAATATCTTTATAAAGACTCAAACCTCAGTCAGGAACGTTGTTAACTCAGATGGAGGGGAGATGATGGATGGATTGTTAATCCAGTGGTTCAGATTATATTCTAGAGATCCAGGCTCAAATCTTGCCACGGCATTTGGTAGAATTTGAATTCAATGTAAGCCTGGGATTAGGAGTCTAACGAACACTATGAATCCATCATTGATTGTCAGGAAAAACACGTCTGGTTCTTGAACACCCTTTGTTCCTTAATAAAGGAATCTGCCACCCTTACCTGGTCTGGCCTACATGTGACTCCAAACCCACAGCAATGTAGTCAATTCTTAACTGTGGTCATTCTCATCTCAACTCTGAGATTCAGTGGATTTCTCATTGTTTTGACCATGGCTATAATAAGGTCAAGAACTGAGTACCCTGGAGAAGCCCCAACTGAGTGTCAGTGAACAGGTTATTCCTGTGCAAATAGCACAGCATTAGTATCACTTTGTGCTGCATTAGTATCACTTTGTGCTGCATTAGTATCACTTTGCTAATGATTGAGAGTAGACTACTAGGACGGGAAATGTTTGGGTTGGATTTGTCCTGCTTGAATTGAGTCAACGTTGAATACTCCAATCACAAATCCCTCCTGACTGGTGTTCCCCCAGTCCTTATTGACAAGCATCCTTTCTGTGTAACTGGACACATCAATTCAGCAGCTCTGATCACTTCTGCCACTGCACCCAGCAGGCATCTGCCAACCAGCATGGGTTAATGAGGAAACTGAAGAGAAGGAAAGGATGCTGAGATAAGGTGGGTGCTGTGTGAGAGAGCATCTGAGCTTGTTGGTTAACAGGACATCCCACCCTCTGGTATAGGGGGTCCATGCTGCAGCCTGTCATTGCCAATGGTTGACTTAGATTATCATTGTCATGTGTACTTGAGTACAGGAGTTTACTGAAAAGTGTACAAAGTCACCAATCTCTGGTGCCATACAAAAGACAGGATTAAGAACAGAAGCAGAACTAAAAGGAACAGCCAAAAGGAAAGAACATGTCCAGATCACTCCCCCTGCCTCCACCATGAGTCCTCACTGTCAGAAACACAGGGGGGCCCTAAGTCCCCACACGCAGCCAGAATGCTGCCATCTCTGCTGTCAGTACACAGGCCTACCCATGGCCTGGAACCACGCAGCCTCTGCTGGTACAATATTATAGTACCCAGGCCTACCCACGGCCTGGAACCACACAGCCGCTGCTGGAACAATATTATAGTACCCAGGCCTATCCACAGCCTGGAACCGCGCAGCCTCTGCTGGTACAATATTACAGTACCCAGGCCTATCCACAGCCTGGAACCGCGCAGCCTCTGCTGGTACAGTATTATAGTACCCAGGCCTACCCACAGCCTGGAACCACACAGCCTCTGCTGGTACAATATTACAGTACCCAGGCCTATCCACAGCCTGGAACCGCGCAGCCTCTGCTGGTACAATATTACAGTACCCAGGCCTATCCACAGCCTGGAACCACGCAGCCTCTGCTGGTACAATATTACAGTACCCGGGCCTATCCACAGCCTGGAACCGCGCAGCCTCTGCTGGTACAGTATTACAGTACCCAGGCCTACTCACAGCCTGGAACCACACAGCCGCTGCTGGAACAATATTATAGTACCCAGGCCTATCCACAGCCTGGAACCACGCAGCCTCTGCTGGTACAATATTACAGTACCCGGGCCTATCCACAGCCTGGAACCGCGCAGCCTCTGCTGGTACAATATTACAGTACCCAGGCCTACCCACAGCCTGGAACCATGCAGCCTCTGCTGGGACAATATTATAGTACCCGGGCCTACCCACAGCCTGGAACCGCACAGCCTGTGGAACCATATCACAATTGTTTGGCGCCATATTGTCTCCACTAACGTCAACACCACCATGTGTCCACTCTGGGCCAATCTCAGCAAAGCAGCTGCCAGGTCCTAAACTGGGCTCCAACCCGATGCTGGGCCTTCTTCACCAAAGCAGCTGCGACCTTTTCCTGGATTTTGTTGCAGCCACAGCTATCTCCCGGGAATGACTGCCATTTCAGCAAAGGATACACTCCCACTCCTGATCCCCTGGGAAGGGGTTACTCCCACTGCCCAACCCCTGGGAAGGAGTCACTCCCACTACCCATCCCCTGAGAAGGAGTCACTCCTGCTACCCATCCCCCGGGAAGGAGTCACTCCTGCTACCCATCCCCCAGGAAGGAGTCACTCCCACTGCCCATCCCCTGAGAAGGAGTCACTCCCACTACCCATCCCCTGGGAAGGGGTCACTCCCGCTGCCCATCCCCCTGGAAGGGGTCCCCCCTGCTGACCATCCCCAAGGAAGGGGTCCCTCCTGCTGCCCATCGCCCAGGAAGGGATCCTCCCCCACCCCGCTGCCCATCCCCTGGGAAGGAGAGGCAGTTGCAGTGATTGTTACAGGGTCAGCCAGCTGAACCTCATAGAACATGAGTTCCCTGATTGGGGCTGTTAATCTGGTCCATTCGGGGAGCCCTGGCTGACAGGTATAAACAAGAGAGTCAGGGCTACTGTTCAATCTGGGATACAGCTCTGAGATAGCTGAGTCAGTGTTATGTATTGTACACTTGTATATAAAGGGTGACTTTGATTTTCAGAGTTGGGAAGTCATATTAAGGTTATACAGAACATTGGAGAGGCTCTTCTGGAGTACTCTGTACAGTTCTGGTCGCACAGTTTCCGGAAGGATATTATTAATCTGGACAAGGTTAAGAAGACCATTTACAGGATGTGGCCAGGTATGGAAGGTTTGCATTATCAAGAAACGCTGGATAGGCTGAGACTTTTTACACTGGAGTGTAGGAGGCTGAGAGGTGACCTTACAGAGGTTTATAAAGTAATTAGGGGTCTTAATAGAGTTAATTATAGTTGTCTTTCTCTAGGATGAAGGATTTCAACAAGAGGGGGCACATTGTTAAGGTGAGAGGGAAGTGATGAAAAAAAAACATGAGAGGCAATTTTTTCACAAAGAGGGTGGTTTGTTTGTGGATTGAACTTCCTGAGGAAGTGGTGGACGTGAGTACAATTAAAACATTTAAAAGACATTTAACTAAGTACATAGGAAAGTTATGGAGGGAGCAGGCAAGTGGCATTAGTTCAGTTTGGAATTATGGTTGGACTGGTTGCACTGAAGGGTTGAGAGTGTGGCACTGGAAAAGCACAACAGGTCAGGCAGCATCCAAGGAGCAGGAGAGTCGATGTTTCAGGCAAAAGCCCATCATCAGGAATGATGGACTGAAGGGTCTGCATCCTTGCTGGACAGATGCCAACATATCTGCATTGGTGGGATCGTACCCAGAGTGCCAGCAAAAGTTACCACCAGTAACTCCCACACATTCATGGGAATGGCTGGATGAACCCTGGGCTTGGGTACACATCGATTACACAGGCCCTTTCATGGGCTCAATGTTCTTTGTCACTGTGGACGCCCACTCAAAGTGACTGGATGAACATAGAGTTGATTCATCAAACACCAGCAGGATAATGAAAAAACTGCACTCATCTTTTGCAATACCTGGACTCCAGGAGTGTTGGTCACTGACAACTGGCCATCGTTTACCAGCAGGTAATTGGAGTCTAATGGTTTTCAACATATATGGACAGCTCCACACCATCCATCATCCATTGGTCTGGTGGAAAGAGCAGTCCAAATTTTGAAGGCCGGTCTAAGGAAACAGCCTACAGCTTCACTTGATACTAAACTGTCCCAACTCCGACTTGATTATAGGGCCATCCCTCACACAACTTCAGGGATAGCTCCTGTCCAGTTGCTAATGGGGAGATGACTCCGTACCAGATTAAACCTGATCTGGGGGAGGGGAAGGTGAGATGGCACCAGGAATGTCAATGCCAGACACAAGAATCCTTTAAGCAAGAGCCACTTTACTTCAGGGGACAAAGTTTGGTGTTGAAACCATGGAAACGGCCCTGTACGAGCAAGAGGCATGTTCGATGTGAGGTCATGTCCCGTGATGTACAAAGTTGGGGTAGGAGAGGCGGTCCTGGACAAGCATGTGGACCACATGAAAGCTGCAAACTCGCAAACGGGACAGGAGCGAAGCATACCCCGCCCCTCAGAACATCCAGCAAGCCTTGTGTTCTCCCCCTCTGCCTACCATCGAAGAAGCCTCGGTGGACGAATGGGCACAGAAGATGTCACAGCCTCAACACCATTACCGAAGAAGAAGATGAATTTCGACCACGACGCTCTGGACACAAAAGGCGTGCGACGATCAGGTCCACACCGCCATTACCCGAAGCAGAATCAGAGGAACCAGACCTGGTGTGAAAACCCTCCAAAGAGAAGGTACAGGAAAAAGCATGGGCCTATGTCCCTGGTCTTAGAGGAGGCGGGACATGGTGATTGGTGGGTCTCATGATGACGGGCAATAAATGCTGGCCCAGTCAGAAGGCCCTAACCATAATGTCAAAAGAAATAAGAACAGGAGGAGACCACTCAGTCTGCTCTCCCATTCAATAGGACCATGGCTGATCTGACACTGCTCGCACCTTTTCCCTTTAACCCTTGATGTGCTGACTGGTCAAGAATCTATCTCATCCTTAAATATACACAAGGACACTGCCCTCATAGCTCTCAGTGACAAGGAGTTCCAAAGACCCTCAGCCCTCCGAGAGAAGAAATTCCTCCTCGGAGGAATTGTTGTCAGACACCCCCCAGCTCCCCCAGAGAACTCTCCCACCATAACGTTTGAACACCATGGGGTAGAGATAGATATTATGGGTTTGCAGAACCTAGGATCTCACCTAACAATTTGTCTCGATGTGGAGGTGCCAGTGTTGGGCTGGGGTGAACAAAGTTAAAAATCACAACAGCAGGTTATAGTCCAACAGGTTTATGTAAAATCACAAGCTTCTCTCTCACTTCACCTGGCGAATGAGCAGTGCTCTGAAAGTTTGTGATTTTAAATAATCCCTGTTGGGCTATAACCTGGTGTCTCAATAATATGTCTGAATTCCCATATAATGTTGAAAGTTCCAGCTTCTCAAAAGTCACACTAAACAATTTCCCCAAGGGTTAGGCAAGCATTCAGACAATAGAAATGCTCACTTTTAGCTATATCCTGCTTGTCTTCCGCTTTAGATTAGATTCCCTACAGTGCGGGAACAGGCCCTTCAGCCCAACCAGTCCACACCAGCGAGTAACCCACCCAGACCCATTTACCCCTGATTAATGCACTTAACACTATGGACAATTTAGCATGGCCAATTCACCCTGACCTGCACATCTTTGGACTGTGGGAGGAAACCCATGCAGAAACAGGGAGAATGTGCAAACTCCACACAGTCACCAGAGGCTGGAATTGAACCTGGTACCGTGAGGCAGTGGTGCTAACCACTGAGCCATTGTGCCACCCTAAATGTTGTGATCACATTAACCAGTGTGGCTTCATGAACTTAGAGTCATAGAGTAATACAGCATGGAAACAGACCCTTTGGCCCAAACTGATCTATACTGACCACAGTGCATGCTCAGCGAGGTCTAATTGCCTACATTTGGTCCATATCACTCTAAACCCTTCCTATCCATGTACCTCTCCAAAGGTTTTTTTAAATGTTGCTCTTGTACCTTCCTCAACGCCCCACTTTTTCTGTCAGTGTAGAATAGTCATGTGGAAAAACGTGAGCGAAAGGGTTGATGAGGGAAAGTAGAATACCATGGATTTCCAAAGTGCATTCAGTACAGTGTCACACAATAGGATTGAGAGGAAACAGACAATAGGAACAAAGATACTAAATTAACTGAAGGAAAGGAAACTGAAAGTAAATATTTAATGGGGAATTTTTACAGGAATTAACCCTCTGAGCAAGTGGTGGATGTGGGCACGGCTGCTACCTTTAAAACATACTTAGATAACTACATCATAAAGAATGCAAGGTCAATCCTCGTGCTCTTCAGATGCTGCCTGACTGGCTGTGCTTTTCCAACACCACAGTCTCTGACTGTGATCTCTAGCATCTGCAGTCCTCACTTTCTCTCAGATAAGTACGTGAATAGGAAAGGTTTGGAGGGCCAGGAGTAGGCAGAGGGTCTAGTTTTGTTTGGGATTATGGACTGTTTTGACTGAAGGCTCTGTTTCCTTGCTGGACAACTCTGTGACTTGGGGTGACACGGTGGCTCAGTGGTTAATACTGCTAGCTCACTGCACCAGGGACCCAACTTTGATTTCACTCTCAGGTGACTCTTTTATGGAGTTTGCATGTTTGCCCCGTATCTATGTGAGTTTTTTCTTGGTGCTCCACTTTCCTTCCCCAGTCTAAAGATGTGCAGGTTATGTGGATTGGCCACGCTAAATTGCCCATAGTGTCCAGGAATGTGCAGGCTGGGTGGATTAGCCATGGGAAATACAGGGTTATAGGGATAGGATAGGGGTAGATCTGAGTGGAATGCTGTTTGGAGGGCTGGTGTGGACCTGATGGGCTGAATGATCTGCTTTGACACTGTGGGAATTCTATCAATATCTCACCTCCCACTGGGCCGTCTTAGCCAATCCAGGCCCAATATGTGAAGAAGGCGTTTGGTATACTTTACTTTATTGGTCAGTATAGGAATTGGGAGGTCACGTTGGGAGGACGTTGATTAGGCACCTTTTGGAATATTGCTTGCAATTCTGGTCTCCCTCCCATCGGGTGGATTTTGTGAACTTGAAAAGGTTCAGAAAAGATTGACAAGGATGTTGCCAGGGTTGGAGAATTTGAGCTACAGGGAGAGGCTGTATCGGCTGGGGCTGTTTTCCCTGGAGCATCGGAGGCTGAGGGGTGACCTTATAGGGGTTTATAAAATCATGAGGGGCATGGATAGGATGAATAGACAAGGTCTTTTCCCTGGGGTCGGGGAGTCCAGAACTAGAGGGCATAGGTTTAGGGTGAGAGGGGAAAGATATAAAAGAGACCTAAGGGGCAACTTTTTCACGCAGAGGGTGGTACGTGTATGGAATGAGCTGCCAGAAAAAGTGGTGGAGGCTGGTACAATTACAGCATCTGGATGGGTATATGAATAGGAAGGGTTTGGAGGGATATGGGCCGGGTGCTGGCAGGTGGGACTAGACTAGGTTGGGATATCTGGTCGGCATGGACGGGTTGGACCGAAGGGTCTGTTTCTGTGCTGTACATCTCTATGACTCTGTGTCCACCATCTGCCCTTAGTCCAGCCTTAAAACTAACCTTCATTGCTTTTCCCTCAATTGAAGCTGACAAAGAGGCTACTCTAATTTCACAAAAGGCTCAGTTCGTTCCAGCATGTTACACGAGCTGATGTAATTAAATGTCTGACTGTCTCAAACTGTCTGCTTCTCAGGCTGTGTGAGTGCCTCCATTTACCCAAAGGAGCAGGACCCACTGTGTGCACGGCACAGCACTGATCCACAAACTGAGATGACAGTAAGTGGCCGCATGACAGAATGGAACTTCCATATTTATTTCATTCATGTGAGAGTTAGTGGGTGGGTCAGCATTAGCTGTCCGAGGTTTGAATGGCCCTGAGAGATGTGTTATAGACCCACATCTTCAATCGCTGCTTTCCTTGTGATGTAAGGGAGTGCTGCAAGGGAAGAGTTCTAGGACATTGACATTGTGTCATGAACCTAATGGTGATATATTTCCAAATTGGGATTATCTGCAACTTGATTTGAATGTGCAGGGTTTTGGGTGGTGGGGTGGTAGGGAAGTAGTGGGGCAAGGAAGAGAAGGGGAGGGAGGAGGGAGAGAAGGTGGGGTTGAAGAGAAGAGAAATTAATTTAGATTAATTCTTGCTGGTGTAGATGGGTTGGACCGAAGGTCTGTTTCTACCCTGACTCTATGACATTACAAGATAAACAAAGGAAAACTTTCATCAAGTACTGCTTGTTATCCATTTCAGCTCCTGCCAGATCAGTTTCTCAGTTACAAAATGCATGCATGACTTCATTCACATAAACAGTTGTCGTTTTCCAGCTCAAAAACTGTCTACACTCTAGTCAAGGAGAGCAATCTGGTCCTTGCCAAAAACATTTCTTTTGCCAACAAACCTTATCGTCAATACCACCACGCTGACAAAATGGGGCCTGGGTGTCAAATTGAGAGTTACGAGGGTGTTGCTGGAAGAGCTCCTGCCCGAAACGTCGATTTTCCTGCTCCTCGGATGCGGCCTGACCTGCTGTGCTTTTCCAGCGACACACTCTCAACTCTGATCTCCAGCATCTGCAGACCTCTCTGTCTCCTTGTAAAATTGAGAGGCCAAGAGATGAAACTCAATGTCTGCTGATAGGGAATCAGGCTGCATTGCTGGAGACTGCAATGTGACGTTTAACGCATGATATGGAGGAGCCAGTGTTGGACTGGGGTGGACAAAGGTAAAAGTCATTCCTGATGAAGGGTTTCTGCCTGAATCATTGACTCTCCTGCTCCTCGGATGCTACCTGAACTGCTGTGCTTCTCCAGCACCACTCTAATCTTGACTCTCAAGGTAAAATCTTCGAGGAGAAAGTGAGGACTGCAGATGCTGGAGATCAGAGCTGAAAATGTGTTGCTGGAAAAGCGCAGCAGGTCAGGCAGCATCCAAGGAGCAGGAGAATCGACGTTTCAGGCATAAGCCCGTTTCCTGAAGAAGGGCTCATGCCCGAAACGTCGATTCTCCTGCTCTCCTTGGATGCTGCCTGACCTGCTGCGCTTTTCCAGCAACACATTTTCAGCTCTAAAGGTAAAAATCACATAACACCAGGTTATAGTCTGATAGGTTTATTTGGATGTACAAACTTTCAGAGTGCTGCTCCTTCATCAGGTAACTAGTGAGGCAGGATCATAAAACACATAATTTATAGCAAAAAAATCACAATGTCATGCAATTAAAGCGATATATTGAACAGCAATCTAGGTTTGTTCAGTATATCATTTTAATTGTTTGACACTGTGATCTTTTGCTGTAAATCCTGTGTCTTATGATCCTGCCCCACTAGTCACCTGATGAAGGAGCAGCGCTCTGAAAGCTTGTACTTCCAAATAAACCAGTTGGACTGTAACCTGGTGCTGTGTGATTTTTAACTATGTTTAAAAAACTCATTTATATGTAACCATCAAAGTTGCAATGCATCCCTCGAGAGTCATGAGCTCTAACTTCTCAGGAGTCACGAGTCTAAAGATAATGAGTCATGAATCAGCCTGGTTTTGGAAAGTTCCTTTGTAATATGAGCCTCAGGTAGCAACAGAGGACTATGTGTAGGTGTTTGTTGACAGCTCTCAAGGGAACAGAGAATGGACTTTGTGAAAACCATTATATCACGGGATCAAGTTTTCTAAGTGTGGCCTCAGAGTGGAAGTATGTTTCACATAACAAATGTACTTTAGGAGTGGATGAGTAGCAGTAGAGAAGAAATATTTACATTAAAGCTGCAGCTGATGCAATACTGCTGTACATATTGTACGATAGTATTGCCAATGAGGAAGTCAATGAGCCAAGAATGTGAATTTGTTTGGTATTCGGGTGTGGCATCACTCTGTGCTCTACTGAGTTTGTTCACACACCAGGGGATGTCATTTAACTGGGGCTGTAGGAAGAGCACAGGGAGGGATGGGGGTGGGGGAATACCCCTTAGCATGGTCAGGGGAGGGTACAGCCCGTGAGCAGCCCACCCTCCCGTGCCAATTGATGCCCTATAAGTGCCCCATTCTGCCACTGCTGATGTTCACCCAATAATGGGAGCGTGGGAGTGGGGGTAGGGGTAGGGGACGGGGAGGTTCTCATTTTGCAGGAAACCCAAGGAAGCAAACCTCAAAAGCCCTCAGTCTCTGATCGAGGGACGTTCACTCAGCTGCAACCTCTGCTCCTCGCTGATCTCAATGCGTCAATGATGCCTGACCGCACCTTTCGGCCGGACAATGGATTTCAGCCTCGTTATGTTCCAAAAGGAAGGGGTCTACCTGAGAGGCAGGAGCAGAACTCCTGGGCCCCCGACTCTGCTTCTGGCCCACTGTACCTGCATCCCCACCTCTGCCCCTCTACCCACTGGCCCTCCCCAATAAAACCCTTGCCCTCCCTCTCCTGCTCTGAGGACATTTATACCTCTGGGACTTTTTGAGGTTTGTTTTGAACTTCTACAGAATACACAGCTGTGGGATAAAAACCTCCCTGTGGGGCTTGGAACAAAGATGAGTCTGTGTGCACTTCATTCTGACTTTTTGTCATTTACAGAAATGATTTGGATGCGAGCATAAGAGGTACAGTTAGTAAGTTTGCAGATGACACCAAACTTGGAGGTGGAGTGAACAACGAAGAAGGTTACCTCAGATTACAGCAGGATCTTGATCAGATGTGCCAAGGGGCTGAGAAGTGGCAGATGGAGTTTAATTTAAATGAATGCTGCATTTTAGGAAAGCAAATCTTAGCAGGACTTATCCACTTAACGTTGAGAGTGTGTTGCTGGAAAAGCACAGCCGGTCAGGCAGCATCCGAGGAGCAGGAGAATCAACGTTTTGGGCAGGAGTCCTTCATCAGCTCAGCCCCAAAATGTTGATTTTCCTGCTCCTTGGATGCTGCCTGACCTGCTGTGCTTTTCCAGCAACACACTCTCAACTCTGGTCTCCAGCATTTGCAGACCTCACTGTCTCCTTATACATTTAATGGTAAGGTCCTGGGGAGTGTTGCTGAACAAAGAGACCTTGGAGTGCAGGTTCATAGCTCCTTGAAAGTGGAGTCACAGGTAGCTAGGATAGTGAAGAAGGCGTTTGGTATGCTTTCCTTTATTGGTCAGAGTATTGAGTACAGGAGTTGAGAGGTCATATTGTGGCTGTACAGGACATTGGTTAGGCCACTGTTGGAAGACTGCAGGCAATTCTGGTCGCCTTCCTATCAGAAATATGTTGTGAAACTTGAAAGGGTTCAGAAAAGATTGACAAGGATATTGCCAGAGTTGGAGGGTTTGAGCTATAGGGAGACGCTGTATCAGCTGGGGCTGCTTTCCCTGGAGCGTCGGAGGCTGAGGGGTGACCTTATAGAGGTTTATAAAATCATGAGGGGCATGGATAGGATAAATAGGCAAAGTCATTTCCCTGGGATGGGGGGAGTCCAGAACTAGAGGGCATAGGTTTAGGGTGAGAGGAGAAAGATATAAAAGAGACCTACGGGGCAACGTTTCCACGCAGAGGGTGGTGTGTGCATGGAATGAGCTGCCAGAGGAAGTGGTGGAGGCTGGTACAATTACAACATTTAAAAGGCATCTGGATGGATATATGAATAGGAAGGATTTGGAAGGATATGGGCTGGGTGCTGGAAGGTGGGACTAGATTGAGTTGGGATATCTGGTCAGCGTGGACGGGTTGGACTGAAGGGTCTGTTTCTGTGCTGTACATCTCTATGACTCTATGACTGGAGCCCATTAACAGCCCAGGACAGAATAGTGGGTGTTGAGGAAATGCGGTGTATCATCTCATCAACAGGGCAGTGTGGTATTGGACTGAACAGCTCTCGCCCTGCTGGCTGCTTCTGCCCTCAGGAGGGGGTAAACAGCATTTCTCTGTACCTGAAGGCAAGCTGTCCTTCGCAAATAGAAGCTGCACTGAATGATGGGAGATGTTGGTAGCTCCATCTTCTCAGCTGAACGACTGCATTACAGGGGGACCAACAACAGTTTGTAGCCTCTGGCATTGCTGAAACCATTGTGGACTGGCGATGTCCTAGCGGTATTATCGCAGGACTGTTAATTCAGAGACCAAGGTAGTGTTCTGGGGACTGGGTTTAAATCTTGCTACTGCAGACAGTGAGATTTGAGTCTAATGATGACTCTGAATCCATTGTTGATTGACAGAAAAAAAATCTATCTGGTTCAATGACATCCTTCCTGCCATCCTTACCTGGTCTGGCCTATGTGTGACTCCAGACCCACAGTGATGTGAGTGATTCCTTAATACCCTCTGGGTAATAAATGCTTTCTGGCCAGCAATGCCCTCATCATGTGAATGAAAAAAGGAAGGGTCACTGGGCTCAAAAGGTTAACTCTGGTTTCCCTCTCTCCACAGGTGCTTCCAGACCTGCTGAGTTTCTCCAGCAATTTCTGATTTTTTTGTGTGACAGCCTATCCCTACCCCTTCTTTATAGTCTCAAGCTGCTGAAGGTGTCACCATGAGACTATACCTTCTAATCCCAATCTCACTTCCCTACCCCAACCTCTTCCCATCTGAAGGTCTGCTTTCACACAGCCAAGAGCTGCTGCCTATTGGAACCACAGCACCCACCACAAGAGGAACAAGTGTAACACTGCCCTCTGACACTGGCAGGCCCCAGCTCAGACACTGGCACAACATATCACTTTAAAACACCCAAAGAATGCTAGAGAAACTCAGCACCCATGGAGAGAGAACCAGAATTAACACCTCCAGTCCTTTTTCAGAACGAAAAGGGGGTTGGAAAATGGGTTTTGTTTAAGGCTGGTCTGGAATTTGGACCAGCACGTGCGGTGATTCACTGGCTGGGAGTGGACTGGAGCTGGGCCAAGGGGAGAGGTTGGTGTGTGTATGTGAACTGTCTGGAGATCAAGGCCACTGATGAGCTCTGCTACAGCGGACTTGGATGTGGACCATGCCGCTGCAGCATTCTGGAGATCACCGAACAGACATGTGCACGGAGACCATGAGGTGCATTGGCTAACCTGGCAAACAAACTCCAGCCACTGCCAGGGGAAGCATGGAAGAGCCTGGCTCACTCCCAGCAATGCCCAGGGCTGGTTAAGAGCCAGACATTTCATATTGCCCTGTTGTGGCTGGATCCCTTTGTCATCATCTCACTGTGATGTTGATGACCAGAGGCATTGTCACTACTGCCTTTGTAGACTCAGATGATTGCAACTCTACAACTCTACAACTCTAAATGCTGCAACAGCCCCTGTCAAAACTAGGGACTCAACACAATCCCCTCCGAAAAAGCACTCGTCTGTGTACTTTGCAACATAGGAAGTAGGTGCAGGAATAGGCTATTCAGCTCTTTGAGTCTGCACCACTATTCAGGGTGAAGATTGATAACTAGTGTGGTCTGTGATTGCACGTCTGGCTCTTTAGGTAATGTTGATAATACTGACTGCTTGATTTGTTGGTGTATGGTGTCCACAGTCTTTGACTGTGAAATCGATATCACCTCCACTCTCGATAGAAACACTCAAACCAGGAGCAGGTGCAGGCCATTTGGCCCTTCAACCCTCTTCCACCATTCGATAGGTTGATGGCTGATCCTCTAATTCAATGCTACATTCCACTTTTCTTCCCATAAGCCGTCAAAGCCTTTAAAATCTAAAAATGTATCTATGTCTTTCTTGAGTATATTCAGTGACATGCTTTCTGCCTGAAGAGAATTTCACAGGTTCACTACCTTCTAAGGGAAGAAATGTTTTCTCATCTAAATCCTGCAGAGTCTACCCCACATCCTGAGGCTCCCATGACCAGGGGAAACGTCTTCCCTGCATCTAGTCTGTCCAGTTAGAATGTTATATATTTGTGTGTTATGAAGGAAATAGATAGGGTAGACAAGAAGGAACATCTCAGTTTGATAGAAGGATCAATGACAAGGAGGTGTTGATGTAAGGCAAGGGGCAGGAGACTCCAGGGAGGTGTGAGGTAAAACCTTTTCATCCAGAGGCTGATGGGAATCTGGAACTCACTACTTGTAGGGGTAGTAGAGGCAGAAACATTCATATGCGAGGTGCTGCATTTTTGGGAAAGCAAATCTTAGCAAGACTCATACATTAATGGTAAGGTCCGAGGGAGTGTTGCTGAACAAAGAGACCTTGGAGTGCAGGTTCCTAGCTCCTTGAAAGTAGAGTCCCAGGTAGATAGGATAGTGAAGAAGGCTTTTGGTATGCTTTCCTTTATTGGTCAGAGTATTGAGTACAGGAGTTGGGAGGTCATGTTGCAGCTGTACAGGACATTGGTTTGGCCACTGTTGGAATATTGCATGCAATTCTGGTCTCCTTCCTATGGGAAAGATGTTGTGAAACTTGAAAGGGTTCAGAAAAGATTTACAAGAATGTTGCCAGGGGTTGGAGGATCTGAGCTACAGAGAGAAGCTGAACAGGCTGGGGCTGTTTTCCCTGGAGCCTCGGAGGCTGAGAGGTGACCTATAGAGGTTTACAAAATTATGAGGGGCATGGATAGGGTAAATAGACGAAGTCTTTTTCCTGGGGTTGGGGAGTCCAGATCTAGAGGGCATAGGTTTAGGGTGAGAGGGGAAAGATATAAAAGAGACCTAAGGGTCAACTTTTTCATACAGAGGATGGTGCATGTATGGAATGAACTGCCAAAGGAAGTGTTGGAGGCTGGTACAATTTCAACATTTAAGAGGCATTTAGATGGTATATGAATAGGAAGGGTTGGAGGGATGGTCTGGTTGGCATGGACCGGTTGGACCGAAGGATCTATTTCCATGCTGTACATCTCTATGACTCTAAGTAGTTGGATGTATATTTGCAATGCCACAGCATTCAAGGCTATGGGGCAAGAGCTGGAAAATTGAATTGGAATAGTTAGGTGGTTCAGTTTTACTGGCACAGACTTGATGGGCCAAAAGGCCTGTCTCTGTACTGTAGAATTCTATGACTTTATGTCAATGACTCATTCTTCCAAACTCAAGTGAATCCAAACCCAGTTGAACCAATCACTGCCATCCCCATGTATGAGCTGAGTAAACTTTCAATGCACTCCCTCAATGGCAAATGCATCCTTTAGGGAGGGAGAGCAAAATTGTACCCAATACGCCAGGTGTGGTTTCACCAAGTCCCTGTATAATTACACTAAGGTGTCTATATTTGTGAACTCCGATCCTCTTGCTAAATTGTCCCACAGTGTTCAGGGATGTGTGCGTTAGATGCATTAGTTAGGGGTAAATGTAGAGTAATGGGGAATGGGTTTGGGTGAGATATTTTTCGGAGGGTCGGTGTGGACTTGTTGGACCTAAGAGCCTGTTTCCACACTGTAGGGATTCTATGAAGACCAACATACCATTCATCTTCCTCATTACTTGCTGCACCTGCCTGTCTACTCTCACTGACTGATGTTCAAGGTTCTTTTGTACATCCACATGTTCCAATATATCACCATTTAAATAATACTTTATCTTTTCTTTTTTCACACCAAAGTGTATAACTTCACATTTATCTGCATTCTACTATATATGCCATATATTTGCCCACATGTTTAACTTGTCTAGATCACTCTGAAGCCTGCTTGCAACACTCAGTGGTTAACACTGCTGCCTCACAGCACCAGGGACCCAGGTTCGATTCCAGCCTTGGGCGATTGTCTGTCTGGAGTTTTGCACATTCTCCCCGTGTCCGCGTGGGCTTCATCTGGGTGCTCCAGTTTCCTCCCACAGTCCAAAGATGTGCAGGTCAGGTGGATTGGCCATGAGAAATTGCCCACAGTGTTCAGGGATGTGAGGGTTAGGTAGATTAGCTATGGGAAATGCAGGGTTATCGGGATAGGGTCGGGCGTGAGTCTGCAGAGGATACTAGTTGGAAGGTCAGTTTGGACTCGATTGGCCAAATGGCCTACTTCCACACTATTGGGATTCGATTTTTAAAAATCCTCATAACTTACAATCCCTCCACGTTTGACTCATTAGTAAATTTGGAAAAATGGTTCCCTCATCCAGATCATTTATATATATCGCGAATAGCTGGGGCCCACGATTTGGTATCCCATTATTTTGAGATTGCCCTGGCTGATTTCAACAGGGTCTATGATGGAGGTGAGTTGAGGCATTCAAGTAATGATCAGCAGTCTTTGCGGAACTCTTAGAAAAGAACGGACATGAATGGCCGATGATTCCACAGTGGCAGGATCTCAATTTATTTGCTGTCTTTCTTAATTATTTCTTCATGAGCACTCGAAAATATTATGAAGACCAAATCAAAAATATTGTTGATGCTGGAAATACCAAAAGACCATCAAAATAAACAAGTCAAATAGCTCAGTAGGTCTAACAACATCTGTGCAGAAAAACAGAGAAGACATTTCAGGTCAGTGAACTTCCAATTGAGCTGAAGAGAAACTGAAATGGAAGAGTTTATAAGCTATTGAAATTGGAGTGGGGGAGAGGTAGGAAGAAAAGATGGAAATTCTGTGACTGTATTTTTCTTATATTCACTCATGGGATGTGGGTGTTGCTGGCTGGCCAGTATTTGTCACTCATCCCTAGTTGCCCTTGAGAAGGTGGTCCATATGCTGTGGTCAACCCACAATACTGTTAGGGAGGGATTTCCAGGATTTTGACCCAGCAACTGTGAAGGAATGGTGATATATTTTCAGGTCAGGATGCTGAATGGCTTGGAGGGGATTATGCAGGAGGTGGTGTTCCCATGTACCTACTGCCCTGATCCTTCGAGATGGCGATGGTTGTAGGTTTGGAAGGTGCAGTCCCAGATTTTTGATGAATTTATGCAGTGCATGGTACATATTGCTGATACTGAGTTTCAGTAGTGGAGAGAGTTGATGTAGTGCCAAGCAATTAGACTGCTTTGTATTGCATGTCATAGAGTCTTAGAGCTGTACAGCATGGAATCAGACTATTTGGTCCATGCCACCCAGATATCCTAAATTAATCTGGTCCCATTTGCCAGCATTTGGTCCATTGCCCTCTAAACCCTTCCTATTCATGTACCCTTCCAGATGACTTTTAAATGTAATTGTACCATGTTATGGATCAGATCAAACTCCCTCAAACTATATCAAGAAGATAGCCCAGACAGTAACTTTTATCTTATTTCAAGGGAAGTGTGAGGTTCTGAATTCCAGAAGTGATTTGATTGGTCAAACTACTGGGCTTAAAGCAAAACTCACTTCATTCTTGCACCACACTTAAAACGTAAACAAAAACAGAATTGGCATAACGTTAACTCTATTGAAACATTTAAACTGATATGTTATTTATCTAGTACTCATCAACTGTTCCAATATAGCAGCTTCCCATAAACACACCCTTGCCAAAGGAAAATTCAGCAAAGCAGATTCCCCTCACTTGCTATCTCCTCCAGTCCAGGAGAAAGGAAACATCGAAAGAATGAATCCAGCAGCAGCAGAGAGAGAGAGCGAGAGGGAGACAAATAGAGACAGAGAGAGAGAGACAAAGAGAGAGAGAGAGATGTATCTAGCAGCTTCAAAAACCCCAACTTCAACCCCTGAAAGCAAAACTAAAACTGAGTCTGTGTGAGCTTGACTCCACCCACTTCTGCTTCCTTTGGTCTAACACAAAAAAAACCAAAGCTGTTTACTCTACTCTCCATGGAGCAGACACCTCAATGCCAGGTTTACAATATCCCTCTTCAGGGGAAACAGGACAGAACAATTCCGACTTTAAGGAACATCCTGTCATAGATGGTGTCAAGCTTCTTGACTGTTGTTGAAGCTGCATTCACCCAGGTAAGTGGGGGTGGGGAGGAGGTGGGAGTATTCCATCACACTCCTGATTTGTCCCTTGTTGATAGTGGACAGGCTTTGTGGAGTCAGGTGGTAGTTACTCACTCCAGTATTCCCAGCCTCTGAGCTGCTCTTGTAGCCACTGTGTTTATTGGATTACATTACAGTGTGGAAACAGGCTTTTCGGCCCAAAAAGTCCACACCGACCCGCTGAAGCACAACTCACCCATACCCCTACATTTACCCCTTACCTAACACTGCAGGCAATTTAGCATAGCCATTTCACCTGACCTGTACATCTTTGGACTGTGGGAGGAAACCAGAGCACCCGGAGGAAACTCACGCAGACACGGGGAGAATGTGTAAACTCCACACAGTTAGTCGCCTGAGGTGGGAATTGAACCAAGGTCTCTGTTGCTGTGAGGTAGCAGTGCTAACCACTGTACCACCGTGCCGCCCACATGTGATGAGTCCAGTTGAGTTTCTTGTCAATGGTAACCCCCAGGATGTTAAAAATCAAACAACACCAGGTTATAGTCCAACAGGTTTAATTGGAAGCACGAGCTTTCGGAGCGACGCTCCTTCATCAGGTGGTAGTGGAGGGCTCGATCATAACACACAGAATTTATAGCAAAAATTTACAGTGTGATGTAACTGAAATTATACATTTAAAAATTACCTTGATTGTCTGTTGAATCTTTCATCTGTTTGAATACCATGATAGTTTCACTTCTTTCATGTGTAAATCACAAAACCTTTTTTTTAAAAGTTGCATTCTCAAGTTAGCTGTTAACAATGGTGATAGCTAGACAATATGTTGAAGGTATTGGCCCCCTGTGTTCTCTGTCTATGCCATGATGCTTAGATTGATTTGAATCGAAAAGGTGAGAAAACAGGGGTTTTACATGAGTGCATGCAGTTTTTGAGCAAAGTAAAATGTACCCCTGCAAGTACAAATTCACCCCACAAAATATATGTGTGCATGTGGGTCTTTGTGTGTCTGTGTATGTCTGGGGTGGGGGGTTGTGAGTGTCTGTGAGAGAGAGTGTATGTGTGTGTGTGAGGGTAGAGTGGTCTAAATCTCTGAGAGGATGCCTATGTGGATGTGGGAGTGTGTGTGTCTGTAAGGGTGTATGTGAGTTTCTGTGTGCGCATCTGTGTATATGTGTCCGTGTATATGTGTGTGTATAGGAGTGTCTGTGTGTGTGTGTGAGAGAGTGTGTGTGTAGAAGTATCCGTGCATGTGTATAGTGCAATGGTGGTCATCTGTAATGTGACATGAACCCAAGGTCCCGGTTTAGGCCCTCCCTATGGATGCCGAACTTAGCTATCAGCCTCTGCTCGACCACTTTTCGCTGCTGCCTGTCCCGAAGTCCACCTTGGAGGATGGTCACCCGAAAGTCCGAGGCTGAATGTCCTGGACCACTGAAGTGTTCCCCAACTGGGAGGGAACCCTCCTGTCCGTTGGTTGTTGTGTGGTGCCCATTCATCTGTTGTCGTAGCCTTTGCTCGGTTTCCCCAATGTACCATGCCTCCGGGCATCCTTGCCTACAACATATAAGCTAGACAACATTGGCTGAGTCACATGAGTACCTGCCATGTACAAGGTGGGAGGTGTCCCCATGTGTAATGGTGGTATCTATGTCCACACTCTGACACGTCTTGCAGCACCTACTGTGACAGGGATATATGGAGTTGTCCTGAGAGCTGGGCAGTTTGCGATGAACAACGATCTGTTTGAGGTTTGGCGGTTGTTTGAAGGCGAGCAGTGGAGGTGTGGGGAAGGTCTTGGTGAGGTGCTCATCCTCATTGATAATGTGTTGCAGGTCACAAAGAACATGGTGTAGTTTTTTAGCTCCTGGGAAGTACTGAACAACGAAGGGTACCCTGTCGGTTGCAGCACGTGTCTGTCTCCTGAGGAGGTCATTACGGTTCCTTGCTGTGGCATGTCAGAACTAGCGGTCGATGAGTTGAGCATCATACCCTGTTCTTGTGAGGGCATCCTTGAGTACTTCCAGGTGCCTGTCCCGTTCCTCCTCATCTGAGCAGATCCAGTGTACACGTAGGGCTTGTCCATAGGGGATGGCTGTTTTAATCTGTTTTAGGTGGAAGCTGGAGAAGTGTAGCATTGAGTCTGTGGGTTTGCGGTAGAGTGTGGTGCTGAGGTGCCCTCCTTGATGGAGATGCATGTGTCCAAGAATGAGATAGATATCAGAGAGTAGTCCATGGTGAGTTTGATGTCGGTATGAAACTTGTTGATGTCACTGTGTAGTTTTATCAGTGACTCCTCGCCATGGGTCCAGAGGAAGAAAATGTCGACAATGTACCTGGTATACAATGTTGGTTGGAGATCCTGCATAGAGAAGAAGTCTTGTTCAAACCTGTGCATAAAAATGTTGGCATATTGGGGTGCAAATTTGGTCCCCATGGCTGTTCCATTTGTCTGGATGAAGAACTGGTTGTCAAAGGTGAAAATGTTGTGATCGAGGATAACGCGGATGAGTTGTAGGATGGTGTTTGGAGATTTGCAGTAGTTAGTGTTGAGTACTGAGGCTGTTACCGCAATGCCATCATTGTGGGGGATGCTGGTGTAGAGTGCGGAAATGTCCATTGTAATGAGGAATGTTCCCAGTTTGACTGATCCGTGGGTGCTGAGCTTCTGTAAGAAATCCATAGTGTCACAGCAGAAGCTGGGGATCCCCTGTACAATAGGTTTCAAGTACCAGGACCTGATCAGCTGTACTTGAGAACTCTGTGGGAAGCTAGAGAAGTGATTGCTGGGCCTTTTGCTGAGATATTTGTATCATCGATAGTCACAGGTGAGGTGCCGGAAGACTGGAGGTTGGCTAATGTGGTGCCAATGTTTAAGAAGGGCAGTAAAGACATGCCAGGGAACTTTAGACCGGTGAGCCTGACCTCAGTGGTGGGCAAGTTGTTGGAGGGAATCCTGAGGGACAGGATGTACATGTATTTGGAAAGGCAAGGACTGATTAGGGATAGTCAACATGATTTTGTGTGTGGGAAATCATTGTCTCTCAAACTTGATTGAGTTTTTTGAAGAAGTAACAAAGAAGATTGATGAGGGCAGAGCAGTAGATGTGATCTATATGGACTTCAGTAAGGCGTTCGACAAGGTTCCCCATGGGAGACTGATTAGTAAGGTAAGATCCCATGGAATACAGGGAGAGCTAACCATTTGGATACAGAACTGGCTCAAAGGTAGAAGACAGAGGGTGGTAGTGGAGGGTTGTTTTTCAGACTGGAGGCCTGTGACCAGTGGAGTGCCACAAGGATTGGTGCTGGGTCCTCTACTTTTTGTCATTTACACAAATGATTTGGATGCGAGTATAAGAGGTACAGTTAGTAAGTTTGCAGATGACACTAAGATTGGAGGTGTAGTGGACAGCGAAGAGGGTTACCTCACATTACAACAGGATCTGGACCAGATGGGCCAATGGGCTGAGAAGTGGCAGATGGAGTTTAATTCAGATAAATGTGAGGTGCTGCATTTTGGGAAAGCAAATCTTAGCAGGACTTATACACTTAATGGTAAGGTCCTAGAGAGTGTTGCTGAACAAAGAGACCTTGGAGTGCAGGTTCATAGCTCCTTGAAAGTGGAGTCACAGGTAGATAGGATAGTGAAGAAGGTGTTTGGTATGCTTTCCTTTATTGGTCAGAGTATTGAGTACAGGAGTTGGGAGGTCATGTTGCAGCTGTACAGGACATTGATTAGGCCACTGTTGGAATATTGCGGGCAATTCTGGTCTCCTTCCTATCGGAAAGATGTTTGAAAGGGTTCAGAAAAGATTCACAAGGATGTTGCCAGGGTTAGAGGATTTGAGCTCTCGTGAGGGGCTTAACAGGCTGGGGCAGTTTTCCCTGGAGTTGGAGACTGAGGGGTGACCTTATAGAGGTTTACAAAATTATGAGGGCATGGATAGGTTAAATAGACAAAGTCTTTTTCCTGGGGTCGGGGAATCCAGAACTGGAGGGCATAGGTTTAGGGTGAGAGGGGAAAGATATAAAAGAGACCTAAGGGGCAACTTTTTCACACAGAGGGTGGTGTGTGTATGGAATGAGCTGCCAGAGGATGTGGTGGAGGCTGGTACAATTGCAACATTTAAGGGGCATTTAGATGGGTATATGAATAGGAAGGGTTTGGAAGGATATGGGCCGGGTGCTGACAGGTGGGACTAGATTGGGTTGGGATATCTGGTCGGCATGGACGGGTTGGACCGAAGGGTCTGTTTCCATGCTGTACATCTCTATGACTCTATGAGTCTATGCCTTCAACATAGCCGGAGAGATTCTCACACAGGGTCCCATTGCCTGATACGCTGGGACGTCCCGGTGTGTTGGCTTTGTGTACCTTTGGAAGTCAGTCGAAGTCACCTACACAAGAAGGACGTGGGATGAGGGCACGTAGGGAGCTCTGAAGGACTGGATCCAAAGTTCTGATCAGTGTGTTTAATTCTCGGGTGTGTCCTTTGATCGGATCAGCTGGTAGTTGCCTGTAGTGTTCCTGGTGGTTCAGTTGTTGGTACACTTCCACGCAGTAATCTGTTCTATCCTGAATGACAATGGCTCCTCCTTTATCTGCTGGTTTGATGACAATGTTGTGATTGGTTTTGAGAGGCTGGATGGCATTGCGTTGTGAACGGGTGATGTTTTGCTCTACCTTGTGGGTACGGCTGATGAATCTGGCATTTATATATTTCCTGACGGATGTTGATAGTGAAGGATTCAGTGATGGTAACACCATCGAATGTCAGGGGGCAGTGGATGGTCGGTCTATTATTCAAGATGCCATCACCAGGCATTTTTTCAGTGCAAAGATTACTTGTTATTTTTAACCCCAACCTGGACAATGTTCAGGTCTTGCTACATTTGGACATGGACTGTCTCAGTAGCTGAGGAATGGCGAACGATGCTGAACATTGTGCAATTATTGGCAAACCGTCCCATTTCTGACCTTATGATGGAGGGAGGATCATTGACAAAGCAGCTGAAGATGGTTGAGCCTAGGACTCTACCCTAAGGAACCTCTGCAGAGATGTTGTGAAGCTGAGATGACTGACCCAAAACAGCCATGACCATCTTCCTATCTGTCAGGTATGACTCCAACTAGGCAATGAACGGCAAAGGAGATTAGCGACAGACAATTTTATGATACAACAGTCAAAAAGAGTGGTAATGGATATGGTGAAGAACCAAAGACGAGGTCCAAAGGAGACGTGAATTGCTCCATAAAAGCGATATGAATGGAATGTGAAAGGACAGCGAAACAAGCCATCAACAAACTCAGAAAAACAAGCAAAGGGATGAGAAATATAAACACACAGAATGGAGGCAGATGCCTATGACTTAAAGATATGGAACTCAATGTTGAGACCAGAAGGCTGTGAACTGGCAGTTTGAAAGATAGGGACCTGTTCCTTTAGCTAATTTTGTTCCCACAAGAAAATTTCCATATCTGGCCTGCTACTGTGCGGCTCAATACAGGCAATTCAAAAGGATCAAACAGAGAATGGTGGACAGGAACGGTGGGAATTTCAGTGAATACCACTCGAATGGGGAGAATCCCACTGTGCCCAGTGACAGCACTGTCAATGATGGGAGCACTGCCAGTAAGAGGGAGTATTGTCAGTGGGGGGGGGGGGAGTACTGTTGGTGAGACTGAGCTCTGTCAGTGAGTGGGGCATACTGTCAGTGAGGGGGGAGTACTGTCAGTGAGGGGGGAGTACTGTCAGTGAGGGGGGAGTACTGTCAGTGAGGGGGGTGTACTGTCAGTGAGGGGGGAGTACTGTCAGTGAGGGGGGAGTACTGTCAGTGAGGGGGGTGTACTGTCAGTGAAGGGATCATATTGTCAGTGAGGGGGGAGTACTGTCAGTGAGGGGGGAGTACTGTCAGTGAGTGGGATCACTGTCAGTGAGGGAGGAGTACTGTCAGTGAGTGGGGCGTACTGTCAGTGAAGGGATCGTATTGTCAGTGAGGGGGGAGTACTGTCAGTGAGGGGGGAGTACTGTCAGTGAGTGGGATCACTGTCAGTGAGGGAGGAGTACTGTCAGTGAGTGGGGCGTACTGTCAGTGAAGGGATCGTATTGTCAGTGAGGAGGGTGTACTGTCAGTGAGGAGGGTGTACTGTCAGTGAGGGGGGAGTACTGTCAGTGAGTGGGAGTACTGTCAGTGAGGGGGGGAGTACTGTCAGTGAGGGGGGGAGTACTGTCAGTGAGGGGGGGAGTACTGTCAGTGAGGGGGGGAGTACTGTCAGTGAGGGGGGTGTACTATCAGTGAGGGGATCACTGTCAGTGAGGAGCTGTACTGTGAGTGAGGAGGAGGACTGCCGGTGAGGGGGAGTACTGTCAGTGAGGGGCAGTAATGTGAGTGAGGGGAGTACTGCTGGGTGATGGGCAGTACTGTGAGTGAGGGGCAGTACTGTGAGTGAGGGGCAGTACTGTGAGTGAGGGGGGAGTACTGTGAGTGAGGTGGCAGTATTGTCAATGAGGGGGGAGTACTGTGAGTGAGGAGGGAGTACTGTCAGTGAGGGGGGAGTACTGTCAGTGAGGGGATCACTGTCAGTGAGTGGCAGTACTGTGAGTGAGGGGAGTACTGCCAGTGAGGGGGAGTACTGTACAGACCAGTGCTGAATGTAGACACTTTGCCGACATGACCCAAAGCTTGAGCAGGTGACATGGAACATGGAGGAAGAGCAGTCGGCCATTCTGGTGCTGGAAAAGCACAGCAGGTCAGGCAGCATCCGAGGAGCAGGCGAATCAATGTTTCAGGCATGATTTTCCTGATGTAGGGCTTTTGCCCGAAACGTCGATTATCCTGCCCCTTGGATACTGCCTGATATGCTGTGCTTTTCCAGCACCACACTCTCAACTCTGACCTCCAGCATCTGCAGTCCTCACTATTCGGGCCTGTTACTCCATTCAATGAGATCATAGCTGATCTGTGGGCTCACCACCACATCCCTCATAACTTTGCATAATGATTTAAAATTAATAACTGATCCAGCATCCTGTGCCATTAGGGGAAGAGAGTTCCAATCATCCACCGTGCTTTGTGTGTGGAAGTGCTTCCTAACGACTCTCCTGAACGGTCTGGACCGAACTCTCAGACAATGCCCCGTGTTTTTGAATCCCCAACCCATGGAAATAGTATATCATTATCCACCTTGCCTTTTCCTGTTAATAGATTGAAGATTTTGATTAGTTAACTCCTTAGTCTCTAAATATGAGAGGAAACAGGCCTCTTTAGTACAATCTCTCCACATAACCCCTGAAGTTCGGGTATCACTCTTGTAAATGCGCATTGCACTCCCTCCAAGGCCCAACTAATCTTCCTGAGGTGTGGTGCGCACAGATCTGCTCACAGTATGCTTTTTCATTTCTTTTATTTGAGAAGCTTGCGAACCAATTGAAGTGGTCAGCACAAAGCTAGATGCTGAGCATGCAAAGCAGATTATTAGGCAAGGCCACACAATGCTTATGTTGAGCCTTGTGATGAGATTTCAGTAGATGATAAGGTACAACAGAAAATGTATCTCCTGTGCTTACAAGTTAGCCCCTAAAACTTACCAGCAAGCATTCTGAAGCTTCTAAACACATCCTGAATAAACACGAGACTCACACCATTTGTATGATCTTTTGATTTCCGTATCTTTGATCTCTCTGTCTATAAACTCTGTATGTGCCCTAATATCTCCAGTCACCTTCTGCGCCCCTTCCATCTCCCACGGGAATTTCCCGCTGCTATACTAACTGTTGTGTACATACCACCACAAGCAAAGGTTGAGGAAGCTCTGGATGTGCTGTACTCCATCACTAACACCCTGGAGACAGAACACCCCGAGGCCCTGTTTTTTGTAACTGGTGACTTCAATCAAGCCAATCGAAGGAAGGTGTTGCCTAAGTACCACCAGGGCATTACCCACCCCAGCAGGAACCTGGACATTTTAGACCACTGCTACACCACTGTGAAGGATGCCTACCGCTCCATCCCCCGCCCTCATTTCGGAAACTCCGACCACAATGCCATGTTTCTTCTCCCGGCTTACAGGCAAAAGCTCAAGTAGGAGACCCCCCCCTCACGGATACAGGTCCAGTGCTGGTCGGAGGAGGCAGAGGTTCAACTCCGGTGCTGTCTGGAATCGGCTGACTGGGCCGTGTTCCAACAGGCCGTCACTACTGTCACAGACTTTATCAGCAAGTGTGTGGAGGACTGTATACTGAGGGAGTCAATCCGAGTGTTCCCCAACAGGAAACCCTGGGTGAATCAGGACATACAGAACCTGCGAAAAACCAGGCGTGAGGCCGTCAGATCAGGAGACCCACTCAAATATAAGGAATCCAGAGCCATTAAGACAGCCAAGGACCAATACCGATCCAAACTAGAGACCCAGACAGACACCCGGCGACTATGGCAGGGACTGAATGACATCACAGGTTCTAAAAAGAGACAGTGCAAGATTGCAGACGGTGACACATACCCAAATCTATCACATCCTCTGGAAGTTCATTCCACCCAGGAACCATTCTGACATCTGGAGGACTCCCTGCAGTCCTTTTCAGATAATCCCATGGAATTGTTTATATCCACCTGATGGACAACAAAATTCATCAAAGTCTCATCTGAAAAATGACCCTGCTGACCATGCAGCACTCCCTCACTGTTACACTGAACTTTCAGCCCATACTTTGGACTTAAGTTCTAGAGTGGAGCTTAAAGCCACAAACTTTTGATGCTTGAGGTGGGAGGGCGAGCAGTGCCAAATCAGCTAGCCTTTGAGATGCTAGTTTTAGAAATATGAACATTTGCTCATCTTATCAAAAATTAGACAACCAGCCCTGGCAGCAGAATACTATGATTAAAGGCATTGAGCCTGAAGCATGGAGAGATAAAGTAGAGGAGGGTGGGGGTGGGGAGAGAGTAGCATAGAGTACAATGGGTGAGTGGGGGAGGAGATGAAGGTGATATGTCAAGGAGGAGAGGGTGGAGTGGATAGGTGGAAAAGAAGATAGGCAGGTCGGACAAGTCAAGGAGACAGTAACTGAGCTGGAAGTTTGAAACTAGGATGAGGTGGGGGAAGGGGTAATGAGGAAGCCGTTGAAGTCCACATTGATGCCCTGGGGTTGAAGTGTTCCGAGGCGAAAGATGAGGCGTTCTTCCTCCAGGCGTCTGGTGGTGAGGGAGCGGCGGTGAAGGAGGCCCAGGACCTCCATGTCCTCGGCAGAGTGGGAGGGGGAGTTGAAATGTTGGGCCACGGGGCAGTTTGTTTGATTGGTGCGGGTGTCTCGGAGATGTTCCCTAAAGCGCTCTTCTAGGAGGCGCCCAGTCTCCCCAATGTAGAGGAGACCACATCAGGAGCAACTGATACAATAAATGATATTGGTGGATGTGCAGGTGAAACTTTGATGGATGTGGAAGGCTCCTTTAGGGCCTTGGATAGAGGTGAGGGAGGAGGTGTGGGCACAGGTTTTACAGTTCCTGCGGTGGCAGGGGAAAGTGCCAGAATGGGAGGGTGGGTCGTAGGGGGGTGTGGACCTGACCAGGTAGTCACGGAGGGAACGGTCTTTGCGGAAGGCGGAAAGGGGTGGGGAGGGAAATATATCCCTGGTGGTGGAGTCTTTTTGGAGGTGGCGGAAATGTCGGTGGATGATTTGGTTGATGCGAAGGTTTGTAGGGTGGAAGGTGAGCACCAGGGGCGTTCTGTCCTTGTTACGGTTGGAGGGGTGGGGTCTGAGGGCGGAGGTGCGGGATGTGGACGAGATGCGTTGGAGGGCATCTTTAACCACATGGGAAGGGAAATTGCGGTCTCTAAAGAAGGAGGCCATCTGGTGTGTCCTATGGTGGAACTGGTCCTCCTGGGAGCAGATACGGCGGAGGCGGAGAAATTGGGAATACGCTGCTCATTGGATGCTGCCTGAACTGCTGTGCTCTTCCAGCACCACTAATCCAGTATTTGGTTTTCAGCATCTGCAGTCATTGTTTTTACCTAGCAGAATACTATGAGTTAACTCACAAAGTAAATGAGCATCTGGAAAGTCTCACAAACAAAGAAGAGATTGAAGGAGGGTAGATAAAACTAGAGGGAAAGGAGATTGTGAGCAGAAAACAGAAATGACCTCAACGTTTATGGATCCACACAGAGGGTAGAGGGGGACAAAGCCCCTCCATGTGTTTTCACTGTTAAAGCCAGGACACCTAAAGGAAACTGGTGAGCCTTGTTTGATTGGTTCTTTGTCCAGTATGTCCACAATTCATTACCTCCACTGCAGGGACTGTGCTGAGTACCAGAAGGCTCAGTGGTTAGCACTGCTGCCTCATAGCACTGGGATCCAGGTTTGATTCCAGCCTCTGGTGACTTTCTGTGTGGAGTTTGCACATTTATAGAATCCCTACAGTATGGAAACAGGCCATTCGGCCCAACAAGTCCACACCGGCCCTCTGTGGAGCAACCCACCCAAACCCTTTCCCTTATGTTATCACTCTACATTTAACCCTAAACTACACAGCCGCAAACACTATGGACAATTTAGCATGGCCAATTCACCTAACCCACACACCTTCAGACTGTGAGAGGAAACCAGAACACCTGGAAGAAACCCACACAGACACGGGGAGAATGTGCAAACTCCACACAGACATGTGCGGGTTAGATGGATTGGCCATGCTAAATCACCCATAATTTCCAGGGATGTGTGGGTTAGTCATGGGAAAGGCAAGGTTACAGGGATAGGGTAGGGGGGGTGAGTCTGGAGGGTCAGGAGAGTCTGACTCTGGTGGGTCTGGTGCGTCTGACTCTTTGGAGGGTCAGGTCAGGATGGACCTGTTGGGCTGAATGGCCTGTTTTCACACTGCAGGAATTCTATTCTATGCAGCGACTTGCCAAGGTACCTGCAAGCTCTACTACCTTGGGGTAACAGATGCATGAGAACCCCTCCACCCACACGTTCTACAAATCACTCACTTGGAACCAAAACACCGTACCATTACTGTCACTGCGGCAAAAGCCTGGAATTCTGCAACAGCATTCTGGGGGGTTTTGTAACATGGAAAATGATCCCCAACCTAATACAGTTCAGTAGGATACCCAAAACCGTGAAGCCTCTGGCTGAGGAGGGGTGAATTGACTCCTGTCCTTCATTAAGCTCCCCCCCCCCCCACTCTGATCGATTGCAACAAGAACCCCCTCCTTTGTGCAAACCTTTCTCCCAGAACCAAACGAGTTGATGTTTTGACAAGAACAAAATTAAGCAGGCCTTCTTGAATTAGCAAAATGTCTGAATTCATTTATCCAAAACAAAATGCACACATACAAGCACACACAGATTAAAAACAAGAGCAAGTAAAAACAGTAGATGCAAAAAACAAAACAGATCCACAAATCAATCTCGGAATTGTTTGTGAAGAGTGCACAGCTGAACGTTGAGGCCACTGCAACTGGGTATCCTGATAACATTGTCTTTAGAGGATAAACAATAGGCTTTGAAATAACTCCACAAAGGCCGATATCGTGTCACAAAGTCACCGTTTATTCACACCTGCATTAGACATGACACTGACACAGCTGGCTCAGAGTTCGATCCTAGAGTGAACAGAACCTCTGACGCTCATGTTTTTATCTGTTAGCCAGGACTCAACCAGGAAACTCATATTCTATGATGTTCACCTGGCTGACCTGTTTCTAATCACTACAGACTTCACAGTCTTTGGTTTTGCAGACTGATTGCAGTTTGAATGTTCTAAATGTTTTTTTTACCATGATTGGGTTTCAGCATTCAGAATGAGCGAGAGCCCTTTTGCTGTCCCATTTGATTTAGTTTGCAGCACTAAGAGTTAGAGATAACTTTTCCTGCAAAGCAGGAAATTGTTCATTGATCGTGACTGTCAGAACACACCTACACTGAAACGTAGGCTGATACATGAGAGCATTCAGTCTCACTAGTGCACTCCAGTAGAGTTGAAACTGACTTTATAACCCCTGTCCTTGTGTATACTTCCAAGTGAAAAATACAAAATGTGTCTACAGTTTGGAACATAACGCTGTTGACTCAAGGTTATCAACTTCTCAATATTCTTACAATCACAACAGATCACCGTCCAATCTGTTTGATACCATTAAGTCTTCCATCCTTTGCGCCCCACTAAAATTTTATAAAACCAGCTGTAATCGGTTCATAGAGATGTACAGCATAGAAACAAATCCTTTGGTCCAACTCATCCATGCCGACCGGATATCCCAACCTAATCTAGAACATTTGCTAGCACCCGGCCCAGAACCCTCCAAACCCCATTGAGATACAACATAAATGCTGTAATTGTACCAGCTGCCGCCACTTCCTCTGGCAGCTCATTCATACCACCCTCTGTGTGAAAAAGTTGCCCCTTAGGTCTCTTTTATATCTTTCCCCTCTCACCCTAAACTTATGCCCTCTAGTTCTGGACTCCCCGACCGCAGGGAAAAGACTTTGTCTATTTATCCTATCCATGCTCTTCATGATTTTATAAACCTCTATAAGGTCATCCCTCAGCCTCTGGTGCTCCAGGGAAAACAGCCCCAGCCTATTCAACTCTCCCTATAGCTCAAAACTTCCAACCCTGGCAACATCCTTGTAAATCTTTTCTGAACCCTTTCAAGTTTCACAACAAACCAAATGCCTTCTTCGCTATCCTATTTACCTGCGACTCTGCATTCAAGGACACTCCCTAGGACCTTACCATTAAGTGTATAAGTCCTGCTCTGATTTGCTTTTCCAAAATGAAGCACTTCGCATTTATCTAAATTAAACATCATCTGCCACTCGGTGCATCGGCCCACCTGATCAAGAATCTATTGTTCTCTGAGGTAACCTTCTTCGCTGTCCACTAAACCTCTAATAATGGGGTCATCTGCAAACTTACTAACTATAACTAGTGTGTTCACATCCAAGTCATTCATATAAATGAAAAAAAGCAGTGCACCCAGCATCGATCACCATCACCTTATGTCTTCTACCTTTGAGCCAGTTCTGTATCCAAATGGTTAGTTCTCCCTGTATTCCATGACATCTAACCTTGCTAACCAGTCTCCCATGTAGAACCTTGTCGAACGCCTTACTGAAGTCCATATAGATCACATCTACAACTCTGCCCTCATCAATCCTCTTTGTTACTTCTTTAAAAGCTCAATCAAGTTCACGAGATATGTTTTCCCATGTACAAGGCCATGCTGACTGTTCCTAATCAGTCCTTGCCTTTCTAAATCCTGTCACTCAGTGCTTCCAACAGCTTGTCCACCACCGATGTCAAACTCATCGGTCTGTTGTTTCCTGGCTTGTCCCTACCATCTTTCTTAAACAGTTGCACCACGTTTGCCAACCTCCAGTCTTCCGGCACCTCACCTGTGACTATCAATGATACAAGTATCTCAGCAAGAGGCCCAGCAATCACTTCCCTAGTTTCCCACAGAGTTTTAGGGTTAACCTGATCAGGTCCTGGGGATTTATCCACTTTTATGCATTTCAAGACATCCAGCACTTCCTCCTCTGTAATGGACATTTTTTCAAAATGTCACCATCTATTTCCCCACATTCTGTATCTCCCATGTCCTTATTCACAGTAAATACTGATGCAACATACTCGTTTAGTAACTCGCCTATCTACTGAGGCTCCACACATAGGCTGCCTTGCTGATCTTTGAGGGGCTCTATTCTCTCCCTAGTTGCCCTTTTGTCCTTAATGTATGTATAAAATCCCTTTGGAGTCTCCTTAACCCTATTTGCCAAAGCTATCTCATGTCCTCTTTTTGCCCTCCTGATTTTCCTCTTAAGTATACTCCTGCTGCCTTTATACTCTTCGAAGGATTCACTTGATCTCTACTGTCTTTCCTAATGAAGGGCTTATACCCCATATGTCGACTCTCCTGCTCCTCAGATGCTGCCTGATCGGCTGTGCTTTACCAGCACCACCCTCTTTGGGTCGAATCTCCAGCATCTGCAGTCCTCACTTTCTCGCTGTCTATATCTGACATATGCTATCTTCTTTTTCTTAACCAAACCCTAAATTTCTCTAGTTATCCAGCATTCCCTGCACCTACCAGCCTTTCCTTTCACCCTAACAGGAATATACTTTCTCTGGGCTCCTGTTTTTTCATTTTTGAAGGCTTCCCATTTTCCAGCCGTCCCTTTAAAAGCGAACATCTGCCCCCAATCAGCTCTTGAAAGTTCTTGCCTAATATCGGCGAAATTAGCCTTCCTCCAATTTAGAAATTCACCTTTTAGATCTGGTCTATCCTTTTCCATCACTATTTTAAAACGAATAGAATTATGCTCGCTGGCCCCAAAGTGCTCCCCCACTGACACCTCAGTCACCTGCCCTGCCTTATTTCCCAAGAGTAGGTCAAGTTTTGCACTTTTTCTAGTAGGTACATCCACATACTGAATCAGAAAATTTTCTTGTACATACTTAACAAATTCCACTCCATCTAAAACCTTAGCACTGCGGGAGTCCCAGTCTATGTTTGGAAAGTTAAAATCCTGACCATAACCACTCAGTTATTACCTCGGTAGTAGTCCTCTTTTTAAAACAGTGCATTTTAGAATTAGGGCTATAAATGTCAGTAATACACTGGAGTTCTGATCTGTGGACACGACAGTCTTGATCCCTCATTGACTCCAATGGTTCAAAAGGCCACCACCACCTTTTCAAGGGCATCTAGGGCTGGACAATAAATGCAGACTCAGCCAGCGATACTCATACCCCCACCGAATATATTTTCCAAAGTTGTATTTTGTACACTGGCGATTTGAGGAGAAGAAGGAATATACCATGATTGAAAATCAATGACCTTAGTGTGAACCACAATTTTCAGATACAATAAATTAACCTTTATTAACTTTACAGTTTGTTGGCCAAATTTAGTGCCTTGTAGTCTGTAGCAATGTGTTTCTTTCATGCATGGCTAAGGGAGTGTTTCTGTTTGTACACATTCATGGGAAATAGAGCGCATTTGTACATTTTTAATGTTTTTACCTAGATGTGTTTTAACAATAGTTACATGTTTAATTTAAGAATATTTCCTGGCTTAATTTTTGCCAGCTGTGCATAGCCAAGAACATACCTAATTGACAACCCAACACCCTTTTAAATTTCACATTTGTTGAAGCCAAACCAGAAATGGAAAGGAGAGGACATTAACACTCCAACATGTCATGTGACAAACACAACAGGAATCCCAATTTCTACTGAACAAATAGATTAAAGTTAGTATTCCTACCATCAAGTGTGATAGTTATTAAACTACAAAAAGGACTGTAAAAGTTATTTAGTGCTGCGTCATCTAATGAAGAAAAACCCTGTCATTTCAATTTCTATTACTAGGACCACAACATTGTCTTCTGAATAAACTGAAACCAGCACTGATTCAATAACACCCTCATATTTGAACAATACGTTGTGTTTTGAAAGCCAAGGTTCACTGGCATGTAATTACATGACAAACATGTGACCAGTTTGGTTTTTTTAAAGATGTTGGATTAAACAAAGGTTTCATAAAATGCTCCATTTCCCCCAGTCACACGCATAGCGCACATTTCTTTGTTCCTGCAACCCTTTAGAAGGCTAACTGCCTTGATAGGCGTTTTCTCCTACAGTATGGCCCTTTCTCCTCACAGTGCCACACTATTGTCTAGCTCATACCCCCTCACGTAAACAAGCACATACCTCCTGCATCTGGTAGGAAACTGAAGTGTAGCCAATGCTTTTCTCCATTTTTAGTAGAGAATTCAGAAGGAATCTCTTTCCTCTCAGTGTGGTGAGAGTGTGGAAATGGCTTCTATGGGAAGTAGATAAAATGAATAGAACACATGAATTTATGGGGAATCTGGACAAATGTATGAAGGAGAATAGAACTAGATGTTACAACTGAATGATGAAAGGTGGAAGGATGCTCTATTGGAACGTAAACATTGGCATGGACTGGATGGCCTGTTTTTGATTTTGCGAGAACATAGGGGGCTAAGGGGGCAACTTGACAAAAGTGCATAAAATAATGATAGTCATGGAGGGGATGGATAGTCGGGAGTCTTTTTCCAGGGTGGAAATGATAAATATTACAGGACATCGGTTCAAGGTGAGGGGGGATGTTTAATTGAGATGTACAAGGCAGGTTTTTTTTACACAAAGGGTGGTAGGTGCTTGAAATATGCTGCTGAAGAAGCAGTAGAAGCAGATTATGGTAGCAACATTTGAGAGGCATTTTGACACACATATGAACAGGCAGTGAATAGAGGGATATGGATCATGTGCAGGGAGATGGGGTTAGTATAGAATGGTATCCTGGTCGGCACAGACATGGCGGGCTGAAGGGCCTTTTCCAGTTCTGTACTGTTGTACATTCTATGTTCTGTAAATCCTGTCTCAACCCACACAATTCTATCCGAAATCACAAAGATTTACTTATTTATATATTTTATCATAAGTGGTAATATAATTTGATTTTGTGGAATCTACATTAAAAAAAGAATTAAGAATCTTTCTTCCTTTCCAATTTCTATTCATTCTTTTCCCCCCCCCACCCCCCAGCAATATGATTTGCCTTTTCTGGAGGATATTATCTAACTACGTGGCTTTTACTTGAACCATAGTTGGCTCAGCTTTGACATGCATTAAGGAGAAGTTTGAACATTCTGGGTGAATGGGACAAAAGCTTATTTCAATGCATTCAGGTGTGGCACAGTTTAGCTGCAGGATTAAGCTCCCTTTGCATTGCCACATCAATATGCTTCCACCCCCAATCAACTGCAGTGAGTTTGCATTTTGTTCCACTAACATATCCAATCTGCGATCAGACATAAGCCACAATGACGCCGAGTTTTGTCCTGGTAAGTGATTTGTGCTGAATGCACAGGGTCATCAGGAAGGTGTACATTAAAGTCTCAGAGTGAGGGAAGGCCACTTTCTTGCATAGCAAGAGAAAGACCAGGGCAGAAGTTTAACCAACCTTTCATAGAATCCTCACAATGTGGAAGCAGGCCACTCAGCCCATCGAGTCCACAATGACCCTCTGCAGAGTATCTTACCCATACCCACCGCCCTACCTTATCCCTGTAAACCCTACATTTCCCACGCACATCTTTGGACTGAGTGACAATGCTGTCACTTGAGGAGGTTATTTTTTCCTGGTCTTATTTGAAGATATGTTGTAAGACAGAGAAGCTGAGCTGTCTCGAGGCAAGTAAACAATTTAATAAGGCCTTCATTTTTTTAACGTTGGAACAATGGGGGCAGCCTGGGTGTGGTCAGCTCTCACCCACCAGACTCTCTAGTTTTTTTGTTAGTTTTAAGAAGAAGCCTTTGGGGCCTCAGAAGCTTCAGTGAATGTCTCCATGCTACTTCTCCCTTTGAATGTTCTCTTGATATTTTTCTCTTGGAATGGAGAACTGCATGTGAGAATCTGTATCTGAACTTGCCAAGGAGTGTATTTGTGGGGTGCTACTATACTGCTACAGTTAATTAATACTAAGAACTACATCTATTACATGGTGACGTTTTCTAGTCGTTAAAGTTATTCTAAATTCCTAATTCTTTTGTTTGTATTTGAACTTAAATAAATTGTGTTTTGCTTCATGTCGAGTAGTTTGACCACTCACATTGCATCGGGAACACAGCACTTCCAATCTACCTTTAAAATAGAAAAAAACTAGGCCACCTTCCTAAAATATTTTGAGGAGTTCTGGTCTGGTCCATTACAGAGGAAACCCATGCAGACGCAAGAAGAACATGCAATCTCCACATGCACAGTCACCTGTGGAATTGAACCCGGGTACCTGGCAATGTAAGGGAGCAGTGCTAGCGGCTGAGCCACCATGCTCCCTACCACCTACCTTCCCCTCACTGTATTTTTAATGAGGGGACCAGGTTCTGACACATCCCATAATGGAAGGCTTCATGTTACATTTTTTTGAAACAAAGCAAAATAATTTGAGTCTATTAAAGTTTCCCTGAGGCTGTATGATCAGCTGCACTGAAGATTTTCTTTCAATCTGTAAAATTAAACATCCAACAGCAGCTGCACAGTCACTTCCTCTTCCAGAGACCTGGGCCTTCAGATAAGGAGCAGGGCACTAGCCTTCCACCAATTGACCTCTTTTGTGTAAAACGTTTTCGTTCACCGCCTTTATAACAGCTGAAAAATGAATTTTCCATGCACGCACACTAAGAATATGGACATTGGATTCTTCAGTGAGTTCAATAATTTCAAATTACAATTTCTGTTCCTGCTTTCTCAAGACAGCAGGTTCTGGTCATGGTTCTTACTGATACGACCCATATCTCCTCCAGGGCTGTTTTTGCTCGTCCCATTACCACATTGCTTTTGCCTAACCCTTTGTCATTTAATTTCTTTTCTCTGCCACTCTGTCACAGAACTCCCACACTGTTCATTTCCTCTTTCCTCTCGTTCTATACTTGCTTAAAAACAAGTTTCACACATTTAATCGCTTCCAGTCCTGATGAAAGCCAGGATGGTAGCTACCTCATGAAGGAGCAGCGCTCCAAAAGCTAAAATATTTCCAAATAAGCCTGTCGGTCTATAATCTGGTGTTGTGTGATGTTTAACTTAGTACTGATGAAAAGTAATTAAGCTTAAACTTTAGAGACTCAGACTTTAAACTTGAACTCTGATTATTTTCTTTTTGCTGTTCACAGACTCTTCCTGGCACATTAAGTAATTCCAGAACCTTTTGATTTTATTTTAGCGTGCATGCAGTTGCAATTTCATGGAGTAATTTCAAGATCGAGTGCTTGTGAACTTTAGAGGTAAACCATTCCGGGTGGTTTCTGCACAGCAGCATCCTTTCCACTGCACCACTGCACCTGTTCTCCTTGTTCCCTCCAAGGCACTTTCAGCCTCAACATGGTCATACTTCATCTTTACTGGAGATGTCAATGCCAAGCCAATTAATTTTCAATTCAAATTAATGTCCTCTCGGAAAGGGAGATCCACAGAGAGTGGGAATAAAAGTCTTGAAATAGCTTCACAGTGATTTGGTCCCTGTAAATATAGAGTTCACAGTGTCACAGAGATGCACCGCACAGAACCAGACCCTTCAGTCCAACTCGTCCATGTTGACCAGATATCCCAACCCAATTTAGTCCCATTTGCCAGCATTTGGCCCATATCCCTCCAAACCCTTCCTATTCATATACCCAACCAGATGCCTTTTAAATGCTGTACTTGTACTAACCTCCACCACTATTTTTGGCAGCTCATTCAATACATACACCACCCTCTGCATAAAGAACTTGCCCTTTAAGTGTCTTTTATATCTTTCCCCTCTCACCCTAAACCTATGCCCTCTAGTTTTGGACTCCCCCACCCCTTGGAAAAGACCTTGTCTATTTATCCTATCCATATCCCTCATGATTTTATAAACCTCTATGAGGTCACCCCTCAGACTCCAACCCTCTAGGGAAAACAGCCCCAGCCTGTTCAGCATCTCCCATTAGCTCAAACCCTCCAACCCTGGCAACATCCTTGTAAATCTTTCCTGAACCCTTTCAAGTTTCACAACATCTTCCCGATAACAGAGAAACCAGAAATACATACAATGTTCAAAAAGTGGCCAAACTAATATCCTGTACAGCTGCAACATGACCTCCCAACTCCTATACTCAATACTCTGACCAATAAAGTAAAGCAGACCAAACACCCTCTTCACTATCCTATCTACCTGCAACTCCACTCTGAAGGAATTATGAACCTGCACTTTAAGATCGCTTTGTTCAGCAACACTTCCCAGGACCTTATCCTACTGCTCCTCGGATGCTGCCTGAACTGCTGTGCTTTTCCAGCACCACTCTACCCATAATCTGGTTTCCAGCATCTTCAGTCATTGTTTTTACCATTAAATGTATAAGCCCTGCCCTGATTTGCTTTTCCAAAATGCAGCACCTCACATCTATCTAAATTCAACTCCATCTGCCACTCCTCGGCCCATGGGTCCATCTAATCAAGCATTATTAATACAATGATTTGGTGCGTAAGGCAGAGAGAAGGATGTGTCCACTTACTCAAGTTGTATCGCTGCCTTTCTACTCCATTCCAATCACTCGCTTCTCATCGTGGTGTAATTTCAAAGTACATATAATCCTGCAAGAAAATGGTTCCATTCAATATCCACTTGTACAGTATCCTTAACACACCTTAATGTACTTTGCAGAAGGATCATCAAACAAATCTGACATTGAGCCAAAGGTGATATTGAAAGAAGTGACAAAAAGCCTGGTTGGAGATGCAACTCCAACCATCCTAAAGGAAGGCAAGGAGATTAACAGCTGAAGATGTTTAATCTAGAGACTGTAGCTCAGAGGGCTGAAGGCAGGGACAGTACCGTGGGGCAAAGAGATTTTCCGGCTGCTCCGGAGGTCAGAGTTCTTGGAACGTAAGGGTTGGAGAAAGGCATATAGACAGATGGAATGGGCAAGCCAGAAAGGGTTTTGTGCCAAAATTTGAACTTTATCCTTTTGAGGGATGCAGGGACAGAGTTGATAGCTTAGTGAATTTGTGTTGGTTAGGAGACTTGGAACAGCCAAGTTTGGAAGTGCCTAAGAGTACACTGAGTACAGGAGTTGGGAGGTCATGTTGTGGTTGTACAGGACATTGGTTAGGCCACTTTTGGAATATTGTGTACAATTCTGGTCTCCATGCTATAATAAGATTTTGTGAAACTTGAAAGCTTTCAGAAACAATTTACAAGGATGTTGCCAGGGTTGGAGGGTTTGAGCTATAGGGAGAGGTTGAACAGGCTGGGGCTGGAGTGGTGGAGGCTGAGGGGTGACATTATCGAGGTTTATAAAATCATGAGGGGCATGGATAGGGTAAATAGACAAAGTCTTTTCCCTGGAGTCGGGGAATCCAAAACTAGAGGGCATAGGTTTAAGGTGAGAGGGAAAAGATCTAGAATGAATCTAAGGGACAACTTTTTCATGCGTGTGTGGAATGAGCTGCCAGAGGAAGTGGTAGACGCTGGTACAATTAGAACTTAAAAAGCATCTGGATGAGTATATAAATAGGAAGGGTTGAGAGGGATATGGGTCAAATGCTGGCAAATGGGACCAGACTAACTTAAGATATCTGGTCGACATGGACATGTTGGACCGAAGGGTCTGTTTCCGTGTTGTACAAGTCTATGATTCTGACTGTTTATTGCTGAAAGCTACAGCAGTAGATGGGTTGAGAGATGAGCAATATTGTGGGGGTGGCCTTTCTAAGGAAGATGTTTGAAGTTGGAAGCTCACTTTGTGTCGGATGAGATGCTATGGTCACACAGTCAGATTCATGTCAAATGCGATTACTTCCATTTCAGCAATGAATTATGCATGGATATAATATGTCCTTTTATATCATGATGATGCAACTGATGTCAGCAGATGTCAATACATGCTGACCTAGCTAGTGACACCCACATCCTGTGAATGAATTTAAAAAGGCCTCAGCTATAGGCCGAATGTTATGCTAGCAGCATGAAATCATGTGTTCGCCCACCTTCACCTTTGCTCTCAATGCTTGGGCAAGTGCTCTATTCTACGATGTCACAATTCTAATTGATTTTACCTTCCCTCACCTAATGCCTACACTTGCCTGCTCTCAATAAAGATGACAAGAAGCTGCTCAGAAACAGGGATTAGAAATAATTTCTGTTTCCATTTCCTAATCCTGGGATGCAAAGATTATATGGAGGCATTATCATTGATGACAATTAATGTTGTCGAGATGTTGAAACTGATTCTTGCTCAATAACCATAATTCTGTTGAAATTGCTTCCATTGTGTTTTCTTACTTAACCTTTGATGGGATGAGGAAATATTTTCCTAATCTGATCATCAGAGCCAGGCAGGTGACCTGAGTTTATCAGAGGGTTGGGCAGGTACAAACATGTGGATAAGGAAGAAACACAGGCCATTGACCCTTCCAACCTGCTCTACCATCCAAGAAGATCATGGATGAACTGATTGTAACCTCAATTCTACATTTCTACATATCCCCAAAGGTCTTTCTTCCCCCTTGGTCATTAAGGGCTGTGCCTTAAAAACAATTAAAGACTCTGCACCCATCACCTTTAGATCAAGGGAATTCCAAAGACTCTCAACCCTTAAGTCTCTTTTAAATCCTTTCCCCTCTCGTTTTAAACTTACGCCCTCTAGTTTTGGACGATCTTACCTTGGGAAAAAGACCTTGGCTATTCACCTTACCCATGCCCCTTATGATTTTATAAACCTCTCTAACGTCACCCCTCAGCCTACGTTGCTCCAAGAAAAACAGCCCCAGCCTGTTCAGCCTCTGCCTCTATCTCCAATCCTTTAACTCTGGCAACATTGTTGTAAATCTTTTCTGAAGCCTTTCAAATTTCACAACATCCTTCCTCTATAGTAGGGAGAACAGAATTAAACGCAATATTCCAAAAGTGGCTGAACCAATGTCCTGTACAGTCGCAACATGACCTCCCAACTTCTCTACTCAATGCACTCACCAATAAAGGAAAGCATACCAAACACCTTCACCATCCTAATCCACTTGCGACTCCACTTTCAAGGAACTATGAACCTTGTATCACAAGGTGTCTTTGTTTGGCAACACTCCCCAGGACCCTACCATTAGGCATATAAGTCCTGCCCTGATTGTCTTACCAAAAATGCAACTGGGCTTAATTATCAGAGCACTCCTCCTGTTATGATTGAACTGAGAAATGGTCACCACTTTGTGGTAAAGGGGCTGTTATGATGCAATGTTCTTGTCTCTAGCTCTGCAGTAGGACCTCTTCTGACACCCTTCCCTTGATAACTTGTTATGATCGCTCTACCTGAATTGGTTTGCACAGTTTTTGGATGTCTTGTTTCTTTGGTTAGACCTGCGACATGTGAGTCTTATAGCTATCATATTATTCCAGCCATTTCCAGCACCATGTTATTTTAATTTTTTTGTAATTATCTCTCTGTCTCATTTAATCAGCTACCTGACTTGCATGAAGTTCTGGGATTTACATATTAGTGAATCTAAACCTGCAATCCATCTAAAAGATGAAAGACTTAACAGAAATCCAGGATTGTTCAATACATCGCCCAGTTGTACGACACTTTGTTCTTTAACTATAAATTCTGTCCCCTGTGATCCAGCCCCACTAGCTACCTGACAAACGAGCAGCGCTCTGAAAGCTTATACCTCCAAATAAACCTGTTGGACTATAACCTGGTGTTGTGTGATTTTTTAACTTTGTCCATCCCAGTCCAACGCCGGCATCGCCACATCATTTGATCAAAGTGGAGATCCTCACTTGTTATTCAGCTGTTGACATTTTACTCGCACCATCTGACATTTTGGAACACCTGCAGAGACTTACTATCTGATACACCACTCACACCTTTTATATAACTTTTTGATACCACAGTCCTTGACCTCTCTACTCTGGATCTCTCTGCCCTGGATCTCTCTGCCCTGGATCTCTCTGTCCTTGATCTCTCTGCCCTGGATCTCTCTACCCTGGATCTCTCTGTCCTTGATCTCTCTGCCCTGGATCTCTCTACCTTGGATCTCTCTACCTTGGATCTCTCTGCCCTGGATCTCTCTGCTCTGGATCTCTCTGCCCTGGATCTCTCTACCCTGGATCTCTCTGCTCTGGATCTCTCTGCCCTGGATCTCTCTACCTTGGATCTCTCTACCTTGGATCTCTCTGCCCTGGATCTCTCTGCCATTTATCTCTCTACCCTGGATCTCTCTGCCGTGGATCTCTCTACCCTGGATCTCTCTGCCCTGAATCTCTCTGCCCTGGATCTCTCTGTCCTGGATCTCTCTACCCTGGATCTCTCTGCCCTGAATCTCTCTGCCCTGGATCTCTCTACCCTGGATCTCTCTGCCCTGAATCTCTCTTCCCTGGATCTCTACCCTGGATCTCTCTGCCCTGAATCTCTCTGCCCTGAATCTCTCTGCCCTGGATCTCTCTGCCCTTGGTCTCTCTGCCCTGGATCTCTCTGCCCTGGATCTCTCTACCCTGGATCTCTCTGCCCTGAATCTCTCTGCCCTGGATCTCTCTGCCCTGGATCTCTCTGCCATTGGTCTCTCTGCCCTTGATCTCTCTGCCCTGGATCTCTATGCCCCTTGATCTCTCTACCCTGGATTTATCTGCCCTGGATCTCTATGCCCTGGATCTCTCTGCCTATAAATTCTATACCCTCTCTCACTTCACCTGATGAAGGGGCTATGCTCTAAAAGTTTGTGATTTCACATAAACCTGTAGGGCTATAACCTGATATCGTGTGATATATGACGTTTTCCAGTCCAGTGAAACACTGGTTCCTTCACACCTGTAATAGCAGTCATAGGTTCAAATTCTTCCTACTTCAAAGATCACAACTTTGGTTTCAACCACACCACCATTTGTGGTAAAGCAATCCACACTCCAATAATTACAAGAAAGATTTTCCTTTCTTTTTACCTCCAAACTATTCTCCAATGTATAAAATATATTACTTTGTAAAGATATGCCTGAGTGACTCACCTTTCTTTGTAAGACAGACTGGTTCAGTGCTACTATTCACCAATCAGAGTTGGATGTTTCATGAAAATCTTTATACTTACAATTAAAAAACATAGACCAATCAGGGCTGCTTTAATCCTAACATCCAGCACCGTTGGAAAGTTGATTTCAAAGTTATCCTTATCTGTGAGAGCTTCAGTGAGAAATCCACTCCAGTTCTTTGTTATACTTCCAACTTTTGTTGATGCCTGAAAATCTTTAATCTGTAATAAAACCGTAAAAATAAGAACAATACAAGACCTTGATCAATGATATTCAATGAATTTTAACTTAGAGACATACAGCACGGAAATGGACCCTGTGGTCCAACCAGTCCATGCCGAACATAACCCCAAACTAAACTAGTCTCCCCTGCCTGTTCCTGGCCCATATCTCTCCAAACCTTTCCTCTGAATGTACCTGTCCAAATGGCTTTTAATTGTTGTAATTGTGCCCAAATCCAGCACTTTCACTTAGTAAAACCACTCTCTGTGTAAAAAATGTGCCTCTCATATCTTTTTTAAATCTCTCTCCTCTCACCTTAAACTTGTGCCCCTGAGACAACTTGAAAAGGAAAGGACTTGCATTTCTGTAGCACCTATTACTGTTGCCTACAGATGGAAGGATCAGAAAGGATGCATTTTGAGGAGTGAGTTAAGCACAATGATGTGGTGGGAGGTCCACTTAGGGTCTCGAATGTGTAAGATGGACCAATTGCGTTGGCCTCATTGTTTCCATAACAAAGTCTATGATTTCAATGCAGTGTGTACCTGTGGTCATGATTTGGAGATGCCGGTGTTGGACTGGGGTGTACAAAGTTAAAAATCGCACAACACCAGGTTACAGTCCAACAGATGTAATTGGAAGCACACTAGCTTTAGGAGCGACGCTCCTTCATCTATCACCTAATGAAGGAGCAGCGCTCTGAGAGCTAGTGCTTCCAATTAAACTGTTGGCCTAAAACCTGGTGCTGTGTGATTGTAAACTATGTAAATGTGGTAGTTGTTTAGTTCAGTTGGCCAGCTGATTGTTCTGTAATGCTAATAGTGTAGGCTCAATTCCTGCACCAGCTGAAGTTATCATACAGAGTTCTCTTTCTCTCAGTCACCCACATTCCCTCAGGGTGAAGCACCATCAGCCATCTCTTTCCAATGGGACTGTGGCTTTTAACTCATAAATATCAAGCAATAAGCTACATCTTATAAAGACAAGTGGCTCTTCTCATTAAACGATCAAATAGATTTCCACTATCACAGTATCCTAAACTAACCCAGTGGATCCTGACCTCTAAACAGGTTAATGGCAGCAAATCTACCTCAAAGTGAGTGATGGTAAAGTGAGTTTATACAACATGATGGACAACACTTCCAATGGAATCCACCTCCACCTCTCTCCCAGGCAGCGCATTCCGAAATCTAACAACTCTCTGTGTGAAGAAATTTCTCCTCATCTCACTCCTAGCCCTTTTGCTGACAATCCTGAAATTGTGACCCCTCATTGTTGACACACCAACTAGTGGAAACAGTTGTCCCTCTGTCAAAATTACTCATATGTTTGAACACCTCCATAAGATCACCTTTTAATCTTCTCTGCTCCAGAGAGAATGAGCCCAATCTCTCCAATCTTCCCTTGTACCTAAAATCCTTCATTCCTGATATTATTCCAGTAAATTCCCTTTGAACTCTCTCTGCAGCTTACTTAAGTAAGGTGCCCAGCAGTGAACACAATACTTCAGATGGGGTCTGATCAATGATTTATAGAGATGTAGCATTATAAAAATTCAAAGTTATATCAAAATAATTCGTCAAAACCACAGACAATGGGACTGATTCAACTAAGTTGGTTAAATAAATGGGTTAAAAATCACACAACACCAGGTTATAGTTTTAACTTTGTACCCCCCAATCCAACACCGGCACCTCCAAATCATAAAGGAATGGGAATCATTTATTGTAGTCTCATGTGTTTGCTCCTATAGATAGGCATTAATAAAAAGTAATAAAGAAATGGTGAATGAGGTGATCAAAGATTTTGCTTCCCCATAAAGGATACAAAAAATAAACCGATAAAAGCTGTAAATCAGGAGGTGGAACTGAAAGGGGAATTACAATTGCAAGGGAAGTTAAAACAAATGAGTGGAGCTTGTGTTGATAGGTCCAAATGGACTTCATCTTAACAAACAAGTAATGGATGAGTTGGTGTTAATTTTCCAAAACTTGTTAGGATCAGGAGAGGTTCCACTGAACTGGAGAGTAGTAAATATAACTCTTCCAGACAATGAGGGAGTAAAACAGGCAACTTAACTTGACGTGTCAAAATGAATTATGAAGCAATTGTCGCTGCAAATGTCGAAAGGTAAATCTGGAAGAGTCAGCGAGGTTTCAGGAAGGAAAACTTATTGAGGTTCTTTGGAGAAATACATGTGCTGTAGATAATGAGATTTTGTTTTGATAATGGGCAACACAGTGGCTCAGTGGTTAGCACTGCTGCCTCACAGTGGCAGGGTCCCAGGATCGATTCCAGCCTCGGGTGATTGTCTGTCTGGAGTTTGCACATTCTCCCAGTTCCTGTGTGGGTTTTCTCCGGATGCTCCGGTTTCCTCGCACAGTCCAAAGATATGCAGGTCAGGTGAATTAGCCATGTTAAATTGTCCATAGTGTTAGGTGCATTCGTCAGAGGGAAATGTGACTGGTTGGGTTACTCTTCGGAGGGTCGGTGTGGAGAGCCTGTTCCCACACTGTAAGGAATCTAATCTAATCTAATAATGGGAAACCTAGAGATATGCTGTCCCTGAATGACTGGGCAGAATTTGATCAGGTGCCACATCGAGATGACTGCAGTAAATTAGAGTTCATGTTGGGGAATGGGGATGACAACATGTTAGCATGAGGTTGGCTGGTGGTACCATGGTAATATTGTGCTGAACATAGCTGCCCTCTCAGGTGTGATTCCCGGCCTTTTACACATAGAAGATTGACTGGCAGATGGAAAATAGACAGCATGCAGAAATGAGGAGAATATGCAAACTCCACACAGACAGTCATCCAAGGCTGGAATCAATCCCAGGTCCCTGCACTCTGAGGCAGCCATGCTAAACACTGAGCCACTGTGACGCCAATAGGTAGGGGAGTGTACTGCGACGATGACATAAGGATGTTGCAGACAGATATAATGGGATTGAGTGAGTGTGCCGAAATCTGGCAGAGGGATTGTGATATGTGTAAATGTAAAGTTGTTCACTTGCCAGGATGCATGACCAATCAAGTATTACTTAAATGGCGAGCAGCTGTAGAAATTAGGACTTGGAAAAGATGTTTCATCTTCTGGGCCAGTCTGGAACCAGAGTGGGGTTGCAGGGTGGTGGGGATGTGGGGGGGTGGGGGAGGGGTACTGTTTCAAACTTTGACATCAACCATTTCAGGATCGAGCTGAGGGGCAGAAGTTTACCATATTTTACCAACATGCTATTTTCATTACTGTCCATGAGCCACAAAGAATTTTCACACACTGTTGTCACAAACCTGCTTCATTAACTATCTCCCACACCTATCCTGATGCCAGCTCCCTTCCTCCACTCACTGTTACTGTGAATACTTGCCATTGATCGGATCTAGGATCTCTGAACACTCTATCATGTTTAGAAGTCTGCTGTGGATCCTGAAGAAGGGCTCATGCCCGAAACGTCGATTCTCCTGCTCTCCTTGGATGCTGCCTGACCTGCTGCACTTTTCCAGCAACACATTTTCTGCTGTGGAATCCTGTCAGGTACTATCAGCCCAAAGCTGCCCTGCACAGTTTGTGATATCTGCCCTGGAGATGACAGAGAAGGGGAGAGATTGGTGCCCAACTTTGCGAGTGGGGACCAGAAGGTTCTGATGGATGTGCAGAGGAGGGAAGTGCTCTTTTCCAGAGCCTGAAGAAAAAGTCACTAGACCCTGGTCAACGTGGTCCAGGCTCATCGCCCGGGTCAGTGGTGTTTCGGCCAGCTGGAAGAATGCTCACCAGCGTATGACAGAGATTAGTGACCTTCTCTGCTCTGCCAAGCTAAGTGCTACCATCCTCTCTCCGTGCTCTCACACTCACTCTCTCAATGCTGCGGTACTGACTCTCCCCCTCACCAAGGCTCATACCCACGATTCCCATGATTGGATGCAACATCATCCCTCACTCACTCTTAGCCCCCCAATCCACCCATAGCCCAAACCCTGCATGCCCCAAATCATTCAGTTCTGAACCTCCACCCCTCCGTCCCCACTGGCACCAGCACCAGCAGCTGTGGGCAGAAAGAGCTAAGATGGGTGTTGGGCTGCCTGACAATCAGCTCCTCAAATCCTATGAGGAGTGGACACTGACCCTGACTGTCCCGAGTGTCTGACTGGCTGTGTCCAAGTTCCACACTGAGAGAGCAAAATGCAAAATAAAAATCAAGGCAAGGCAGGGGTAATGTGAGCATCTGGGTAGGTGTTAAGTGAACCAGCGCTAAGAGGCAAGTGAGCAGCCCTGAAATACAGCCTGGACCAGGCTGTGAGATTATTAGGGATATGCATAAATGCATAAATGCAGAATTGAGGCAGAGATCAGATCAGCCAAGCTCTTAATGAATGGGGGAGTAGACTCAAAGGGCTGTCTGATCTATTCATGTTCCTTGTTCATACTAGCTGTGTAAGGATCCCTGTTAGCCAATAGAAAAAATTGGTGCACTTCAAAATGCAGCATTAAAATGCCAGGGTGTACTGTAAGAACATCGGGAATGAGGCAAGATGGTGTGGAGTGACTGTCACAGATCCGCTGACATGGAGTGCTTGTAGCTGCTTTTTTTCTTCAGAATTGTTTTCTCCAAGATATCCAATCTGTATCAGATTTATTCCATGGAGTGCTTGTGGCTGCTGCTTATGGAGTGTGCTCTGATATGTTAGTGCCTTCTGTCCAAGGTGGAGTAAATGGTAAGTTAGAGCCACTATGTGCTCATTCTGACTTGCATGTCGGAAATTCTCAGTGTCTAGTTTCTCTCTGATGTATTGTAGAATGGGAACCTGCATAGTAATGAGTTGAGGTGAGGTAATAGTGAAGGTATAAATGAACAAGACTCCCCATTAACAGGTCTCCTGCCACTTACTAGAGAGAATACTCTCTTGACTCAGTTGGAAAATGCAACTTGTTCTTTCCATCAGGAAAGGCCTTGTTCGACTTCTCATGGGAGTCTCCCAAATTTAGCAAACTACACGCGTCATTCAGGCCCTTGGAGAAATCTGCCTGAGGAGGTTGTACAACTTTGGAACTCTCTGCCTCAGAAGGTCAGGTAATTAAATATTCCTAAAACTGAGCTGGATAGATACTTGTTAGACATGGGCATGAAAGATTCCCAACACAAATGGAGTTAGCCAGATATTATTGAATAGCAGAGCAAGCTTGAGGGGCTGAATCGTTCACTTCTGCTTCTATTTCATATGTTCTTATGCTTTCTCACAGAATCTGAGAAAGCACTAGACCTCCCTTTTATTCGCACAGGTGAGATGAACTCATTTTTTCTGGTAGAATGCAAGTATCCTCCATTTTGACTGGAGAAATCTGTAGAAACATTTCTTTGCAACAATACACAACAACAGAGTTTCTTTGTTGTAAAATAAATAGCCTTTAAAGTAAGAAAATATGTAATTACTGTGAGACATGGCTTCAGAAATAAATATTGTCAAGAATTTTTAATTGTAGATATTTCCTAAATAAAAGACAGAATAGATTGGGCATCTTGGAGAAAGTAATGCTTAAGAAGGAATAGCTTCCAGTGTCAGATATGAAATCAGATGCTGAACAACTGGATGTATCTCTATATGCAATTGGAAATATAATTGATGACATTATAGCTCAGCCTGATGTAAAAGCAATGGATAATTTTGACAAAGTTTGAAAATCTTTGGAAATTACTCCAACCTTAAAATCAATCCAATTCTTGAAACAGCAATATTTGACAGAACAGTTCATTATTCAGGAAATCCATAGATAATTCCAGATTGAGACCACCAAATGCATGGAAAAACGTGATCACTATGATTTAAAGTCAGAGATCATGAAGGACAGAATCGTTTTTGATTTGCTGACGATAAGTCTTTGTTTGATTTATTGCACTCAAAAGAACAATTCACTCTGGAGAAAAGTGAGTGAAGCTAAAGTTCAGACAGAATGCAGGTCAGTCCTAACAGGAGCTGAGTTTAAGAAATAATCAAAATCCATTTAGTTTTTAAGATTATATAAACCCTGAAGACACACAAGAGAAACCAATGCACTAAGAAAGGCACCAAAAACCAGCAATCATTGTTTGCCTTGTTAGCTATCACTGTGGAACCCTTTCAAACATAAATAGTACTTAAACAGATTATTTGTTTCTTAAAGTGTAGACCAATTTCAGAAAACGTGCTGAAGTAGGACACAGCCCCAGAGCAGCAAGAGTTAAACATCTATAGAGACAAAGAAGTTAATGAGGTAGAACAGGAGAAGGTATTCCGAGGGCAAATAGGTAATCCAATCTAACCTCTCACAAAAAGACGGTGATGTGAATGTTAATCTTGACACAGGGGTGAATGTCACTGTATTATCAGATAGCGTACATGCTTGGAGAAACTCAGCTTTCTATTGACAACAGTGCCACGTTACAGTTTAGGGGATTTGGCTTTAAAATGATAAATATAGTGCAAACAAAAAGACTGTCAGTGTGAAACATTGACATGCTTCAAAATCAAGAATTGTGAGTCTTGAGCAGGAACATGTGCCTTGCCCTTAACCTTTTCTGAAGACTGAAGAGATTAAACAGCACAGGATAAAGAGTTCTTTTACACAACATTAAGGAAGCTCAACACTGAATATAGCATCATATTTTTCAACAAGGAGTTCAATATGGGCTAAAGAGATCATAGGGCTATGGGGAGAAAGTGGAAAGCAGGTGACAGAGTTGATACACTGGCCTTCATGTGACCTTTTGTCATGTGACCTTTGATTTTGTCTCCCCCAGTCATAGAGTCATACAGTCATCCTCTGGCATCTCCATGTCATCTCTACAAGCAGGGAGATTTTGCATGATTTAATGGAACAAATTGCAATACAACTTGTAGAGAAGACCAGTGCGGGCTTCACATCCCTTGTAATCAAACCAATTGAGTGATGCTTGGGCATCCAACTGAATTTTATATTGACCTCAAAACACTCGTGATGACAGATAAATATCCTACGTCCATGATGATGAGAGTGCAGCTAAATTAGCCAAAAATACAGCTTTCATAAAATGTAATGCAGCGGCATCCCCTTTTCTTTCAGTTTGTTTGTGGATATGGGCATCGCTGGCTGGGTCAGCACTTATTGCCCTATGTCCCGAGTTGCTCCTTGAGATGGTGGTGTTGAGCTGCCTTGAACCACTGCAATCCACCTGCCGTGGGTTGACCCACAATGCCCTCAGGGAGGCAATTCCAGGAACATGACATTGTCTTCGTGTCATAGAGTCATACAGCACGGAAACAGACCCTTTGGTCCAACCAGTCCATGCCAAATGTAATCTCAACCTAAACTAGTCCCACCTGCCTCCGTTTGGCAGAAAAACGTAGAACAGTTTTATCCAGAAAATACAGTTGATTCTATTCTGCTTAGTTTATGCAGTGTGATTTACAGGATCAGCTTAGGATTCTCTTCTACCAGATCGTGTCATAGAGTCCTACAGCATGGAGACAAGCCCTTTGACCCAAACTGGTCCATGCTGACCAAAATGTCCACCCACGCTAACCCCATTTCCTTGCACTTGGCCCATATCCTTCTAAATCTTTCCTATCCATGTGTTTGTCCAAATGCCTTTTAAATGTTATTAATGTATCCTCCTCAACCACTTCCACTGGCAGCTCATTCCATATGCTAACCACCCTCTGTGTAAAAAGGTTGCCCCTCAGGATCTCTTTTATTCGTTCCCCTCTAACCTTAAACTGATGCTCTTGATTCCCCAACCCTGGGAAAAAGACGGAGTGCATTCACCCTATCCATGCCTCTCATGATCTTATACACTTCTATAAGATCCCCCCCTCAGTCTCATACGTTGTAATGAAAAAAGTCCTAGCTTGTCCAACCGCTCCCTATAACTCAGACCCTTAAATCCTGGCAACAACCTTGTAAATTTCTTCTGCACTCTTAATAACATCCCTCCTATAGCAAGGTGACCAAAACTGAACACAATACTCCAAATGGGGCCTCACCAAGTCCAGTAGAACTGCAACATAACTTCCCAACTTCTATACTCAATGTCCTGACTGATGAAGGCCCCCAAAAGCCGCCTTCACTGCCCTGTCTACCTGGGACTCCATTTTCAGAGAACCATGCACCTGAACTCCAAGGTCCCTCTGTTCCACTACACTCTGTATGACCCTACCATTCACCATGAAACTCCTGCCTTGATTTGACTTCCCAAAACGCAAGACCTCGCACTTATCCACATTAAACTCCAGTTGCCATTTCTCAGCCCACTTCCCCAGCTGATCAAGGTCCTGCTGCAATTTCTGATAACCTTCCTCACTGTCCACAATACTGCCTATTTCAGTGTCATCTGCAAACTTACTAATTATGCATTGTACATTCTCATCCAAATCCAAATCATTGATGTAGAAATGAAATCAATTAATCACCTCTGAGTTCAAAACTTATATTGCATAAAAATTATATCAACTTAACATGAAAACTGATAAGCCAGTAATGGACAGAGATCCGGCCAGGTTAGTTAATCTTCTCACATAAGATCTTGTACTGAAGGATCAAAACAAAAAATGCTGGAGATCATAGCAGGTCGGGCAGCATCAATGGCGAAAGAGCAAGCTAATATTTCAGCTTAGATGAAGAGTCATCTAGATGTGAAACATGATCTTGTATTGAACTCTATCCCCATGGTTTAATACTGTCCTAATGAGACCACTTAGACTTTGAGCAGGATTATGTGTCTTGGTGAAGGGCTTTTGCCTGAAACATTGATTTTCCTGCTCCTCAGATGCTGCTTGACCTGCTGTGCTTTTCCAGCACCACTCTAATCTTGACTCTAATCTCCAGCATCTGCAGTACCCACTTCTGCCACCTGTGCCTTGCCCCTAACTTTCTCTTGCTCAGTTCTCTTTCTCCTCTCAAATATTCAATTTTTTTTCCTTTCAGTTGCAGAATTTGTGGGTTTTAAGAGTTTGACTCAATTAAATAATCATATTTACTTCAGTGCAAAATGTTTTCATCCTAAAAAAGTCATCGATAATTCAACGTTACTCACAGCATAACTTCACTGTGTGATGTGAGATCTTACATGATTAAAATGGGAAATACAAACTGATTTCATTTCAACAGGATATTCTTGAATATAGAATGTTTGAGAGTTCTCTGAAGATATTCAAGCTGAGACAAGAATAACATGATTTGACTGTGGGCTTGTAACACAACCCAGACACATTGAAGGCATCAGAAGTTGAGAGAAATAAATAAGAGCGACTTTCAAAGAAATGAAACCAGACGGATCCAACACACCACGCTTCTACAGATGACACAAAATTCCTAAACCAGCAGCCCCCCCTCAGACCCATAGTCCTGCTACCTGGAACACCAATTTACAGATTAGGCAAGGAGCTACACCAAAGACTAAAACACTTAGTAGAAGACTCATACCACTTCATTCACTCCACCCAAAACTCCTGAAGACCATCAAAGACACTAAGATAGAAGAGGATGAAATAATAATCTCCTTTCACATCCATCAACATCAACCTGGCCAAGGAAACACTGACTACACTATTAGAAGAACCAAAGACACATACACCAAACACCACCAACTTCATCAGCCATGAAGTACCCATAGGATCTCCGTTATCAGGATTCTTAGCAAAGGCAGTAATGCAGAGACTCGAACAAACAGCTCTGTCAACCATCCAACCCAAACTTTGGGTCCACCACATGGATGACACTTTTGTCATCACTAAACGAAACAAGTTCGAGGAAACCTTCAAGACCATCGACAATACCCTTACTGGCATAAAACTCACTAAAGAGAACAACAACAACAAACTGCCATTCCTAGATGTTACAGTAGAGCAAACAGCCAATGGGGAACTTCAAACCAGCGTCTGCAGGAAAACAACACATACAGACCAAATACTGAACTACAGAAACAATTATCCCAACATCCACAAACAAAGCCACATTAAACCATTATGTCAATAAGCTACCACACACTGCAGCACAGAGGAATTACAAAGAGCAGAGGAAAATCACCTATACAGCGTATTCAAAAAGAATGGGTACCCAGTGAACACAGTCCGCCGATTTCTCAGCAATAAACCCAAACAAGCAGACCAAACCCGTCCAGAAACCCTAACCACTCTCCCCTACATTAAGGCATCTCAGCAATGACTGCCACACTACTCAGGCCCACTGGGTATAAGCTCTTCATCAGGAATGAGGCATGTGGGCCGGGGCTGAGAGATAAATGAAAGGGGTGGTGGGGTTAGGGGGAGATAACTGGGAAAGCCATAGGTGGATGAAGTTGAGGGAGAAGGTGGTATGTCAGAGGGGACAGTGATGGACTGGTCCAGAGGATGGTGCCGAGTTGGAGGCTTGGGACTGGGATAATGTGGGGGGGGGATGGGAAATAAGAAAGCTGTTGAAATCTACATTTATCCCACATGGTTGCAAGATCCCACGGCGAAATATGAGGTGTTCCTCCTCCAGGTGACAGTTTGGCGGTGGAGGTGACCTGTATTTCCTTGACGGAGTGGGAGGGGGAGTTGAACTGTGGGTGCGGGTGTCCCAGAGACGTTCTCTGAAACGATCCACAAAAAGGTGTTCTGTCTCCCCAATGTAGAGGAGACCACACCGGGAGCAACGGACACAGTGGATGACATTGGGAGAGGTGCAGGTGAATTTCTGACAGATGTGGAAGGACCCCTCGGGGTCTTGGACAGAGGTGAGGGGAGTGGTGTCAGTGCAGGTTTTGCACATCCTACGGTGGCAGGGAAAGGTGCCAGGAGTGGGCAGTTGGAGGGTGTGGACCTGATGAAGGAGTTGCGGTGCGAATGGTCTTTTCGGAAGGGGGAGAAAAATATATCTCTGTGGTGGGGTCTGTTTGCAGATGGAGGAAATGGCAGAGGATGATGACCCACAAGCCTCATTCCTGATGAAGGACTTATGCCTGAAACGTCGATTCTCCTGCTCCTCGGATGCTGCCTGACCGACTGTGCTTTTCCAGGATCACACTCTCGACTCTGATCTCCAGCAGCTGCTGTGCTCACTTTCTCCTACTCAGACCCCTTGGCATCATGGTAGCCCACAAACCCACCAACACACTCAAACAGCCATTAGTGAACTTAAAAGAGCCTATACAGGCAACAGATAAAACTAATGTCATTTACAACATACCTTACAAGAACTGTAACAAACATTACATTGGACGAACAGGCAGAAAACTAGCCAGCAGGGTACATGAACATCAACTAGCCACAAAAAGACATGGCCCATTCTCACTAGTATCCTTACATACAGATGAGGAAGGACACCACTTCGACTGGTACAACACATCCATCCTAGGACAAGCCAGAGAGATGCGTGAGAATTCCTCGAAGCATGACACTCCAATCGGAACTCTATCAACAAACACATTGACTTGCATCCCATTTACCACCCACCCCCCCAAGAAAAAGAACAGGAAATGACATCACCAACCCAAGGAAGCCTAATCACATAAATAAAAAGCAGGTCATACCACCAGTGATTCACCAGAGGCTCACTGATGATGTGATGAAATGCCTGAAAATGAACCTTCCAGCTCAGCGAGCAAACCCACATTCAGAACCTCAACCTGAGCTACAAGTCTTCTCAAAACTCACTCACATTCAACTTGCTTGGACACTGAATCTGTTTAGACTTGTCACCATTTTCTTTGACCAAATGATACTCTCTTTCAAAAAGAACACTGTCAGAACAAAACCGGCAATCATGGTTCTTGTTCAAACACAGAATAAGACCTTACTCAAGAAGTGCAAAAACAACCAATAAATAATATCCAGCTGCATGACAATTTTCTATTTTACACAGTTGCAGCTTGAGCAGATTTCTGTATCAAAAATTCATAAATATAAACTTTGGCCGTACTTGCTGGTAGTCTGCTTGTGCTTTATCTATAATAACCAAAAAAGGATGGAATTTCATTATCTCTATCATGTATTCCGTAACATTATCTTCATGTAATCCTGTCGTACTGCAGTCATAGCACTGATGATGGTCAATGCAAGGTGTCCTTCCTTGGTTTTCTATTGCACTTTTTCTACTCATTTGGCACTCATCAAAAGCTGACACAACTCCTTATCAGATTTACACACCATTTGGGATGTTTTGGTTCAATGCACAGCCCATCAGAATTTCCTCCCTCTTCCCAAAGATTTTGCACCAGATTACTTCAATATATCTACAAAGTCTTCAAGGCATACTGCGCCTCATGGATGATGGGAAATAGTCAAGAAACATGGTCAGAGGATGTAGGCAATTTAAAGCCTACAAACCAAACATCTCACCTTCAATGACGAAAACACTCTTCCAAGAAATCGGTTCACTTCTTGGGACACACTGCCAACGGTCTTTCACTCAGAGGCCCAACAATGTCCAAAGAGAGCATGTTCTGGGAGTATAACTCCCCAAACTGCCTGAATGTCTGAAATCATCAAATCGTAGAATCCCTATGGTGTGGAAGCAGGCCATTGGACCCATTGAGTCCACACTGACCTTTTGAAGAGCATCCCACCCAGGCCCACTATCCCTGTAACCCTACATTTCTCATGGCTAATTCACCTCACCTGCATATCTCGGGACACTATGGGCAATTGAGCATGGCCAATCCAGCTAACCTGCACATCTTTGGATTGTAGGAGGAAATCGGAGCACCCGGAGGAAACCCATGCGGACACTTGAAGAATGTGCAAACTTCACACAGAGTCAGGGGGCTAGGAAGAGATGGGATAATGGTAGAAGTAATTATAAAGACAAAAATATACAAATTCACAATAGGGATTAAAAAAGGTTTGGGATGAGATGTGTAAGGGTCTGAAAGGGTTAATGTTGAGAAGTGCCTTAAGTCCGCTCCACTTGTGTCACCTGGACTTGGTGAAAGATCAGCTTAGGAACTTGAAGAAGAAATGGCAAACATTTGCGTTGTCCTCACAATTTCTGTAACAGTGCCTTTCATATCTCTGTCACTTGTACATAGCCACAATCATCTAATAAACTGCATCTTGTTTAAGACAACATTCCCTTCTCATTAACCTAGGAGAAAGTGAGGACTGCAGATGCTGGAGATCAGAGTCGAGAGTGTGGTGCTGGAAAAGCACAGTAGGTCAGGTCCGAGGAGCAGGAGAATCAATGTTTCAGGCAAAAGCCCTTTATGCCCGAAACGTTGATTCTCTTCTCATTAGCCTACCAAGCAATTTTCCCCCACCACACTAGACTAAGCAAGCCCTGTACATCCCTACCCTGTAAGAAAATAGTGGCAACACGTCCACCTTAGGGTCCACGGTAGTACAGAGAGCTCATACAATGTGATGTGCAGTGGTACAGATCGCACATAAAACATACATGTCTTCAGGATATCACAAAATGCTTCACACAAAGTATTCATGAAATATAACTAACATTAATATTAAATTAATTTGAGGCAGTTACAAGAATCCATTTTTCATGTAGCACGGGCCCAGATAAATGCCCAGTTCATCTGTCTCAGGGAAGCCATGATGTGGAGTGCTGGTGTTGGTCTGGGTTGGACCTGATGAAGGAGCAATGCTCTGAAAGCTTGAGATTTCAAACAAACCTGTTTGACTATAACCTGGTGTTGTGTGACTTCTGATCTTGTCTCAGGGAAGTTAAAGAAGTAACATTGTACCTGTGAATTAGAACATTTCAAACTGTCCTATTGAAACTGTATAATCTCCAAGCGAATTATAGATGGTGGATTGGATTACTGCTCTAGTAGAAGTTCCCAGAATTTATTGTTTCTGTCCACCCTGGTGAATATTGAACTGTTTACGAGTTTAGTTACACTCTTTTTGTTAGTGTCAGTCAATATATTTTTCCCTGTACCGCCATACTCAGATTATGTTCATTCATCACCAATTTGAACAGATCCATTCGGTTTGCGATCTGACACCACAGAGAGCACTTATGCATCTGCTGCAATTAACTTGCTACTTGCTGAGGTCACAGGTTTGGAAGGTGCTATTGAAGGTGCTTTTTGAGCTGTTCAGGGTATTTTGTAGATAGGACACACTGCTGCAACTGTGCACTGGGAGGGAAAAGAGTGAATGTTCACTATGGTCAATGGGGTGCCAATTTAAACAAGCTGCTTTGTTCTGGATGTTGTCAAGTTTCTTGAGTGTTGTTGGAGCTGCAGGAAAATAGGGAGTATTCCATCGCAAACTCGAGTAGGCAAGCATTTAGGAGACAGGAGTTAGTTATTTGCTACACAATTCTGAGCCCCTGACCTGCTTTTGCAGTCACAGTATTTATATGGCATTTTCAGATAGCTTCTGGCTAATGATAAACCTGAGGATATTGATAGTGGGGGATTCAGTGATGGAACTACTATTGAATGTAAAGAGACAGTGGTTTGGTGCTGTCATTTTGGAAATGGCACTTATGTGTCCTGAATGTTACTTACCACTTATCAGCCTAACTTGGATGCTGTCCAGGATTTGCTGCATGTGGACAGTGTCTGAGGAGTCACTGAACACTGTGCAAACATTGGCAAATATCCCCATCTCTGACTTTATGATGGAGGGAGGATCATTGATAAAAAAAGCTAATGATTATTTAGCCTAGCACACTGCTCAGAGGAACTCCAATAGTGATATCCTATTCTCAGTCAAATGCTGCCTTGAGATCAAGGACAGTCATTCTCATCTGAACTTTGGAGTTTTGTTCTTTTGTCCATATCTGCCAGATTAGATTAGATTAGATTCCCTACAGCGTGGAACAGGCTCTTCAACTCAACATATCCACACCAACCCTCTGAAGAGTAACCCACCCAGACCCATTTCCCTCTGATTAATGCACCAAACACTCCGGACAATTTAGCATGGCCAATTCACCTAACCCGCACATCTTTGGACTGTGGGAGGAAACTGGAGCACCCAGAAGAAGCCCATGCAGGTATGGGGAGAATGCACAAACTCCACATAGACAGTCACCTGAGGCTGGAATTGAACCCGGGTGCCTGGTGCTATGAGGCAGCAGTGCTAACCACTGAGACACTGTGCCACCCTGTAATGAGATTAGGAGTTGAGTTGCCTTAGTGGAGCTCAACTGAGTACCAGTGAGCAGGTTATTCTCTTTGCAAATTATGCTTGATAACACCCTCCCAACACTTGGCTCATGATTGAAAGTTCCTGATTTCATTCCTGATGAAAGACTCTGGACCAAAATATCGATTTTCCTGCTCCTTAAATGCTGTGCTTTTCCAGCAACACACTTTCAACTCATGATTGAGAGTTGCCAGGTGAGGCTGTAATCAGCTGGGTTAATTGACTTTTTTTGTGGATAGAACATACCACGACAATTTTCCATATCATTGGGTAGATTCCAGTACTCTAGCTGAACTGGAGCAGCTTAGCTAGGAGGCAAAGTAGTTCTGGAGGACACAGCTTCAGGAATAATGCCAGAATGTTGTCAGGACCCCTTGCCTTTGTAGTATCTTTGTATTTAAAGGTAAAGGATGTATGATCTATTTTATATAAGCTCATCTTAACCCGAATTGCCTAGTGAAACTGAACAGACTGAAACTGGTGGGAAGTTGTGGCACGATTTAAGTAAGTACTAGCCATTATTATTTGGCCAATTATTTAATTTCTCTTTGTGGGATCTTGCTACACATGAATAACTGCTGCATGTCCCTCCTCTGCAATGCTGAGTACATTTCTTTCATGGTTTTAAAGTGCTTTAGGGCATCCAGAACCTATGAATGACACTATAAAAATCCCAATGTTCTTGACCATTCAGTGTTTGTGAAGCTGACTTCTTATCCACCAAGAGTTATTGGAATATATTTAAAAATTGAGATCTCTCTTTAACGTTCAATAGACAACCAACACCTAATTACTAACGCGTTGGATCACTGCTGACATCCAACATCTGAAGGAATGAAAAATAATTCAGACAATGTATCCTGTGGTCTTTCGTAAAAATGCAGAAAACAGGAACAACAAGAGGCTATTCAGCCCTTTGAGCCTGCCCCGCCATTTAATATGATCATGGCTGATCATCCAACTCAGTCCCCTATTCCTTCTTTCCCTCCCATACCCTGTGAGAGCTTGAGTCCTAGGATCTATATCAAATTCCTTCCTGAAAACATTCAATACTTTGGCCTCTCTGTAGCAGAGAATTCCACTTCTTCATCTTATTATAGAGTCATACAACATGGAAACAGACCCTTCACCCAACTCATCCATGCTGACCATGTTCCCAAACTAAGCTCATCCCACTGCCTGTACCACCACTTCCTCTGAAAGTTCATTTCACACAAAAAACACTCTCTGTGTAAAAAAGCCTTCTCCTCTCACCTTACAAATATACCCCTTAGACTTGAAATTTCTCACCCTTGGGAAAAGACACCTGCCAATCAGCATATCTATACCACTCTGCACCAGTTGGACTAATGCAAACAATCCCTTCTGACATCTCCAAAAGAGCTTACCTTGAACTTAATTGGATGGCCGCAACTAGAAAGACAGCACGGGCCGAGGATCTTCAAAACAGGAACTGTGTTTTTATCTTGAATGACAAACTTGGGTAAGCATGGGTGCCATTTCTGGATCACGTAGCTAATAGGTTCCCCTGGAGGGGCTTGTACTTCCAACTGTGGACGAAAGAGATCAGTGCAAAGAAAGAGAAACAGAATGATGCAAAGTGTGGGATATTAGAATCCCATTTAATAAAGCAGCTTTCATTTCAAAACTCTATCACTGACACTTCCATCACAATCAGACAGCCAAATATCATCATGACAAAAAACCGTTCTGTTGACAGGAACATGAGTGACCTAAACTTGTTTTCTCAAGTGTTGAAATTAACAAACGCTGGTCAGTCAGTATGAGTTTGCTATTCAGTTCACACAGCATTTTCTCAAACCCAACCTTTGTCCAATAACTTTCACAATTCACCAGCTCTAAGTGAGTCAGAAGTGAGTTTTTTGGACTATAAATAAAAGATTACATAAAGTCTATGATTTTTTGATGACCAGGGAGTCTTTTCTGTAACATAAATGGGAGTTGTATGTTGGGAACTTTGGGGGAATTACCAGGAAATTGAAGATTCCACCAGGAACTCTCTGTTGAATTCACAGCAGTTACTCAGTAAAAGTAAGTGTAATTAATGGATAGTCATAAAACTCACACACACACGCGCACACTCGCACATGAACACATGCACTATGTGCACATACAGGATCACACACACAGGAACACACACACATGTACACGCAAACATACAGGCGCATACATATACTTATACACACAGACACACACACACACAGACACACACACACACACACACACACACACACAGTCAAATTCTATGACACCACCCCACCACACAGCTGCTGGAGCCTGACCTAATACTCTTTCTCGCCCCAGGACCTGACATTATCCACACCCCCCTCACCATCCTCCCTTGGGACCTAAGAAAACCCCTCACTTGGGGACCTGACACACCTCTCTGCACCTATGATCCAACACCACCCCTCAACTCCAGACTCTCTCTCCTCAACAGACCTGATATCCTCAACTCATACCAATCCACCCTAAACACTCAATCACTTTATTGACACACTTCATGATTTACTTTCTGGCATCCTAATCATTGGCATCCAACTCACCTGGTACCCTTCCCACCTGGCGTTCTAACCTCATATTTACCCTTTCAAAGAGCTGTCAAAGTGGCTCATAGACACTTAAACCTCCGAATGGGTCAAATATTGATGTGTAAACAGGGAAGTGTCTTGGCTTCACCTGACTATTCTGTATTATTGGGATAGAGACTAATTTAAGGTTCACTCCCTATCTATGAAGAATCCATAAGAAAGCCTCCTGCCAGAAATGCAAAGCCCTTTCTTAACAACAAAAAAGTGCGGAGTGTCAATCTAATGATGACTGCTACTCTTTTAAAAATCAGGCTGATTGTCTCAAAGAACAGGGTTCTAATGGATACCAGTCAGTCTGATCCAGAAATTCCAGGATTCTTTTTCTCCCACCAGCTATGCAGTTGGGGGTGGGAGAGTGGTTTCCATTGACCAAGTGTTAATCTTGCGTATATTTTCAAACAGTCAACATATATGTGCAGGATGAGCAGCCAATTCTCATCCATATAGGCTGGAATAGTTAGGGGCTTGTTTTTGATGCAGACTTGATGGGCTGAATGGCCTTTCTCTTTGTTGTATGACAATACCTGCTTCAAAAACTCAGATGATGGAGGAATGAGTCATTGAATATTGGTCAATGCATGTTAATATTCCCATCTGATTGAGAATGAGCACATTGCAGAAGGTCGTTGCTCTCTCTTCCTGCCCAGAGAGAGGGAGTTGATGTTGAAAATGTTGGATCCACTGCCATTGAGTCATCAAGTCACGGAGGTCTACAGCACAGGAAAAGGCCCTTCAGCTCATCAAGAGGACGGGAATTATAAAGCAAGCTGGATGTTCAACTAATAGAATCATCCCTGATGAAGGGTTTTTGCCCGATTTTCCTGCTCCTCAGATGCTGCCTGACCTGCTGTGCTTTTCCAGCACCACACTTTTGACTCTAATCTCCAGCATCTGCAGTCCTCACTTTCTCCCATCAATCCGGACCCCCAGGTAATGTGCTGAAGATTCTTTTTTTAATAAGTTTGCAGGGTGAGTGTGTCACTGGCGAGGCCAGCATTTATTGCCCATTCCTAATTACCCAGAGGGCAGTTAAGAGTCAATGCTGTGGGTCTGATTCCTCTCCACAGAAAGTGCCCAACTTGCAGAGATGTTCCAGTAATCTCTGTCTTGTTAATTTTCTGGGGATCTGGGTTCGAATCCCGTCATGGCAGATGGTGGAATTTGAATTTAATGCAAATCTGGAATAAGGAGTCTAATGGTGACCATGAAACTACTGATGGCTGTCAGGAAAGTCCCATCTGATGCACCAAAGCCTTTTCGGGAAGGTGACTGCACCCGGAATGGCCTAAATATGATGCCAGACCCACAGCAATGAGGTTCGCTCTTAACTGCCTTCTGAAGTAGCCTAACACTCACTCAGTTCAATTGCAATTTAGATTCGGGCAATAAATGATATCTTAGCCAGCAATGCCCACATCCTGTGAATAAATAAAAACAGTCAGAAGTCACATGACACCAGGTTATAGTCCAATAGATTTATTTGAAATCACAAGCTTTCGGAGCGCTGCTCCTTCATCAGGTGAAATCTGCTCCGAAAACTCCAAAAAAACTTGTGATTTCAAATAAACCTGTTGGACTATAACCTGGTGTTGTATGAATTCTGACTTTGCCCACCCCAGTCTATACCAGCACCACCACATCATTATTTAATAAAAAGTGGTGGACAGTAACTGGGTGGTATGGTGGCTCAGTGGTTAGAACCACTACCTCACAGCACTAGTAGACCCTGGTTCAATTCCATCCTTGGGCAATTGCCTGTGTGGAGTTTGTATGTTCTCCCTGTGTCTGTTCACAGGTGCTCTGCTTTCCTCCCACAGTCCAAAGCTGGGTAGCTTATGTGGATTGGCTATGGGAAATGCAGGGATGGGATTCTCTCCTGCTGGCCAGTGTGGGCTGAATGGCCTGTTTCTACACTGTAGGGATTCAATGAACTAGCTGAAAGATCAATTTGCCTTTCTCCGGATGCCCCAATATATTTTACAGCCAATGATGTTCTATTGAAGTGTAGTCATGGATCAGAAATAAAAAAATAGCAATGTTATCAGATTATTTTAAAGTGTTGTTGGTTGAGTACAAATAGTGGTGATGTCACTAGGGTGAGATTCCTTTCAAAGGGGACCATGAGGTCATTTACAACCATGTCTGAATGTTCACAGGCTCCTGAATATCAAAGGCCGAGCCTCCAACAATGCCACACTGACGTTGTCTTATATTGAACTGTCAGCCTGGATCTTGTTTTCAGCTCCGGAACGGGACTTGAAATACTAAACTCCAAAGTAAAGATTAGCAAATGCCATGATGTGGGGGCACCAGTGTTGGACTGGGGTTGGACAAAGTCACAAGTCACACGACACCAGGTTACAGTCCAACAGGTTTATTTGAAATCCCTGGCTTTTGGAGCTCTGCTCCTTCATCAGGTCAAGTGTCTTCACCAGACGAAGGGGCAGCACTCCAAAAGCTTGTGATTTCAAATCAACCTGTTGGACAATAACCTGCTGTTGTGTGACTCGTGAAGAGGAAAAGAGCATAGCAGTGCAAATGGAGGTGGTACAGAGAGCGATGCTTTCATTAACCTAGAGCAGGCACACTTTAACATGTGTGGACAAAGAAGTAAGAAGCTGGATGAATCACCAGTGTTTTTTTAATCAATCACTCACCTTCTGCAAACAGCATGGACACCAGCAACTCTGACACCGCAAGGTTCGTTTCATGCGGATTACCTCTGTTCCCATATTGTCCACAAGTTGAATTTTGAAAGCACGCTTTGACCCGCAGCACATTTTGCAGCAGAAGTTAGACTTTTCGGTGACAAAGTAGATCTGCTGGCCGATTATGTTCTTAACTTCATATTTGTTGTTGGTCTCATATCCAATCACAGCTGAAAAACACAAGAAAATACAAGAGCTGCCAACAGCAGCCTGCTCTGAATGTGCTACCGGATGAGTGGGTGATGATGGGTTTTTAGCATGCTCCCAGAGTTGAGAAACTTTGAAGTCACATTCATAAAGGACGTATAGGAAGGCCAATAAATTAACGTCTCATTTATTTTACTGAAGCTGAGGCTGGGCATGGGGTGTTGGGGGTGCGTGGGTGTTGATTGGTACAGTTCTTTGGAGCATTCGGAAGTGAGTTCCACTAAGAGTTTCTCAAAAGGCAAAAAAAAAGCGAATTCTTTAACATCTGTTTCGCGATCTTCTTGTGTTTCTTGAAAGTGGTGACTCGTTTTCTTGTTTGATTCTCACATCATTGGTCTCTTTTAAATATTTTCACTCATTTTCAAAGCAATCAAAAGACCATAAGGCCATAAGACATAGAAGTAAAAACAATAACTGCAGATGCTGGAAACCAAATTCTGGATTAGTGGTGCTGGAAGAGCACAGCAGTTCAGGCAGCACCCAATGAGCAGCGAAATTGACGTTTGACGAAATTGAAGGGCTTTTGCCTGAAACGTCGATTTCGCTGCTCATTGGGTGCTGTCTGAACTGCTGTGGTCTTCCAGCACCACTAATCCATAAGACATAGAAGCCAAACTAGGCCATTTGGTCCATCAAATGGATAGGGTAAATAGACAAGGCCTTTACCCTGGGCAGGGGAGTCCAAAACTAGAGGGTATAGGTTTAGACTGAGACTGGAAAGATTTAAAAGGGATCTAAGGGGAGACATTTTCATGCAGAGGGTGGTGTGTGTATGGAATGAACTGCCAGAGGAAGTGGTGGAGGCTGGTACAATTACAATGTTTAAAATGTATCAGAATGGGTATAAGAATAGAAAGAGTTTAGAGGCAGGTGGGTCAAATGCTGGCAAATGGGACTAGATTAATTTAGGATATCTAGTCAGCATGAGTGAGTTGGACCAAAGGGTCTGTTTCCGTGCTGTACATCTCTATGACTCTAAGTCGGCTCCTCCATTCAATGAGATCATGGATGATCTGATGATCCTCAAACATGCTTTCCTGCCTTTTGCCAATAACTCTTGATTCCCTTACTGATTAAATATCTGTCTCAGCCTTGCATATACTTAACCCACCTTTGACCTCTCTGTGGATTCCACAGATTCACTACCCTCTCAGAGAATAGATTTCTCCTCACCCTCTGTCTTAAATGTGTGACTCCTTACTCTCAGGTCATGTTCTCAAGTCCTTGACTCTCCCACAAGCAGACACAACCTTTTTGCATCCACATGGTCAAATCCCCTCAGAATCTTGTATGTTCTAATAAGGTCTATCTTAACATTGGAGGCAGTGTGGAAAAGATTCACTAGGCTGATACCAGGGATGAAGAGAATGTGTTATGAAGAGACGTTGAGTAGATTGAGCCCTACCCATTGGAATACAGAAGAATGAGAGGTGATCCTTAGAGGGATACTTGCTTGTTATGGAAGTGAGAGCCATGGCTAATTTTATTCCCCATGCTATAACAGGGACATTAACAATTTTTCTGTCTACATTTAGACCTGTTTGAATCTTCATCATAGAGTGTTACAGAATTGAAACAGACCCTTCAGTCCAACCATTCGATGCCAAACATAATCCCTGATGAAACTAGACCCCACCTGCCTGTTCCTGGCCCATATCCCTCTAAACCTTTCCTATTCATGTGCCTATCCAAATGTGTTTTAAATATTGTAACTCTGCCCACATCCACCACTTCCTCAAGAAGTTTATTCCACACGTGAACCACTCTCGGTGTAAAAACTTTGCTCATGTCTTTTTTAAATCTATCTCCTCTCATTTTAAATGTGTCTCCTAGTCTTAAAATCCCCCATCTTGGGGAAAAGACAGCTACCATTAAGTCTATCTCTACCCCTCATGATCTTATAAACTTCTAGAAGGTCACCTCTCAACCTCCTACACTCCAGTGAAAAAAGTCCCAGCCTATCCAACCTTTTTGGCCTCAAATACAGCTTTGTTCTTTAAACACTAGCAACATCGAAGGATCGCCATGATTTCGAGATGCTGGTGTTGGACTGGGGTGTACAATGTTAAAATTCACAAAACACCAGGTTATAGTCCAACAGGTTTAATTGGAAGCACCAGCTTTCAGAGCACTGTTCCTTCATCAGGTGGTTGTAATAGGGTGATCGCAGGACAACCACCTAATGAAGGAGCAGTGATCCGAAAGCTAGTGTTTAAACCTATTGGAATAAAACCTGATGTAGTGTGATTTTTAACTTTGAACATTTAAGGGTTCTTCCTTGAGGTAATTCATGGTTTCCATTGTTCCAGAAACCATAATTTCCTGCCAACCCACACCTGAACAATACAAGTTACAGCAGGCTATCACTGACAGTCCAGAACTGGTGGGTGGAAAACTTGGCATGTGAACAAGTTGCAGGTATGTCTAACCTGCTGCCCATTTACATACTTCTCATTTTTACTGGGTTGCAAACACTTGCTGCTGGTCAATACCCATAACAAGATGCGGCAATTAAAATGGAGCATGTTGGGTTAAACAATGAGACTTTAGTTTACCAGAGGTCATGCACACAGTCACAATGGGACCAGAATTTCCAATTTCTTATGGAACTGTCATTTCCCATAGTAATGGTAACTCAATTAAAATTTGGGAGGCGCTGACCAACTTGTTCAAACTTTGGTTTAGCTTTGTGGTGTTAGCAGAGTAATGATACTACCTAAAGGCCTAAGGTAACACTCTATGGACATAGGGCCAAACCCCACCATGATCACGGTGGAATTTAAATTCAATTAATATTATTTAGAATTAAAATGATAGTCTCAGTCAGGATGATAGTAGAACTACCATTGATTGATATAAAAATCCATCTGGTTCCCTCATATCCTTCACAGAAGGAAATCTGCCACCCTTTCCTGGTCTCGCCTTCATGTAACTCCAAACCCATTGCAGTAGGACTGACCATCAACCACCCTCTGAAGTGGCATAACAAGCCACTCAGTCCAAGGGCAATTCAACAGTCTAGATCAGTTGGGATTATATTCACTGGAGTTTAGAAGAATAAGGCGGGATCTTGGAGAAACCTGTAAAACTCCAACAGGACTAGTTTGGGTAAAAGCAGGAAGGGTGTTCCCAATGATGTGAGAATCCCGAACCGGTGCTCACAGTCTAAGGACACAAAGTTGGACTGAGATGAGGAGAAATTTCTGCACACAGATGCTGGGGAGCCTGTGGAATTCTCTGCCACAGAAAGCAGTTGAGGTTAAAACATTAAATGCTTTCATGGCGTTAGATATAGTTCTTCGCGTTAAAGGGATCTAAAAGCAAGGGGAGGAAGCAGGAACAGGGGACTGAGTTCAGTGGTCAGCCATGATCATATTGAATGGGGGAGCAGGCTCGAAGGGCCGAATGGCCAACTCCTGTTTCTGTTTTCCACGTTTCTAGAGGCCTCAAAATTTGCATTTGCCAATGTTGCACAAGAGAAAGAAGAAATGAAAATTAATTAACAACTACAGTTGAATGGATTCAACTGTCAAGTAGGTATATTTAAAGCTGATATAATAAAGGGCCTTCTCACATCCTCAAAACAAATCACTGCGGTTCACACAGTGAAGAGCAGAGGCTGCTTGTATTTAGAAAATTTTCGAGGCTTCGGGTGCCAGCAACATTTGACAAACAACAACGGGATAAATTAGTTGCATATCTGCTGTTTTTTTTTGCTGTTGACTAGGGAGTAAATACTGGCCAAAAACTCTCATGTGGGAGGAATGAGCTAACAGTACGTAGAATGGCCAAAGATTCAATGGAAACACTTGTGTACATAAACTGTAGAGTGAAAGGAAAGGTTTAATGCGGTAAACACAGCTCAAACTGGAATTACAGCTGATGTCTTCACATTAATGGAGAAGCAGAGGGATCTTGGGATCCATGTCCACAGATCCCTCAAACGTGCCACCCAAGTTGACAGGGTTGTTAAGAAGGCATAAAGTGTATTGGCTGTCATTAGCAGGGGGATTGAGTTTAAGAGCCACGAGGTTATGCTGCAGCTCTATAGAGCCCTGGTTAGACCACACTTGGAATATTGTGTTCAGTTCTAGTCACCTCACTATAGGAAAGATGTGGAAGCTTTAGAGAAAGTGAGGGGGAGATTTACCAGGATGCTGCCTGGACTGGAGGGCATGTCTTATGAAGAAAGGTTGAGGAACATAGAACATAGAACATACAAAAATACAGCGCAGTACAGGCCCTTTGGCCCTCGATGTTGTGCCGATCCAAGCCCACCTAACCTACACTAGCCCACTATCCTCCATATGCCTATCCAATGCCCGCTTAAATGCCCATAAAGAGGGAGAGTCCACCACTGCTACTGGCAGGGCATTCCATGAACTCACGACTCGCTGAGTAAAGAATCTACCCCTAACATCTGTCCTATACCTATCACCCCTTAATTTAAAGCTATGCTCCCTTGTAATAGCTGACTCCATACGTGGAAAAAGGTTCTCACGGTCAACCCTATCTAAACCCCTAATCATCTTGTACACCTCTATCAAGTCAGCCCTAAACCTTCTTTTCTCCAATGAAAACAGCCCCAAGTGATTCAGCCTTTCCTCATACAATCTTCCTACCATACCAGGCAACATCTTGGTAAACCTCCTCTGCACCCGTTCCAGTGCCTCCACATCCTTCCTATAGTATGGCGACCAAAACTGCACGCAATACTCCAGATGCAGCCTCACCAGAGTCTTATACAACTGCAACATGACCTCAGGACTCCGGAACTCAATTCCTCTACCAATAAAAGCCAGTACGCCATATGCCTTCTTCACTGCACTATTTACCTGGGTGGCAACTTTCAGAGATCTGTGTACATGGACACCAAGATCCCTCTGCTCATCCACACTACCAAGTATCCGACCATTAGCCCAGTATGCCATCGTTTTGTTACTCAAACCAAAGTGAATCACCTCACACTTACCCACGTTGAACTCCATTTGCCACCTTTCTGCCCAGCTCTGCAGCTTATCTATATCCCACTGTAACCTGCCACATCCTTTCTCACTGTCAACAACTTCACCGACTTTTGTATCATCCGCAAACTTACTCACCCAATCTTCTAGCCCCTCCCCCAGGGTCATTTATAAAAATGACAAACAGTAATGGTCCCAAAACATATCCTTACAGAACACCGCTAGTAACTGCACTCCAAGATGAACCTTTACTATCAACTACTACCCTCTGTCTTCTTCCAGCCAGCCAATTCCTAATCCAAACCTCCAACTCACCCTCAATGCCATACCTCCGTATTTTTTGCAGTAGCCTACCATGGGGAACCTTATCAAACGCCTTACTAAAATCCAAATATACCACATCCACCGCTTTACCCTTGTCCACCTCCTTAGTCACCTTCCCAAAGAATTCAATAAGGTTTGTGAGGCACGATCTGCCCTTCACAAAACCATACTGACTATCCTTGATCACATTATTCCTATCCAGATGTTCATAAATCCTATCCCTTACAAGCTGGAGCTTTTCTCATTGGAGTGAAGAAGGCTGAGAGGTGAATTGATAGAGGTGTACAAGAATTTGCGATGCATAGGTAGAGACTTTTTCTCAGGGTGGAAATGGCTATCATGAGGGGCATAATTTTCAGGTGATTGGAGGAAGGTTTAGGGGAGATGGCAGAGGTAGGTTCTTTACCGAGAGTGGTGGGTGCAGGAATGCACTGCCAGCAGTGGTAGTAGAGTCAGATACATTAAGCACAGTTAAGTGACTCTTGGGTAGGCACATGGTTGATTGTAAAATAAAGAGCATGTAGGTTAGTTTGACCTGAGAGTAGGATAAAAGGTCATCATAACATCAATAGCTGAAGGGCCTGTACTGTGCTGTACTGTTCTACATTGTATGTTTTATGCTCTATCAATCCTTCTGCCCCGACAATGACCTTACCTTCCACTATCTCCAACTGCTGATGAATGAGAAGACGGTCTACCTGAGGGACAACAGAGTTTAATTCATTTCTATTTCATTCATATCTTACCCAAATGTTGCTGCTATACAGTGAGTTACTTTTATGGGACGCTGCTTTATGAAGTAACTTTGCAAAATTTGTTACTGGGCCCATTTCGCTGACCTTCCATGTATTATATCTCTCATTAAATGGTTTTGTTCAAAATTACTTTGTATCCAATCTTATTTCCACTTCTATCCAGTGATACTTTTGAGGACAAAATAGCCCATTAAACTTTCCTTCCCTTCACCACTGGCACACTGAGTAATCTGCACTATCTCTGTGATAAGTTGCAGTGACTCACCAATGCCGTTGACTGTACCTTCCTAACCCACAGCAATGGCAGTCTGGGAGAAGCAGGGGGAAGGTTTCCAGGAAACAGTTCAATAGCCACATGCTATTTCTTCTTGAAACTACATTATCATTCCCAAACTTTCATTGGGCCAAAATCTTGCTATTTGTGTCTTAACTGCAGCCAATCATTGCTCACCACCACTTTTTCAAGGGATAGGTAATAAATGCCATCCCATGAACCAATAAAATGATGGTAGAGCCTTGCTCATTGGACAAGGATGTAAAGGCTTGTATCGGTAAAGATGTGCAGTCAAAAACCACATGCACTGCTCAACTTGTACTTCTTTCTTGGTGCTCCTTTAGTGTTGATGACAGATCTCTCAATGAGTATGATTTCATGAAATTTGTGCAAATGCTCCAAACTTGACCCCACCAATGATTGAAATGGGAACAACCTGCCTCTGGCTATAACCAAAAATTTCAATGCATAATTAGACTGTGCTTGTACATTGACTAGACTCGTCAATAATCATAATCAGAGCCTTATTGCTTCCCTTCTGTGCTGGCTGACTCTGTCTCTGAAGCACAATCTCCTGGTAAGGAGGCTAGGTATACAGGGAATGCCAAATGAGGTACGGCCAGACCACAGCCCTTGATTTCTATTCCGTTAATTTTATTGTGGTCCCAGAACTTTCAACTCAATGGTCCTTGTGAGGGCCAGACTATTGGGAAATGTTTGATCAGAGAGCTGATTGCTTCATCTTGTGAGAGGGAAAAATGACGATGCCAAGGCAGAGTGAGGCAATATCTCCAAGTGTTTGATGATGGGCATCCATAAGCATCTCTGGTGTGCCAAGGTGACATCAAGCACACATCTGCTCTAACCTTCAAAAAGCTTCAACAGGGCAGAGACAGGATGGTCATTGTTAGGCTACTCTCTAACTAATGCATTATTTAAATTGAAGGTAAAAGGTATTGATGACAGAGTGCACAGCAGATGACTAGTCCAAGATTGACCCCATATCCCATTGACAAACATTAAAATGAGCGATTAGTCAAATGTCTTTGTACCTCCAGAAGATACTCCAGCCCCGGTGGGCATTGTGTTGAGTTTTCTGCCATTCTGAATTACCTTCATGGATGTCGAAGACCAGGGAATGTAATGAGGGACAGTTTCAGGCCAGCTGGATTGAAGCAGAAGTTCTGAAGCATTAGTGGCTGCTGCTCATTTTTCTTACTGGAGAATAAGTCAATTTCTATACAACTAAAATATTACTGCAGACCAAAGGCCAATTGATTAAACCTAAATCGTCAAAGATTGTTAGTTATGAATGAAAGTATTGATAACAACTGGGAGAAGGTGTTGCAGTGGGGGGAGTCTGTACCTGTAGGTTTCCCAAGGGGTAAATGAGAATATAACAGCATAAGCATGAGGAGCAGATGTAGGCCATTCAGCCCATTGAACCTGCTCCTCCATTTGACATGATCATGCCTCAACTCCACTTTCATGTCCACTATCCATAATGCTTCAACCCACTCCTAATTAAAAATCTGTTTATCTCCTCCTTAAATTTATTCTGAGTCTCAGCATCCACTGCACTCTGGGGGAGTAAATTCCACAGATTCATGACCTTTGAAGTGAAGTAATTCCTCAGTATATCTGTTCTTAATCTCTTCATCTAAAACCATAATCTCGGTTTCAGATTGCAGCACGAGGGGAAACATCTGCAGCGACTTTGTCCATCCCTTATAGCATCTTATTTCTCTCATTTGAATCTCCTCTTATTCTTCTAAACTCAAGCAAGTATGGGTTAAGCTGCTCAATCTCTCCTCATAAGATAAGCCTTTCAGCTCTGGAACTACTCTTATGTACCTTCTCTGAATTGCAATTCCCTCCCTCCTCACAGAGGGGGATCAAACTGTGCTCAGTGACATGAAGGAATGAGTGTTACCGTGGCATAGCCATTCGGTTATAGAGATATATGATATGGAAACAGGCCCTTCGGTCCATCCATGTCGACCAGATACCATAATCTAATCGAGTCCCATTTGCCAGCACTGAGCTCATATCCCTCTAAACCCTTCCTATTCATATCTAAATGCTTTTTAAATCTTGTAATTGTACCAATCTCACCACTTTCAAAAGCAGCTCATTTCATACATATACCATTCTCTGTTACAGAGAGCCCAGGGTCTGTCACAGAGACCGCGGAGCCCGTTAGTGAGACCCTGGGACCCATTACAGAGACCCCGGAGTGTGTTACAGTGACCCCAGGGTGTGTTACAGAGACCCCGGGGTGTGTTACAGAGACCCTGGGACCCATTACAGAGACCCCGGAGTGTGTTACAGAGACCCCGGAGGGTGTTACAGAGACCCCGGGGTGTGTTACAAAGACCATGGGGTGAGTTACAGAGACCCCGGGGTGTGTTACAGAGACCCCGGGGCGTGTTACAGAGACCCCGGAGGGTGTTACAGAGACCCCGGGGTGTGTTACAGAGACCCCGGGGCGTGTTACAGTGACCCCGGGGTGTGTTACCGAGACTCCGGGGTGTGTTACAGAGACCCCGGGGTGTTTTACAGAGACCCCGGGGCGTGTTACAGAGACCCCGGGGTGTGTTACAGAGACCCCGGGGAGTGTTACAGAGACCCCGGGGTGTGTTACAGTGACCCCGGGGCCTGTTACAGAGACCCCGGGGTGTGTTACAGAGACCCCGGGGTGTGTTACAGAGACCCTGGTGTGTGTTACAGAGACCCCGGGGCGTGTTACAGAGACCCCGAGGTGTGTTACAGTGACCCCGGGGTGTGTTACAGAGACCCCGGGGCGTGTTACAGAGACCCCGGGGTGTGTTACAGAGACCCCGGGGTGTGTTACAGTGACCCCGGGGCCTGTTACAGAGACCCTGGGGTGTGTTACAGAGACCCCGGGGTGTGTTACAGAGACCCCGGGGCGCGTTACAGAAACCCCGGGGCGTGTTACAGAGACCCCGGGGTGTGTTACAGAGACCCCGAGGTGTGTTACAGTGACCCCGGGGTGTGTTACAGAGACCCTGGTGTGTGTTACAGAGACCCTGGTGTGTGTTACAGAGACCCCGGGGTGTGTTACAGAGACCCCGGGGTGTGTTACAGAGACTCCGGGGTGTGTTACAGAGACCCCGGGGTGTGTTACAGAGACTCCGGGGTGTGTTACAGAGACCCCGGGGTGTGTTACAGAGACCCCGGGGTGTGTTACAGAGACCCCGGGGTGTGTTACAGAGACCCCGGGGCGTGTTACAGAGACCCCGGGCGTGTTACAGTGACCCCGGGGTGTGTTACAGTGACCCCGGGGTGTGTTACAGAGACCCCGGGGCGTGTTACAGAGACCCCGGGGTGTGTTACAGAGACCCTGGGGTGTGTTACAGAGACCCCGGGGTGTGTTACAGAGACCCCGGGGTGTGTTACAGAGACCCTGAAGCGTGTTACAGAGACCCCGGAGGGTGTTACAGAGACCCTGGTGTGTGTTACAGAGACCCCGGGGTGTGTTACAGAGACTCCGGGGTGTGTTACAGAGACCCCGGGGTGTGTTACAGAGACTCCGGGGTGTGTTACAGAGACCCCGGGGTGTGTTACAGAGACCCCGGGGTGTGTTACAGAGACCCCGGGGTGTGTTACAGAGACCCCGGGGCGTGTTACAGAGACCCCGGGCGTGTTACAGTGACCCCGGGGTGTGTTACAGTGACCCCGGGGTGTGTTACAGAGACCCCGGGGCGTGTTACAGAGACCCCGGGGTGTGTTACAGAGACCCTGGGGTGTGTTACAGAGACCCCGGGGTGTGTTACAGAGACCCCGGGGTGTGTTACAGAGACCCTGAAGCGTGTTACAGAGACCCCGGAGGGTGTTACAGAGACCCCGGGGCGTGTTACAGAGACCCCGGGGCGTGTTACAGAGACCCCGGGGTGTGTTACAGAGACCCTGGGGTGTGTTACAGAGACCCCGGGGTGTGTTACAGAGACCCCGGGGTGTGTTACAGAGACCCTGAAGCGTGTTACAGAGACCCCGGAGGGTGTTACAGAGACCCTGGGGTGTGTTACAGAGACCCCGGGGTGTGTTACAGAGACATCGGTGTGTGTTACAGAGACCCCGGGGTGTGTTACAGTGACCCCGGGGTGTGTTACAGAGACCGTGGGGCGTGTTACAGTGACCCTGGGGTGTGTTACAGAGACCCCGGGGTGTGTTACACTGACCCCGGGGTGTGTTACAGAGACCCTGGGGTGTGTTACAGAGACCCCGGGGTGTGTTACAGAGACCGTGGGGCGTGTTACAATGACCCTGGGGTGTGTTACAGAGACCCCGGAGGGTGTTACAGTGACCCCGGGGTGTGTTACAGAGACCCCGGGGTGTGTTACAGAGACCCCGGGGCGTGTTACAGAGACCCCAGGGTGTGTTACAGAGACCCCGGAGGGTCTTACAGTGACCCCGGAGGGTGTTACAGTGACCCCGGGGTGTGTTACAGAGACCCCGGGGTGTGTTACAGAGACCCCGAAGTGTGTTACAGAAACCCCGGGGCGTGTTACAGAGACCCCGGGGTGTGTTACAGAGACCCCGAGGTGTGTTACAGTGACCCCGGGGTGTGTTACAGAGACCCTGGTGTGTGTTACAGAGACCCCGGGGTGTGTTACAGAGACCCCGGGGTGTGTTACAGAGACTCCGGGGTGTGTTACAGAGACCCCGGGGTGTGTTACAGAGACCACGGGGTGTGTTACAGAGACCCCGGGGCGTGTTACAGAGACCCCGGGGTGTGTTACAGAGACCCCGGGGCGTGTTACAGAGACCCCGGGGTGTGTTACAGTGACCCCGGGGTGTGTTACAGAGACCCCGGGGCCTGTTACAGAGACTCCGGGGTGTGTTACAGAGACCCCGGGGTGTGTTACAGAGACCCCGGGGTGTGTTACAGTGACCCCGGGGCCTGTTACAGAGACTCCGGGGTGTGTTACAGAGACCCCGGGGTGTGTTACAGAGACCCCGGGGTGTGTTACAGAGACCCCGGGGCGTGTTACAGAGACCCCGGGCGTGTTACAGTGACCCCGGGGTGTGTTACAGTGACCCCGGGGTGTGTTACAGAGACCCCGGGGTGTGTTACAGAGACCCCGGGGTGTGTTACAGAGACCCTGAAGCGTGTTACAGAGACCCCGGAGGGTGTTACAGAGACCCCGGGGCGTGTTACAGAGACCCCGGGGCGTGTTACAGAGACCCCGGGCGTGTTACAGTGACCCCGGGGTGTGTTACAGTGACCCCGGGGTGTGTTACAGAGACCCCGGGGTGTGTTACAGAGACCCCGGGGTGTGTTACAGAGACCCTGAAGCGTGTTACAGAGACCCCGGAGGGTGTTACAGAGACCCCGGGGCGTGTTACAGAGACCCCGGGGCCTGTTACAGAGACTCCGGGGTGTGTTACAGAGACCCTGGGGTGTGTTACAGAGACCCCGGGGTGTGTTACAGAGACCCCGGGGTGTGTTACAGAGACCCCGGGGCGTGTTACAGAGACCCCGGGCGTGTTACAGTGACCCCGGGGTGTGTTACAGTGACCCCGGGGTGTGTTACAGAGACCCCGGGGCGTGTTACAGAGACCCCGGGGTGTGTTACAGAGACCCTGGGGTGTGTAACAGAGACCCTGGGGTGTGTTACAGAGACCCCGGGGTGTGTTACAGAGACCCCGGGGTGTGTTACAGAGACCCTGAAGCGTGTTACAGAGACCCCGGAGGGTGTTACAGAGACCCCGGGGCGTGTTACAGAGACCCCGGGGCGTGTTACAGAGACCCCGGGGTGTGTTACAGAGACGCTGGGGTGTGTTACAGAGACCCCGGGGTGTGTTACAGAGACCCCGGGGTGTGTTACAGAGACCCTGAAGCGTGTTACAGAGACCCCGGAGGGTGTTACAGAGACCCTGGGGTGTGTTACAGAGACCCCGGGGTGTGTTACAGAGACATCGGTGTGTGTTACAGAGACCCCGGGGTGTGTTACAGTGACCCCGGGGTGTGTTACAGAGACCTCGGGGAGTGTTACAGAGACCCCGGAGGGTCTTACAGTGACCCCGGAGGGTGTTACAGTGACCCCGGGGTGTGTTACAGAGACCCCGGGGTGTGTTACAGAGACCCCGAAGTGTGTTACAGAGACTCCGGGGTGTGTTACAGAGACCCCGGGGTGTGTTACAGTGACCCCAGGGTGTGTTACAGAGACCCCGGGGTGTGTTACAGAGACCCCGGGGCGTGTTACAGAGACCCCGGGGTGTGTTACAGAGACCCCGGGGCGTGTTACAGAGACCCCGGGGTGTGTTACAGAGACCCCGGGGTGTGTTACAGAGACCCCGGGGTGTGTTACAGTGACCCCGGGGTGTGTTACAGTGACCCTGGGTTGTGTTACAGAGACCCCGGGGCCTGTTACAGAGACCCCGGGGTGTGTTACAGAGACCCCGGGGCGTGTTACACTGACCCTGGGGCCTGTTACAGAGACCCCGGGGTGTGTTACAGAGACCCCGGGGTGTGTTACAGTGACCCTGGGGTGTGTTACAGTGACCCTGCGGTGTGTTACAGAGACCCCGGGGCGTGTTACAGAGACCCCGGGGTGTGTTACAGAGACCCTGGGGTGTGTTACAGAGACCCCGGGGTGTGTTACAGAGACCCCGGGGTGTGTTACAGAGACCCTGAAGCGTGTTACAGAGACCCCGGAGGGTGTTACAGAGACCCTGGGGTGTGTTACATAGACCCCGGGGTGTTTTACAGAGACATCGGTGTGTGTTACAGAGACCCCGGGGTGTGTTACAGTGACCCCGGGGTGTGTTACAGAGACCGTGGGGCGTGTTACAGTGACCCTGGGGTGTGTTACAGAGACCCCGGGGTGTGTTACAGTGACCCCGGGGTGTGTTACAGAGACCCCGGGGTGTGTTACAGAGACCCCGGGGTGTGTTACAGAGACCGTGGGGCGTGTTACAGTGACCCTGGGGTGTGTTACAGAGACCCCGGAGGGTGTTACAGTGACCCCGGGGTGTGTTACAGAGACCCCGGGGTGTGTTACAGAGACCACGGGGTGTGTTACAGAGACATCGGGGTGTGTTACAGAGACCCCGGAGTGTGTTACAGTGACCCCGGGGTGTGTTACAGAGACCCCGGGGAGTGTTACAGAGACCCCGGAGGGTCTTACAGTGACCCCGGAGGGTGTTACAGTGACCCCGGGGTGTGTTACAGAGACCCCGGGGTGTGTTACAGAGACCCCAGGGTGTGTTACAGAGACCCCGGGGCGTGTTACAGAGACCCCAGGGTGTGTTACAGAGACCCCGGGGCGTGTTACAGAGACCCCGGGGTGTGTTACAGAGACCCCGGGGTGTGTTACAGAGTCCCCGGGGTGTGTTACAGTGACCCCGGGGCCTGTTACAGAGACCCTGGGGTGTGTTACAGAGACCCCGGGGTGTGTTACAGAGACCCCGGGGCGCGTTACAGAAACCCCGGGGCGTGTTACAGAGACCCCGGGGTGTGTTACAGAGACCCCGAGGTGTGTTACAGTGACCCCGGGGTGTGTTACAGAGACCCTGGTGTGTGTTACAGAGACCCTGGTGTGTGTTACAGAGACCCCGGGGTGTGTTACAGAGACCCCGGGGTGTGTTACAGAGACCCCGGGGCGTGTTACAGAGACCCCGGGGTGTGTTACAGAGACCCCGGGGCGTGTTACAGAGACCCCGGGGTGTGTTACAGTGACCCCGGGATGTGTTACAGAGACCCCGGGGCCTGTTACAGAGACCCCGGGGCCTGTTACAGAGACTCCGGGGTGTGTTACAGAGACCCCGGGGTGTGTTACAGAGACCCCGGGGTGTGTTACAGTGACCCCGGGGCCTGTTACAGAGACTCCGGGGTGTGTTACAGAGACCCCGGGGTGTGTTACAGAGACCCCGGGGTGTGTTACAGAGACCCCGGGGCGTGTTACAGAGACCCCGGGCGTGTTACAGTGACCCCGGGGTGTGTTACAGTGACCCCGGGGTGTGTTACAGAGACCCCGGGGCGTGTTACAGAGACCCCGGGGTGTGTTACAGAGACCCTGGGGTGTGTTACAGAGACCCCGGGGTGTGTTACAGGGACCCCGGGGTGTGTTACAGAGACCCTGAAGCGTGTTACAGAGACCCCGGAGGGTGTTACAGAGACCCCGGGGCGTGTTACAGAGACCCCGGGGCGTGTTACAGAGACCCCGGGGTGTGTTACAGAGACCCTGGGGTGTGTTACAGAGACCCCGGGGTGTGTTACAGAGACCCCGGGGTGTGTTACAGAGACCCTGAAGCGTGTTACAGAGACCCCGGAGGGTGTTACAGAGACCCTGGGGTGTGTTACAGAGACCCCGGGGTGTGTTACAGAGACATCGGTGTGTGTTACAGAGACCCCGGGGTGTGTTACAGTGACCCCGGGGTGTGTTACAGAGACCGTGGGGCGTGTTACAGTGACCCTGGGGTGTGTTACAGAGACCCCGGGGTGTGTTACAGTGACCCCGGGGTGTGTTACAGAGACCCCGGGGTGTGTTACAGAGACCCCGGGGTGTGTTACAGAGACCGTGGGGCGTGTTACAGTGACCCTGGGGTGTGTTACAGAGACCCCGGAGGGTGTTACAGTGACCCCGGGGTGTGTTACAGAGACCCCGGGGTGTGTTACAGAGACCCCGGGGTGTGTTACAGAGACATCGGGGTGTGTTACAGAGACCCCGGAGTGTGTTACAGTGACCCCGGGGTGTGTTACAGAGACCCCGGGGAGTGTTACAGAGACCCCGGAGGGTCTTACAGTGACCCCGGAGGGTGTTACAGTGACCCCGGGGTGTGTTACAGAGACCCCGGGGTGTGTTACAGAGACCCCGAAGTGTGTTACAGAGACTCCGGGGTGTGTTACAGAGACCCCGGGGTGTGTTACAGTGACCCCAGGGTGTGTTACAGAGACCCCGGGGTGTGTTACAGAGACCCCGGGGCGTGTTACAGAGACCCCGGGGTGTGTTACAGAGACCCCGGGGCGTGTTACAGAGACCCCGGGGTGTGTTACAGAGACCCCGGGGTGTGTTACAGAGACCCCGGGGTGTGTTACAGAGACCCCGGGGTGTGTTACAGTGACCCTGGGGTGTGTTACAGTGACCCTGGGGTGTGTTACAGAGACCCCGGGGCCTGTTACAGAGACCCCGGGGCGTGTTACAGAGACCCCGGGGTGTGTTACAGAGACCCCGGGGTGTGTTACAGAGACCCCGGGGTGTGTTACACTGACCCTGGGGCCTGTTACAGAGACCCCGGTGTTTGTTACAGAGACCCCGGGGTGTGTTACAGTGACCCTGGGGTGTGTTACAGTGACCCTGGGGTGTGTTACAGAGACCCCGGGGCCTGTTACAGAGACCCCGGGGTGTGTTACAGAGACCCCGGGCGTGTTACAGAGACCCCGGGGTGTGTTACAGAGACCCCGGGCGTGTTACAGAGACCCCGGGGTGTGTTACAGAGACATCGGGGTGTGTTACAGAGACCCCGGGGTGTGTTACAGAGACCGTGGGGCGTGTTACAGTGACCCTGGGGTGTGTTACAGAGACCCCGGAGGGTGTTACAGTGACCCCGGGGTGTGTTACAGAGACCCCGGGGTGTGTTACAGAGACCACGGGGTGTGTTACAGAGACATCGGGGTGTGTTACAGAGACCCCGGAGTGTGTTACAGTGACCCCGGGGTGTGTTACAGAGACCCCGGGGAGTGTTACAGAGACCCCGGAGGGTCTTACAGTGACCCCGGAGGGTGTTACAGTGACCCCGGGGTGTGTTACAGAGACCCCGGGGTGTGTTACAGAGACCCCGAAGTGTGTTACAGAGACTCCGGGTTGTGTTACAGAGACCCCGGGGTGTGTTACAGTGACCCCAGGGTGTGTTACAGAGACCCCGGGGCGTGTTACAGAGACCCCAGGGTGTGTTACAGAGACCCCGGGGCGTGTTACAGAGACCCCGGGGTGTGTTACAGAGACCCCGGGGTGTGTTACAGAGTCCCCGGGGTGTGTTACAGTGACCCCGGGGCCTGTTACAGAGACCCTGGGGTGTGTTACAGAGACCCCGGGGTGTGTTACAGAGACCCCGGGGCGCGTTACAGAAACCCCGGGGCGTGTTACAGAGACCCCGGGGTGTGTTACAGAGACCCCGAGGTGTGTTACAGTGACCCCGGGGTGTGTTACAGAGACCCTGGTGTGTGTTACAGAGACCCTGGTGTGTGTTACAGAGACCCCGGGGTGTGTTACAGAGACCCCGGGGTGTGTTACAGAGACTCCGGGGTGTGTTACAGAGACCCCGGGGTGTGTTACAGAGACCACGGGGTGTGTTACAGAGACCCCGGGGCGTGTTACAGAGACCCCGGGGTGTGTTACAGAGACCCCGGGGCGTGTTACAGAGACCCCGGGGTGTGTTACAGTGACCCCGGGATGTGTTACAGAGACCCCGGGGCCTGTTACAGAGACCCCGGGGCCTGTTACAGAGACTCCGGGGTGTGTTACAGAGACCCCGGGGTGTGTTACAGAGACCCCGGGGTGTGTTACAGTGACCCCGGGGCCTGTTACAGAGACTCCGGGGTGTGTTACAGAGACCCCGGGGTGTGTTACAGAGACCCCGGGGTGTGTTACAGAGACCCCGGGGCGTGTTACAGAGACCCCGGGCGTGTTACAGTGACCCCGGGGTGTGTTACAGTGACCCCGGGGTGTGTTACAGAGACCCCGGGGCGTGTTACAGAGACCCCGGGGTGTGTTACAGAGACCCTGGGGTGTGTTACAGAGACCCCGGGGTGTGTTACAGGGACCCCGGGGTGTGTTACAGAGACCCTGAAGCGTGTTACAGAGACCCCGGAGGGTGTTACAGAGACCCCGGGGCGTGTTACAGAGACCCCGGGGCGTGTTACAGAGACCCCGGGGTGTGTTACAGAGACCCTGGGGTGTGTTACAGAGACCCCGGGGTGTGTTACAGAGACCCCGGGGTGTGTTACAGAGACCCTGAAGCGTGTTACAGAGACCCCGGAGGGTGTTACAGAGACCCTGGGGTGTGTTACAGAGACCCCGGGGTGTGTTACAGAGACATCGGTGTGTGTTACAGAGACCCCGGGGTGTGTTACAGTGACCCCGGGGTGTGTTACAGAGACCGTGGGGCGTGTTACAGTGACCCTGGGGTGTGTTACAGAGACCCCGGGGTGTGTTACAGTGACCCCGGGGTGTGTTACAGAGACCCCGGGGTGTGTTACAGAGACCCCGGGGTGTGTTACAGAGACCGTGGGGCGTGTTACAGTGACCCTGGGGTGTGTTACAGAGACCCCGGAGGGTGTTACAGTGACCCCGGGGTGTGTTACAGAGACCCCGGGGTGTGTTACAGAGACCCCGGGGTGTGTTACAGAGACATCGGGGTGTGTTACAGAGACCCCGGAGTGTGTTACAGTGACCCCGGGGTGTGTTACAGAGACCCCGGGGAGTGTTACAGAGACCCCGGAGGGTCTTACAGTGACCCCGGAGGGTGTTACAGTGACCCCGGGGTGTGTTACAGAGACCCCGGGGTGTGTTACAGAGACCCCGAAGTGTGTTACAGAGACTCCGGGGTGTGTTACAGAGACCCCGGGGTGTGTTACAGTGACCCCAGGGTGTGTTACAGAGACCCCGGGGTGTGTTACAGAGACCCCGGGGCGTGTTACAGAGACCCCGGGGTGTGTTACAGAGACCCCGGGGCGTGTTACAGAGACCCCGGGGTGTGTTACAGAGACCCCGGGGTGTGTTACAGAGACCCCGGGGTGTGTTACAGAGACCCCGGGGTGTGTTACAGTGACCCTGGGGTGTGTTACAGTGACCCTGGGGTGTGTTACAGAGACCCCGGGGCCTGTTACAGAGACCCCGGGGCGTGTTACAGAGACACCGGGGTGTGTTACAAAGACCCCGGGGTGTGTTACAGAGACCCCGGGGTGTGTTACACTGACACTGGGGCCTGTTACAGAGACCCCGGTGTTTGTTACAGAGACCCCGGGGTGTGTTACAGAGACCCCGGGGCGTGTTACAGAGACCCCGGGGTGTGTTACAGAGACCCCGGGGTGTGTTACAGAGTCCCCGGGGTGTGTTACAGTGACCCCGGGGCCTGTTACAGAGACCCTGGGGTGTGTTACAGAGACCCCGGGGTGTGTTACAGAGACCCCGGGGCGCGTTACAGAAACCCCGGGGCGTGTTACAGAGACCCCGGGGTGTGTTACAGAGACCCCGAGGTGTGTTACAGTGACCCCGGGGTGTGTTACAGAGACCCTGGTGTGTGTTACAGAGACCCTGGTGTGTGTTACAGAGACCCCGGGGTGTGTTACAGAGACCCCGGGGTGTGTTACAGAGACTCCGGGGTGTGTTACAGAGACCCCGGGGTGTGTTACAGAGACCACGGGGTGTGTTACAGAGACCCCGGGGCGTGTTACAGAGACCCCGGGGTGTGTTACAGAGACCCCGGGGCGTGTTACAGAGACCCCGGGGTGTGTTACAGTGACCCCGGGGTGTGTTACAGAGACCCCGGGGCCTGTTACAGAGACCCCGGGGCCTGTTACAGAGACTCCGGGGTGTGTTACAGAGACCCCGGGGTGTGTTACAGAGACCCCGGGGTGTGTTACAGTGACCCCGGGGCCTGTTACAGAGACTCCGGGGTGTGTTACAGAGACCCCGGGGCGTGTTACAGAGACCCCGGGGTGTGTTACAGAGACCCCGGGCGTGTTACAGTGACCCCGGGGTGTGTTACAGTGACCCCGGGGTGTGTTACAGAGACCCCGGGGCGTGTTACAGAGACCCCGGGGTGTGTTACAGAGACCCTGGGGTGTGTTACAGAGACCCCGGGGTGTGTTACAGAGACCCCGGGGTGTGTTACAGTGACCCCGGGGTGTGTTACAGAGACCCCGGGGCCTGTTACAGAGACTCCGGGGTGTGTTACAGAGACCCCGGGGTGTGTTACAGAGACCCCGGGGTGTGTTACAGTGACCCCGGGGCCTGTTACAGAGACTCCGGGGTGTGTTACAGAGACCCCGGGGTGTGTTACAGAGACCCCGGGGTGTGTTACAGAGACCCCGGGGCGTGTTACAGAGACCCCGGGCGTGTTACAGTGACCCCGGGGTGTGTTACAGTGACCCCGGGGTGTGTTACAGAGACCCCGGGGTGTGTTACAGAGACCCCGGGGTGTGTTACAGAGACCCTGAAGCGTGTTACAGAGACCCCGGAGGGTGTTACAGAGACCCCGGGGCGTGTTACAGAGACCCCGGGGCGTGTTACAGAGACCCCGGGCGTGTTACAGTGACCCCGGGGTGTGTTACAGTGACCCCGGGGTGTGTTACAGAGACCCCGGGGTGTGTTACAGAGACCCCGGGGTGTGTTACAGAGACCCTGAAGCGTGTTACAGAGACCCCGGAGGGTGTTACAGAGACCCCGGGGCGTGTTACAGAGACCCCGGGGCCTGTTACAGAGACTCCGGGGTGTGTTACAGAGACCCTGGGGTGTGTTACAGAGACCCCGGGGTGTGTTACAGAGACCCCGGGGTGTGTTACAGAGACCCCGGGGCGTGTTACAGAGACCCCGGGCGTGTTACAGTGACCCCGGGGTGTGTTACAGTGTCCCCGGGGTGTGTTACAGAGACCCCGGGGCGTGTTACAGAGACCCCGGGGTGTGTTACAGAGACCCTGGGGTGTGTTACAGAGACCCCGGGGTGTGTTACAGAGACCCCGGGGTGTGTTACAGAGACCCTGAAGCGTGTTACAGAGACCCCGGAGGGTGTTACAGAGACCCCGGGGCGTGTTACAGAGACCCCGGGGCGTGTTACAGAGACCCCGGGGTGTGTTACAGAGACGCTGGGGTGTGTTACAGAGACCCCGGGGTGTGTTACAGAGACCCCGGGGTGTGTTACAGAGACCCTGAAGCGTGTTACAGAGACCCCGGAGGGTGTTACAGAGACCCTGGGGTGTGTTACAGAGACCCCGGGGTGTGTTACAGAGACATCGGTGTGTGTTACAGAGACCCCGGGGTGTGTTACAGTGACCCCGGGGTGTGTTACAGAGACCCCGGGGAGTGTTACAGAGACCCCGGAGGGTCTTACAGTGACCCCGGAGGGTGTTACAGTGACCCCGGGGTGTGTTACAGAGACCCCGGGGTGTGTTACAGAGACCCCGAAGTGTGTTACAGAGACTCCGGGGTGTGTTACAGAGACCCCGGGGTGTGTTACAGTGACCCCAGGGTGTGTTACAGAGACCCCGGGGTGTGTTACAGAGACCCCGGGGCGTGTTACAGAGACCCCGGGGTGTGTTACAGAGACCCCGGGGCGTGTTACAGAGACCCCGGGGTGTGTTACAGAGACCCCGGGGTGTGTTACAGAGACCCCGGGGTGTGTTACAGTGACCCCGGGGTGTGTTACAGTGACCCTGGGTTGTGTTACAGAGACCCCGGGGCCTGTTACAGAGACCCCGGGGTGTGTTACAGAGACCCCGGGGCGTGTTACACTGACCCTGGGGCCTGTTACAGAGACCCCGGGGTGTGTTACAGAGACCCCGGGGTGTGTTACAGTGACCCTGGGGTGTGTTACAGTGACCCTGCGGTGTGTTACAGAGACCCCGGGGCGTGTTACAGAGACCCCGGGGTGTGTTACAGAGACCCTGGGGTGTGTTACAGAGACCCCGGGGTGTGTTACAGAGACCCCGGGGTGTGTTACAGAGACCCTGAAGCGTGTTACAGAGACCCCGGAGGGTGTTACAGAGACCCTGGGGTGTGTTACAGAGACCCCGGGGTGTTTTACAGAGACATCGGTGTGTGTTACAGAGACCCCGGGGTGTGTTACAGTGACCCCGGGGTGTGTTACAGAGACCGTGGGGCGTGTTACAGTGACCCTGGGGTGTGTTACAGAGACCCCGGGGTGTGTTACAGTGACCCCGGGGTGTGTTACAGAGACCCCGGGGTGTGTTACAGAGACCCCGGGGTGTGTTACAGAGACCGTGGGGCGTGTTACAGTGACCCTGGGGTGTGTTACAGAGACCCCGGAGGGTGTTACAGTGACCCCGGGGTGTGTTACAGAGACCCCGGGGTGTGTTACAGAGACCACGGGGTGTGTTACAGAGACATCGGGGTGTGTTACAGAGACCCCGGAGTGTGTTACAGTGACCCCGGGGTGTGTTACAGAGACCCCGGGGAGTGTTACAGAGACCCCGGAGGGTCTTACAGTGACCCCGGAGGGTGTTACAGTGACCCCGGGGTGTGTTACAGAGACCCCGGGGTGTGTTACAGAGACCCCGAAGTGTGTTACAGAGACTCCGGGTTGTGTTACAGAGACCCCGGGGTGTGTTACAGTGACCCCAGGGTGTGTTACAGAGACCCCGGGGCGTGTTACAGAGACCCCAGGGTGTGTTACAGAGACCCCGGGGCGTGTTACAGAGACCCCGGGGTGTGTTACAGAGACCCCGGGGTGTGTTACAGAGTCCCCGGGGTGTGTTACAGTGACCCCGGGGCCTGTTACAGAGACCCTGGGGTGTGTTACAGAGACCCCGGGGTGTGTTACAGAGACCCCGGGGCGCGTTACAGAAACCCCGGGGCGTGTTACAGAGACCCCGGGGTGTGTTACAGAGACCCCGAGGTGTGTTACAGTGACCCCGGGGTGTGTTACAGAGACCCTGGTGTGTGTTACAGAGACCCTGGTGTGTGTTACAGAGACCCCGGGGTGTGTTACAGAGACCCCGGGGTGTGTTACAGAGACTCCGGGGTGTGTTACAGAGACCCCGGGGTGTGTTACAGAGACCACGGGGTGTGTTACAGAGACCCCGGGGCGTGTTACAGAGACCCCGGGGTGTGTTACAGAGACCCCGGGGCGTGTTACAGAGACCCCGGGGTGTGTTACAGTGACCCCGGGATGTGTTACAGAGACCCCGGGGCCTGTTACAGAGACCCCGGGGCCTGTTACAGAGACTCCGGGGTGTGTTACAGAGACCCCGGGGTGTGTTACAGAGACCCCGGGGTGTGTTACAGTGACCCCGGGGCCTGTTACAGAGACTCCGGGGTGTGTTACAGAGACCCCGGGGTGTGTTACAGAGACCCCGGGGTGTGTTACAGAGACCCCGGGGCGTGTTACAGAGACCCCGGGCGTGTTACAGTGACCCCGGGGTGTGTTACAGTGACCCCGGGGTGTGTTACAGAGACCCCGGGGCGTGTTACAGAGACCCCGGGGTGTGTTACAGAGACCCTGGGGTGTGTTACAGAGACCCCGGGGTGTGTTACAGGGACCCCGGGGTGTGTTACAGAGACCCTGAAGCGTGTTACAGAGACCCCGGAGGGTGTTACAGAGACCCCGGGGCGTGTTACAGAGACCCCGGGGCGTGTTACAGAGACCCCGGGGTGTGTTACAGAGACCCTGGGGTGTGTTACAGAGACCCCGGGGTGTGTTACAGAGACCCCGGGGTGTGTTACAGAGACCCTGAAGCGTGTTACAGAGACCCCGGAGGGTGTTACAGAGACCCTGGGGTGTGTTACAGAGACCCCGGGGTGTGTTACAGAGACATCGGTGTGTGTTACAGAGACCCCGGGGTGTGTTACAGTGACCCCGGGGTGTGTTACAGAGACCGTGGGGCGTGTTACAGTGACCCTGGGGTGTGTTACAGAGACCCCGGGGTGTGTTACAGTGACCCCGGGGTGTGTTACAGAGACCCCGGGGTGTGTTACAGAGACCCCGGGGTGTGTTACAGAGACCGTGGGGCGTGTTACAGTGACCCTGGGGTGTGTTACAGAGACCCCGGAGGGTGTTACAGTGACCCCGGGGTGTGTTACAGAGACCCCGGGGTGTGTTACAGAGACCCCGGGGTGTGTTACAGAGACATCGGGGTGTGTTACAGAGACCCCGGAGTGTGTTACAGTGACCCCGGGGTGTGTTACAGAGACCCCGGGGAGTGTTACAGAGACCCCGGAGGGTCTTACAGTGACCCCGGAGGGTGTTACAGTGACCCCGGGGTGTGTTACAGAGACCCCGGGGTGTGTTACAGAGACCCCGAAGTGTGTTACAGAGACTCCGGGGTGTGTTACAGAGACCCCGGGGTGTGTTACAGTGACCCCAGGGTGTGTTACAGAGACCCCGGGGTGTGTTACAGAGACCCCGGGGCGTGTTACAGAGACCCCGGGGTGTGTTACAGAGACCCCGGGGCGTGTTACAGAGACCCCGGGGTGTGTTACAGAGACCCCGGGGTGTGTTACAGAGACCCCGGGGTGTGTTACAGAGACCCCGGGGTGTGTTACAGTGACCCTGGGGTGTGTTACAGTGACCCTGGGGTGTGTTACAGAGACCCCGGGGCCTGTTACAGAGACCCCGGGGCGTGTTACAGAGACCCCGGGGTGTGTTACAGAGACCCCGGGGTGTGTTACAGAGACCCCGGGGTGTGTTACACTGACCCTGGGGCCTGTTACAGAGACCCCGGTGTTTGTTACAGAGACCCCGGGGTGTGTTACAGTGACCCTGGGGTGTGTTACAGTGACCCTGGGGTGTGTTACAGAGACCCCGGGGCCTGTTACAGAGACCCCGGGGTGTGTTACAGAGACCCCGGGCGTGTTACAGAGACCCCGGGGTGTGTTACAGAGACCCCGGGCGTGTTACAGAGACCCCGGGGTGTGTTACAGAGACATCGGGGTGTGTTACAGAGACCCCGGAGTGTGTTACAGTGACCCCGGGGTGTGTTACAGAGACCCCGGGGAGTGTTACAGAGACCCCGGAGGGTCTTACAGTGACCCCGGAGGGTGTTACAGTGACCCCGGGGTGTGTTACAGAGACCACGGGGTGTGTTACAGAGACCCCGAAGTGTGTTACAGAGACTCCGGGTTGTGTTACAGAGACCCCGGGGTGTGTTACAGTGACCCCAGGGTGTGTTACAGAGACCCCGGGGCGTGTTACAGAGACCCCAGGGTGTGTTACAGAGACCCCGGGGCGTGTTACAGAGACCCCGGGGTGTGTTACAGAGACCCCGGGGTGTGTTACAGAGTCCCCGGGGTGTGTTACAGTGACCCCGGGGCCTGTTACAGAGACCCTGGGGTGTGTTACAGAGACCCTGGGGTGTGTTACAGAGACCCCGGGGCGCGTTACAGAAACCCCGGGGCGTGTTACAGAGACCCCGGGGTGTGTTACAGAGACCCCGAGGTGTGTTACAGTGACCCCGGGGTGTGTTACAGAGACCCTGGTGTGTGTTACAGAGACCCTGGTGTGTGTTACAGAGACCCCGGGGTGTGTTACAGAGACCCCGGGGTGTGTTACAGAGACTCCGGGGTGTGTTACAGAGACCCCGGGGTGTGTTACAGAGACCACGGGGTGTGTTACAGAGACCCCGGGGCGTGTTACAGAGACCCCGGGGTGTGTTACAGAGACCCCGGGGCGTGTTACAGAGACCCCGGGGTGTGTTACAGTGACCCCGGGGTGTGTTACAGAGACCCCGGGGCCTGTTACAGAGACCCCGGGGCCTGTTACAGAGACTCCGGGGTGTGTTACAGAGACCCCGGGGTGTGTTACAGAGACCCCGGGGTGTGTTACAGTGACCCCGGGGCCTGTTACAGAGACTCCGGGGTGTGTTACAGAGACCCCGGGGTGTGTTACAGAGACCCCGGGGTGTGTTACAGAGACCCCGGGGTGTGTTACAGAGACCCCGGGGCGTGTTACAGAGACCCCGGGGTGTGTTACAGAGACCCCGGGGCGTGTTACAGAGACCCCGGGGTGTGTTACAGAGACCCCGGGGTGTGTTACAGAGACCCCGGGGTGTGTTACAGTGACCCTGGGGTGTGTTACAGTGACCCTGGGGTGTGTTACAGAGACCCCGGGGCCTGTTACAGAGACCCCGGGGCGTGTTACAGAGACCCCGGGGTGTGTTACAGAGACCCCGGGGTGTGTTACAGAGACCCCGGGGTGTGTTACACTGACCCTGGGGCCTGTTACAGAGACCCCGGTGTTTGTTACAGAGACCCCGGGGTGTGTTACAGTGACCCTGGGGTGTGTTACAGTGACCCTGGGGTGTGTTACAGAGACCCCGGGGCCTGTTACAGAGACCCCGGGGTGTGTTACAGAGACCCCGGGCGTGTTACAGAGACCCCGGGGTGTGTTACAGAGACCCCGGGGTGTGTTTCCGAGACCCCGGGGTGTGTTACAGAGACCCCGGGGTGTGTTACAGAGACCGTGGGGTGTGTTACAGAGACCCCGGGGTGTGTTACAGAGACCCTTGGGCCTGTTACAGTGACCCCGGGGCGTGTTACAGAGACCCCGGGGTGTGTTACAGAGACCCCGGGGCGTGTTACAGAGACCCCGGGGTGTGTTACAGAGACCCTGGGGCCTGTTACAGTGACCCCGGGGCGTGTTACAGAGACCCCGGGGTGTGTTACAGAGACCCCGGGGCGTGTTACAGAGACCCCGCGGTGTGTTACAGAGACCCCGGAGTGTGTTACAATAGACAATAGACAATAGATGCAGGAGTAGGCCATTCTGCCCTTCGAGCCTGCACCGCCATTCAATATGATCATGGCTGATCATTCCTAATCAGTATCCTGTTCCAGCCTTATCTCCATACCCCTTGACTCCACTATCTTTAAGAGCTCTATCCAACTCTTTCTTAAATGAATCCAGAGAATGGGCCTCCACTGCCCTCTGGGGCAGAGCATTCCACACAGCCACCACTCTCTGGGTGAAGTAGTTTCTCCTCATCTCTGTCCTAAATGGTCTACCCCGTATTTTTAAGTTGTGTCCTCTGGTTCGGCACTCCCCCATCAACGGAAATATGTTCCCTCCTGCCAGAGTGTCCAGTCCTTTCATAATCCTATACGTTTCAATCAGATCCCCTCTCAGTCTTCTAAACTCAAGGGTATACAAGCCCAGTCGCTTCAGTCTTTCCGTGTAAGGCAATCCTGCCATTCCAGGAATTGACCTCGTGAACCTACGCTGCACTCCCTCAATTGCTAGAATGTCTTTCCTCAAATTTGGAGACCAGAACTGTACACAGTACTCCAGGTGTGGTCTCACCAGGGCCCTGTACAGCTGCAGAAGCACCTCTTTGCTTCTATACTCAATCCCTCTTGTTATGAAGGCCAGCATGCTATTAGCCTTCTTCACGACCTGTTGTACCTGCATGCTTGCCTTCATTGACTGGTGGACAAGAACACCCAGATCTCTCTGAACAGCCCCTTTACCTAATTTGATACTATTGAGGTCGTAATCTGCCTTCCTGTTCTTGCCACCAAAGTGGATAACCAGACATTTATCCACATTAAACTGCATCTGCCATGCATCTGCCCACTCACCCAACTTGTCCAGGTCACCCTGTAATCCCCTAACATCCTCATCACATTTCACCCTACCACCTAGCTTCGTGTCATCAGCAAATTTGCTAATGTTATTGCTGATATCATCTTCTATATCATTTACATATATTGTAAAAAGCTGCGGTCCCAGCACTGATCCCTGCGGTACCCCACTGGTCACTGCCTGCCATTCCGAAATGGAGCCGTTAATCACTACCCTTTGTTTCCTATTAGCCAACCAATTCTCTACCCAATCTAGTACTTTGCCCCCAATCCCGTGCGCCCTAATTTTACTCACTAACCTCTTGTGTGGGACTTACAGTGACCCCGGAGGGTGTTACAGAGACCCCGAAGTGTGTTACAGAGACCCCGGGGTGTGTTACAGAGACCCCGGGGTGTGTTACAGTGACGCCGGGGTGTGTTACAGAGACCCCGGGGCGTGTTACAGTGACCCCGGTGTGTGTTACAGAGACCCCGGGGTGTGTTACAGAGACCCCGGGGTGTGTTACAGTGACCCCGGGGTGTGTTACAGAGACCCCGGGGCGTGTTACAGAGACCCCGGGGTGTGTTACAGTGACCCCGGGGTGTGTTACAGAGACCCCGGGGTGTGTTACAGTGACCCCGGGGCGTGTTACAGAGACCCCGGGGTGTGTTACAGTGACCCCGGGGTGTGTTACAGAGACCCCGGGGTGTGTTACAGAGACCCCGGGGTGTGTTACAGAGACCCCTGGGTGTGTTACAAAGACCCCGGGGCGTGTTACAGAGACCCCGGGGTGTGGTACAGAGACCCCGGACCTTGTTCCAGCTGCCTGCTGCTGTTAACCATGACTGGAGGAGCAGCGGAGCAGAAGATGAGGGAAAGGAAGAGAGGAAAATGGACTCTACCTCTGTGAAATCGCTCATTATATCATGTTTCAAGTGGGAAATGGAGCAAAGCAACCCTTTGTGTATAATACGCAAAATAGCACTTTTCACTGTATTTTCATTTACATTTGACAATAAATCTAAATCTAAGTAAAATCAAATCACATCAAAAGGTGAGAGTGTGTAGCACTGATTGTGACACAACACTCTCAAAGGCAGCAGTAATATTTAAACAATCCAACACAAACATGTTTACCCAGTGCTTGCAATGAATCCATTAGGGAATGTACAACATCTGTGTACGACCACACAACAAGTCTGCACATCAAAACAATAACGATATTGTACGCATGGCTCTGATCTGCTTATCAGCTGAGTGTGGAGTTGTTCCCTTTTTTGTTACGGACTAATAACTCAATACATTAGCCACACATAGCACTGTATTTTGAAAAACACCACATTATGCAATCAACGCAGCAAACTAAACACATAAAAAGAGAACTGTTCGTTCAGTCACAGGGCAGGTTTAAACTAGCACAGGTGGAAATGTAAGCACGGTGACAAGGGAAAGAGAACAAGGACATTTATAAAAGCAAAAACAGTGAAACTCAATAACAGTAGACCGAGTAATCAAGGGCAAGAGGCATATAGGTCCCCATTACAAAGAAAGTTTACATAAATAAAATAGCAAAAAGGCAAGCCAAAAGGATTAATACAGCAAATAACTGGAATAAGGTGACATGGTCACATGGTTTCAAGGAGATCAGAACATGGAACTTAACGTGCAGGGATGTCTCCCCTTTCAGAAAGATAGGAGGGGAGATAAAGTTGATGGGGTCGCACTGTTCATAAGATAGAAAATTAGGACAATCATGACTGATAATCTTGGGTCTGCTGATACAGAAGAGAAAGTGAGGACTGCAGATGCTGGAGATCAGAGTCGAGGGTGTGGTGCTGGAAAATCACAGCAGGTCAGGCAGCATCTGAGGAGCAGGAGAGTCAGCATTTCGGGCATAAGCCCTTGGTCAGGAATGAGGCTTGTGGGCTGGTGGAGCTGAGGGATAAATGGGAGGGGGGTGTGGCGTGTGGTGGGGGAAGGTCGGCGGTAGCTGAGATTGCGATTGGTAGATGAAGGTGGGGGACAAGTGATAGGTCAGAGTGGAGGGTGGAGCAGGTATATGGGAAAGGTGATGGACAGGTCAAGAGGGCAATGCTGGGTTGGAGGCTTGGGACTGGGATAATGGGGGGGAGGGGAAATGAGGAAACTAGTGAAATCCATATTGATCCCATGTGGTTGCAGGGTCCCAAGGAGGAATATAAGGCGTTCTTCCTCCAGGCATCAAGTGGTAAGGGTTTGGTGATGGAGGAGGCCCAGGATCTGCTTGTCCTTGGCGGAGTAGGAGGAGGAATTGAAGTGTTCAGCCATGGGGCGGTGGGGTTGGTTGGTGTGGGTGTCCCAGAGATGTTCTCTGAAATGATCCACAAATTAGCGTCCTACATTGGATGCAACAGATACAGTTGATGACATTGATGGAGGTACAGGCAAATTTCTGTCGGATGTGGAAAGGTCTTTTGGGGCCTTTGGTGGAGGTGAGCGGGAGGGTGTGGGCACAGGTTTTGCACTTCCTGCGGTGGCAGGGGAAGGTGCTGAGAGTGGGGCTTGGGTTGGTGGGGTAATGTGGACCTGACAAGGGAGCCGTGGAGGGAATGGTCTCTCCAGAATGCTGATAGGTGTGGGGAGGGAAATATATCTCTGGTGGTGGGGTCTGTTTGCAGGTGATGGAAGTGGCGGAAAATGATACGATATATGCAGAGGTTGGTGGGGTGGAAAGTGAGGACTGGGGGAGGGGTGAGGTTCTGAGTTTGTTGCTTTGGGCAGGGTGGGATTCAGGGCAGAGGTACAGGAAGTGGAGGAGATGCACTGGAGGGCATCATCAACCATGTGGGAAGGGAAATTGCGGTCTTGGAAAAAGGAGACCATCTAGGATTTTCTAAGGTTGAATTGGTCACCCTGGGCACAGATGCAGCGGAAGCAGAGGAACCGGGAATAAGGGATGACGTTTTTACAGGAGGTAGGGTGGGAGGTGGTGTAGTCTAGATAGCTGTGAGATTTGGTCATTTGTCAGTTGCCAGAGAGACCCCTCCACTTCTGCAACCTACAAACGTACCTCACCGCCAGAGATATATTTCCCTCCCCATCCCTATCAGCATTCCAGAGAGACCATTCCCTCTGCGATTCCCTCATCAGATCCATGCTCTACCCCCAGACCAGCCCACACCCCACTCCCGGCCCCTACCCTGCCACCGCAGTAAGTGCAAAACCTGTGCCTTCATTCCCCCCTCACCTCCATCCAAGGACCCAAAGGATCCTTCCACAGCCGACAGAAATTGACCTGTACTTCCACCAATGTTATCTACTGTGTCCGTTGCACCTGATGTGGTCTCCTGAACATCAGAGAAACAGGATGCCAACTTGGGGATCATTTCTGTGGCAATCAATTCCATCGATTCCCCACTCTCTGGCTGAAGATGTTTCTCCTTGTCTCTGTTCTAAAAGGTTTTCCCTTTACTCTAAGGCTGTGTCCTTGGGTCCTAGTCTCTCCTACCAATGGGAACATCTTCTCAACATCTACTCTGTCCAGGCCATTCACTATTCTGTATGTTTCAGTTAGGTTCACTCATCCTTCTAAACTCCATCGAGTATAGACCCTCAGACATTCCTCACACGTTAAGCTTTTCATTCCTGGGACCATTCTCGCAAACTTCTTCTGAACCCGCTCCAGGGTCAGTACATCCTACCTGACATATGGGGCCCAAAACTGCACACAATATTCCAAATGTGGTCTGACTGGAACCTTATAGAGCCTCGGAGATACATCCCTGCTTTTATATTAAAGTCCTCTCAAAATAAATGTCATCATTACATTTGCCTTCCTAACTTCTGACACAACCTGCAAGTTTACCTTTGGAGAATCCTGGACTAGAACTCTCAAGTCTCTTTGCACTTCAAGCTTCTGAATTTTCTCCCCATTTAGAAAATTGCCCATTTTTCTTTTCTTGCTACCAAAGTGCATGACCTCACACTTTCCCATGTTGTACTCCATCTGCCACTTCTTTGTCCACGCTCCTAACCTGTCCAAATGCTTCTGCAGCCTCCCTGCCTCCTCTACCAGTCTTTGTATCATCTGTACATGTAGCCAGAATACCCTCACTTCCTTCATCTTTAATGTATAAAGTAAAAAGTTGTGATTCTAATATTGAACCTTGTGGACTCAATATCGAGTTCATCAATTTTAGGGTTTGAGGCACCTTCACCCTTGTACCTACCCCAGTAATCACCCAGGCCTTGCCATCACAAGGAATGCTACTATACAATCCATTGTCAGCTACAAATAGTCCACATTACCAGTTATTCAGTCTAGGAGAAAGTGAGGACTGCAGATGCTGGAGATCAGAGCTTAAAAATGTGTTGCTGGAAAAGCGAAAGCAGGTCAGGCAGCATCCAAGGAGCAGGAGAATTGACGTTTCGGGCATGAGCCTTTCCTGCTGTCTGACCTGCTGCGCTTTTCCAGCAACACATTTTCCGCAGTTATTCAGTCTCCCAGGCTGAGCTTTACCTTTTCCTTTGTTTGTCCAACTGCTGTTCTGTCTCTTTCCAGACCTCATCTCTATTTATTGTTTATTCCACCCCCTTCTCCCATCCCACTGTCTTCAGTATATAAATCACCCTTTTCATACCAATGTTGAAGAAGGGTCCAGCAATGCTAACTCAACTTTCTCTCTCCACAGATGCTGGCAGACCTGCTGAGTTTCTCCAGCAGTTTGTTTTTGTTTCTGATTACCAGAATCTACAGTTCTTCGTGTTTTTTGTTTGGATTAGAAACAACTGCGTTTAACTCAAATAAAGGGAATTACAATGAAATGGCCTGAGAGTTAGCTAAAGAGGACTGGGCAGGTAGATTAGTCGCAAAGACAGTGAGATAGCGGGGGCAGCCACTTATGGAGATGGGTTCATGACTCTCAGGGATAAATAAATCTCGGTACGATGGAAAGATGCTGAGAGGCATAAACCAACTGTGGATAACCAGGGAAGTTAAGGAGACAACAAAGTTGAAAGAAACACTTTATAAAGAGGCAAAGGTCAGTGATGGCCCAAAAGGATGAATCCAGCAGAATCCAGCAAAGGAGGTCTGAAACATTAACAAAGAGAGAGAAAATAAACTGTGAGGGCAAACTAACGAGGAATATAAAAACCGACAGTAAGTTCTTCTTTAAATATGTATAAAAAGGAAGAATGAGGTCAAAGTGTTCATAAGCCCCTTAGAAAATTAACCTGGAGAGATGGTGCTGGGGAACAGGAAAATGGCAGAGGAGTTAAGCAGTCAGTCTTTATGGTGAAAGATATTTTGAATATCTCATTAACACTGAAGAATATGGGAGTGGGGGAGGAATTACGTGCATCACCATCATTACAGAAGTATTATTTTGAACAAAGTATTGGGCCAAAAGGCGGTTACGTCCCCCAGCCCTCATGGCTTGCATCCTAGGATTGTAAAAGAAGTGCCTGCACACACCTGCAGGTAATTAAATTTAAACAATGGGGTTCAAATTTAAATCTTTAGTTACCATTGGATTACCAATCTGTCCCTACATCTCTGCCCAAAGGAGATGGGAGTCACTGCCTGACCACCTCATCTGCAGTGCTTTACCATCTCCTTCTCCAGGGTAATTAGGGATTGAAGGTTAATTAAACAAAGAAAGGTGTGGCATTGTTGGTCAAGGACAGTATTACAGTTGCAGAAAGGATGTTTGGGGACTTGTCAACTGAGGTACTTTGGGCTGGTGTTAGAAACAGGAAAGGAGAGGTCACCCTGTTGGGAGTTTTCTATAGGCCTCCAAATAGTTCCAGAGATGTAGAGGAAAGGATAGCAAAGATGATTCTCGATAGGAGTGAGAGAGACAGGGTAGTTATCATGGGGGACTTCAACTTTCCAAATATTGACTGGGAACACTAAAGTACGAGTACTATAGATGGGTCAGTTTTTGTCCAGTGTGTGCAGGAGGGCTTCCTGACACAATATGTAGACAGGCCAACAAGAGGCGAAGCCACATTAGATTTGGTACTGGGTAATGAGCCTGGCCAGGTATTAGGCTTGGAAGTATGTGAGCACTTTGGTGATAGCGATCATTATTTTGTTATGTTTACTTTAGTGATAGAAAGGGATAGGAGGAAGTGAGGACTGCAGATGCTGGAGATCAGAGCTGAAAATGTGTTGCTGGAAAAGCACAGCAGGTCAGGCAGCATCCAAGGAGCAGGAGAATCGATGTTTCGGGCATGAAGAAGGGATCATGCCCAAAACATCGATTCTCCTGCTCCTTGGATGATAGAAAGGGATAGGTGTATACCACTGGGCAAGAGTTACAGCTGGGGGAGAGGCAATTACGATGTGATGAGGCAAGATTTAGGAAGCATAGGATGGGGAAGGAAACTGCAGGGGATGGGCACATTAGAAATGTGGAGCTTATTCAAGGAAAAGCTCCTGTGTGTCCTAGATAAGTATGTACCTGTCAGGCAGGGAGGAAGGTGTAGAGCGTGGGAGCCGTGGTTTACGAAGCAAGTGGAATCTCTGGTCAAGAGGAAGAAGAAGGCTTATGTTAGGATGAGATGTGAAGGCTCAGTTAGGGCGCTTGAGGGTTACAAGGTAGCCAGGAAAGACCTAAATAAAGAGCTCAGAAGAGCCAGGAGGGGACATGAGAAGTTGTTGGCGGATAGGATCAGGGTAAACCCCAAGGCTTTCTATAGGTATTTCAGGAATAAAAGAATGACGAGAGTAAGATTAGGGCCAATCGAGGATAGTAGTGGGAAGTTGTGTATGGAGTCAGAGGAGATAGGGGAAGCACTAAATGAATATTTTTCGACAGTATTCACTCTAGAAAATGACAATGTTGTCAAGGAGATTACTGAGATACAGACTACGAGACTAGGTGGGATTGAGGTTCACAAGGAAGAGGTATTAGAAATCCTGCAGAGTGTGAAAATAGATGTCTCCTGGGCCAGATGGGATTTATCCTAGGATCCTCTGGGAAACCAGGGAGGAGATTGCTGAGCCTTTGGCATTGATCTTCAAATCGTCATTGGCTACAGGAATAGTGCCAGAAGACTGGAGGATAGCAAATGTGGTTCCCCTGTTCAAGAAGGGGAGTAGAGACAACCCTGGTAATTATAGACCAGTGAGCCTTACTTCAGTTGTTGGTAAAGTGTTGGAAAAGGTTATAAAGGATAGGATTTATAATCATCTAGAAAAGAATAATTTGATTAGGGATAGTCAGCACGGTTTTGTGAAGGGTAGGTCATGCCTCACAAACCTTATTGAGTTCTTTGAGAAGGTGACCAAACAGGTAGATGAGAGTAAACCGGTTGATGTGGTGCATATGGATTTCAGCAAGGCATTCGATAAGGTTTCCCATAGTAGGCTATTGTACAAAATGCGGAAGAATGGGATTGTGGGAGATATAGCAGTTTGGATCAGCAATCGGCTTGCTGAAAGAAGACAGAGGGTGGTGGTTGATGGGAAATGTTCATCCTGGAGTCCAGTTACTAGTGGTGTACCGCAAGGGTCGGTGTTGGGTCCACTGCTGTTCGTCATTTTTATAAACGACCTGAGTGAGGGCGTAGAAGGGTGGGTTAGTAAATTTGCAGATGACACTAAGGTCGGTGGAGTTGTGGATAGTCATGAAGGATGTTGTAGGTTACAGAGAGATAAAGATAAGCTGCAGAGCTGGGCTGAGAGGTGGCAAATGGAGTTTAATGTGGACAAGTGTGAGGTGATTCACTTTGGTCAGAGTAACCGGAATGCAAAGTACTGGGCTAATGGTAAGATTCTTGGTAGTGCAGATGAGCAGAGAGATCTCGGTGTCCAGGTACACAGATCCTTGAAAGTTGCCACCCAGGTTGACAGGGCTGTTAAGAAGGAGAAAGTGAGGACTGCAGATGCTGGAGATCAGAGCTGAAAAATGTGTTGCTGGAAAAGCGCAGCAGGTCTGGCAGCATCCAAGGAGCAGGAGAATCGACGTTTCGGGCATAAGCCCTTCTTCAGGAATCTTGCTCCTTGGATGCTGCCTGACCTGCTGCACTTTTCCAGCAACACATTTTTCAGGACTGTTAATAAGGCATACAGTGTTTTAGCTTTTATTAATAGAGGGATCGAGTTCTGGAACCATGAGGTTATGCTACAGCTGTGCAAAACACTGGTGCGGCCGCACTTAGAGTATTGTGTACAGTTCTGGTCACCGCATTATAAGAAGGATGTGGAAGCTTTGGAAAGGGTGCAGAGGAGATTTACTAGGATGTTGCCTGGTATGGAGGGAAGGTCTTATGAGAAAAGGCTGAGGGACTTGAGGCTGTTTTCATTAGAGAGAAGAAGGTTGAGAGGTGACTTAATAGAGACATATAAGATAGTCAGAGGGTTAAATAGGGTGGACAGGGAGAGCCCTTTTCGAAGAATGGTGACGGCGAGCACGAGGGGGCATAGTTTTAAATTGAGAGGTGATAGATATAGGACAGATGTCAGAGGTAGCTTCTTTACTCAGAGAGTAGTAAGGGTATGGAATGCTTTGCCTGCAACGGTAGTAGATTCGCCAACTTTAAATGCATTTAAGTCGTCATTGGACAAGTATATGGATGTACATGGAATAGTGTAGGTTAGATGGGCTTCAGATTGGTATGACAGGTCAGCGCAACATCGAGGGCCAAAGGGCCTGAACTACACTGTAATGTTCTATATGTATTCTACATGAACTACGGACGCTGACAATCTGAAACAGAAACATAAGTGCAGGGTTGGCAACACGTGGAGAGACATACAGAGTTCAAATCTCAATTCCAGTGACCCTTCAACAAATAAACGGCAATGGCAAATAAATGGCAACACAGTGGCTTTGTGGCTAGCACTGCTGCCTCACAACGCCAGGGACCCGGGTTCAATTCTAGCCTTAGGTGACTGTCTGTGTGGAGTTTGCACATTCTCCCTGTGTCTCTGAGGGTTTCCTCCCACAGTCCAAAGATGTGCAGGTTCAGTGGATAGGCCATGCTAAATTTCCCCTGATGATAGCAGAGGCCTACAGCATTTTCCAAAGGACTGACAATCATCAATTGTCAATGTCCAATGCTGAACAAAAACTGGATGCCATTAAGTGATGATTGATTTAAGCTGTGAGCCTGTGTTAGATGAAAGTGCACAATGTCTATTACCCACTTCCTAACTGATCGATATCTCTCTGTAAAAGGTTTGTAGGCAAAGTGGATTAGCCATGGGAAATGCAGGGTTACAGGGCTAGGGTAGAGGATGAGTCTGGGTTGAATGCTCTTTGGTGATTCACTGTGAGACTTGTTGGGCCGAATGACCTATTTCCACACTGTGGGGATTCTATAATCATATTACAAAAATGAAAATTTTCAATGAAACTTGCAGTGGGGTGGCATTCTTTGCCAACCCTTTCTCCTGCTTTGCTGTCCTGGCTGTGATTTTGGTTTTTGTCTCTGGTGGTTTGTCTTTTGTTCTCAATGCAGAGTGCAGTTTTGTTTTGTTGGTGCGTTGAAGCAGGTATTGTACATTTGGCCCATTGAGCTCACTAACCCCCTCCAGTGCAGCGAGTCAATTATAGAGTGGTACTCAAAGTTGATGGCTGCCATCTTGTTCTTTGAAGGGCACAGGAAGGGGCTTCCTTCTGTGAAGATGTGCAAAGCCAACTTGTAGACTAGGAGCCACAAGACATCAAAAAAAAGTTGGACGATGCAATGCCCTTGCTCAAGTCGTGTCACAGAGATCCGCGAAATGTGAAAAGCACAGGTGCAGGCAAATACAGCTCAGCAAAAGGAAGGAATAATTAAAACCCAAATAAAAACCAAAAGAACTCCGGCCGCTGGAAATCAGCCACAAAAACAGAAATTGCTGAAAAGGCTCAGCAGGTCTGGCAGCATCTGTGGAGAGAAATCACAGCTAAACCCTGCTTTCTCTCCACAGATGCTGCCAGACCTGCTGAGATTTTTCAGCATGTTCTGTTTTCGTTTGTGGATTAATAATTGAATCTGTCAGGTTAGTGGAAAAACAGGGGACATCTAAAGAGATTGGATCTCAATAAAATGTATAAATAGGATTAGAAGGATGCAGAGACAGCAGCAAATACATCTAATACAAATGGTAGTTGAGACCTAATAGCTTCCTCATGAATGAAGAGATGTCATAGGGGTAGAGGAGAAGTGAATGGCAGGGGATAGCACCCATTATTCCATTCTGCATCCTCTTTGGTCATGTATAATCTGTAAATTCCTGTGGATACAATCCAATATATTGAAAGAAAATTTCTTTTCGGACATGGACATGGCTGAAAAGACGAGTACATATTCACCATCCCTCATTGTGCTTCTCATAATGTGCTTGATCAGCAGCTGGTTAGGTTCAAGGTGGACAGGGACTCAGGTTGGGTTAAGGTTATTTGGTGGGGTGACTTGGGTCAGGTGCGACAGAGATGGGTGTTAATGCGGGTAACTGGCATGTTGAAAAGGTAATTTAAGGTGGACTGGAGTTGTGGGGGACATTTGCCAGTGTTGTCAGTGTAAGTGATTAAGGGTCAGTTGTATAGTTTACCCAAGTCATAGAGTCATAGTCATAGAGACGTACAGCATGGAAGCAGACCCTTCGGTCCAACTCATCCATACTGACCAGAAATTCTAACCTAACCTAGGCCCACCTGCCAGCACCTGGCCCATATCCCTCCAAACCCTTCCCATTCATGTACCCATCCAAATGCCTTTTGAATGTTGTAATTGTACCAGCCTCCATCACTTCCTCTGGCAGCTCATTCCACACACGCAACACCCTCTGCGTGAAAAAGTCTCCCTTAGATCCCTTTTCAATCTTTCCAGTCTCAGTCTAAACCTATGCCCCTTAGTTCTGGACTCCCCGACTCCAGGTGAAAGACTTTGTCTATTTACTCTATCTGTGTCCCTCATGATTTTATAAACCTCTATAAGGTCACCCCTCAGCCTTCGATGCTCCAGGGAAAACAGCCCCAGCCTGTTCAGTCTCTCCCCATAGCTCAAATTCTCCAACTCTGGCAACATCCTTGTAAATCTTTTCTGAACCATTTCAAGTTGCACAACATAGACTAGATCTTTTCCTGACTTAGATTTCCTGGTTCACGACCCAGCCAAGTCTCCAACTTTAACTCAGAGTTGAGACTATTTCAGAGGGCCCCAGAGAATAGGGGAATTAACCATCAGAAATTCAAGCTTCTTGGAACATTCCCATTGTGTTCTCGCACTCTGAACTCTGCAGGGTCCCGACACACATTGATTAGACTACGTCCACTCATTGACTGGCCAGAGACTGGAAAATTTGTATCCATGTCTCTGGGCTGTTAGCTTACGTCCCTGAATTACTCACCCAACAACACAAGTACCCACCTTGTGTGTTGTTGTGTGACAATGAAAGAGACTTTTGACGGCTTTTTAATGCCAGGTCAGAGTCCTTCAAAGAAAATTCATCTTGAACGGAGCTATTGCTGTGCACCATCAAGTGAAGAAAATGGTGGATCCATGAGTGAGCAGGGCATTAAGCTGGTACTAGCCATAGATATGGAAATTGATGTGCAATTGACATTCTCACAGCTTATTTGCCAGTGGCTGATGAACTGGAAAGTGCTTTGCAATATCTTGAGGTCATGGAAGCTGCTTTTCAAGTGAACCATCTTTTTTGTTCAAAGCAACCGTTCCAACAGACTTCTGTTTAATTCAGAATCAGTTGTCCCAACACAAGGTTTGCGGGTATCAGGCTGGTTTAGAAATTAGAATCCCTGCAGTGTGGAAACAGGCCCTTCGGCCCAACAAGTCCACACCGACCCTCTGAAGAGTAACTTGCCCGGACCTATTCCCCGACATTTCCCCCAACTAATAAACCTTCCTCATCTCCCCTTCTCCCACCTTATCTCAGTCCCAACCCTCGGACTCAGCACCGCCCTCTTGACCTGCAATCTTCTTCCCGACCTCTCCGCCCCCACCCCCTCTCTGGCCTATCACCCTCACCTTAACCTCCTTCCACCTATCGCATTCCCAACGGCCCTCCCCCAGGTCCCTCCTCCCTACCTTTTATCTTAGCCTGCTTGGCACACCCTCCTCATTCCTGAAGAAGGGCTTATGCCCGAAACGTCGATTCTCCTGTTCCTTGGATGCTGCCTGACCTGCTGTGCTTTTCCAGCAACACATTTTTCAAGTCAAGCAGCAAGACCTACTTACTCTCTTCCTGCATGACAATTAGTGCCTACCCATCTCAGAGGCATTCATGCTTTGGGCCCATTGATTTTTGAGCAAGAATTGCAGCTTCTCATCTGATCTAGTAAGCTTTATCTCTTGAAACATTTTGAGACTGCCATTCTTGAGATGTTAGTGTTTCTGACAAGGCTGACCCACATTACCTGGTTCACCCAACTCTTTTTTCAGAGGACACTTTAAAGTTCACTACATCGTCATGAGACTTGAATTATTATAAAAGCAACTCAGAGGTGGCATGGTGACTCAGTGGTTAGCTCAGCACTACCTCACAGCACCAGGGACTCAGGTTCAATTCCATTCATGCTGGGGCTGGTTTCCCTGGAGTGCCAGAGGCTGAGGGGTGACCTTATGGAGGTTTATTAAAATCATGAGGGGCATGGATAGGACAAATAGACAAGGTTTTTACCTTAGGATGAGAGAAACCAGAACTAGAGGATAGAGGTTTTAGGTGAGAGGGGAAAGATTTAAAAGTGACCTAAGGGGCAACATTTTCATGCAGAGGGTGGTGAGTGTGTGGAATGAGCTACCATATGAAGTGTTGGAGGCTGGTACAATTACAATATTTAAAAGGCATCTGGGTGGGTATATGAATAGGAAGGATTCAGAGGGACAAAGTGTGGACTGCAGATGCTGGAGACCAGATTTGAAAAGTGTGGTGCTGGAAAAACACAGCAGGCCAGGCAGCATCCGAGGAGCAGGAGAATCGACATTTCGGGCATAAGCCCTTCTTCAGGAAACTTCAGGATTCAGAGGGATATGGTCCAAGTGCTGGCAAATGGGACTAGATTAATTTAGGACATCTGGTCAGCATGCCCCGAAGGATCTGTTTCTGTGTTGCACATCTCTGTGATTCTATGGTTATATCTGTACGGAGTTTCCACACTCTCCCTGAGTCTGCGTTGGTTTTGTCTGGGTACACTGGTTTCCTCCCACTGTCCAAAAATTGTAGGTTAGGTGGATTGGCGATGGGAAATACAGGATTATGGGGTAGGTATCGGTGGAACACTCTTTGGAGGGGTTTTGTAGACTCGATGGGCTGAATGGCTGGTTTCCGCACAGTAGGGATCCTATGGAGGTAAGGTCTGGAAGATTTCCCTGCCTAACGGACGCTAATGAAGCAGGTATGATTTCACCACATCAACCAAGCTTTGTGGGTGTTTACATAGTGCCAGCTTTGATAATAGGTCATCTCCAGCTGTGAGGACGAATCTCCCAGCCTCTCAGTGACATGGGTGTTGGTGAGAGAGTTTTGGTAAATATGGTGCAATCAGCAGCAATGTGATTCTCAAGGAAAAATCTCGAGGAGACAGACATGTCAATCGTATTTTTTTCACTCAACAGTCTTTGTTGACTGGGGCCAGCATTTCTTGCCCATCCCTAATTACCCAGAGGGCAGTATGAGTTAATCTCATTGCTGTGGGTCTGGAGTCACATATAAAGCAGACTGGATAAGATGGCAGTTTCCCTCCCTGAAGGCTAGTCAGCCAGATGGGGCTTTTCCAAAGATTGACAATGGTTTCATGGTCTTCTTTCGACCCTTAATTCTGGATTCGCTATGGAATTCAAATTCCACTTCCAAGCCATTTTGGGAACTGAACCCAGGTCCCCAGAATGTGAACCAAGTGACTAGTTTAATTATTCCAGCGACAATTCCACAAAGCCATGAGGGCCCAGTCCAATTTGCAGGCATTTGCATGATGTTAGCACCAAATCTCATTCCCGTGATGTGCATTTTCCCTCTCCCCTCATGTATCAGAGAGCATGGAGACGCCAACAATACCTGGTATGAGCAGGACAGAGCAGGTCTTTGTGAATCTAACTTGCTGCTTGATACTCGAGACTTTAAACTGAAAGTAGAGCTCCCCATGTGCAACACCCTCCAACCCAGATCCCTGCTGGAGAGGGGAAGGATTGGTGCCTCAGTGGTGAGCACTGCTGCCTAACAGCACCAGGGACCTGGGTTCAATTCCAGTCTTGGGTGACTGTCTGTGAGGAGTTTGCACATTCTCTCTTCGTGGGTTTCCTCCCACAATCCAAAGACGTGCAGTTTAGGTGAATTGGCCATGCTAAATTAACCCTGGTGTTCGGGGATATGTAGGTTAGGTGCATTAGTCAGGGGTAAATATAGAGTGATAGGGGAGTGGAATGGGTCTGGGTAGCATACTCTTTGGAGGGTAAGTGTGGACTTGTTGGGCCAAATGGCGTGGTTCCACACTGTCGGGATTCTGTGATCACTTTGCCCATTTCTGATCAAATTCAGGCCTCTGTGATTCTTGCTATGACTGTGGACAGAATAGCTGCAATTATTCCTGCATATTCTGTTCTTGTTATGGATTTCTCACATCCACAGTGCTCTGCTGTTTAACATTGTTTACAGTGGATCTGGGATTTCCCCAGCTGATCTTGGAATTGTTCCTACCACCCCTGCACTATCACTTGCAAGTTACAGAGCTAACATGCAAATAACTATCAAACAAAAGCAACATTCTCTATTCAAATAACTGAGCCAGATTAGAGATTAGTTTACAAGTATAAAATGAGTAAGTTAAATATTGGTAAAAATGATAAATAGGCAGAGACAGAAGTGAATAATAATAATATCAAAATATGAATCCAGGCTGACTTACAAATGTATTGGCGTTTAGCACAGTCTGCATGGCAGTTTAACTGTCTCATTCAGAATTCTTAAATGGAACCGTTTGAACTTTGACTGGTCTGGAATGTATCCCCCTGTGGAATTTTGACACCATTATGATGCCCATCAGCCATGATTGAATGGCAGAGTGGACTCGATGGACCGAATGGCCTTACTTCCACTCCTATGTCTTATGGTCTTATTACAGCTCTTTGTGGGTAAATGCAGCAGCTCACGGTTTCAAAGCTGGTCTGTGCTGATCTATCTGAAAGTAAAGTTTAGTGCAATTGCCTCGAGAAGTAGTTTTGTGTGAGCATAAATTGGGACCCTTGCCTCCCCCCACTTCCCCGCCGCTTCCCCAATCCCTCCAAATACTGCACACAGTCTGGCCATTGTCTGCTGTAAGGTTGTGGATGTTGTGCAGGACTGGGACCAGATGTGACTGTGGTTGATCGTACAATTGAGGTTTTTTTTAATCATTGCAGGATGTTGGCATTGCTGGCCAGCATTTATTGCCCACTTCTAGTTGTCCTTGAAGACATTTTGTAGTGATTTGTATGATTCAATGGCTTGCCTGGTCTGTTCTGAGGGCAATTGAGAGCCAACCACATTGTGTGGATCTGGAGTCACATGTAGGCCAGACCAGGTGAGGATGGCAGATTTTCTTCCCAGGTTATAATCCAACAGGTTTATTTGAAAGCGTTACTTCGAAAGCTTTTGATTTAAAATAAACCTGTTGGACTATAACCTGGTGTTGTGTGACTTCTGACTTTGTCCACCCCTATCCAACACTAACACCTCATGAAGAACATTAGTGAACCAAATGGGTTTTTCCCAACAATTCACCATGGATTCATGGCCATCAGTAGATTCTCAAACCTAGATTGTTTTTTTACTGAATTCAAATTCCACCATCTGGAATTTGACCCCAGGTCCCCAGATTTCACTAAGGCATTCGATAAGATTCCCTATGGTAGGCTATTTCACAAAATAGTGAGGCATGGGATTGAGGATGATTTAGCGGTTTAGGTCAGAAATTGGCTTGATGAAAAATGACAGAGGGTGGTAGTTGATGGGAAATATTCATCTTGAGTTCAGTTACTAGTGGAGTACTGCAAGGATCTGTTTCAGGGCCACTGCTGTTTGTCATTTTTATAAATGATCTGGATGTGGGCGTAGAACGATGGGATAGTAAATTTGCAGATGACACGAAGGTCAGTGGAGTTGTGGATAGTGGTGAAGGATGTTGTAGGTTATAGAGGGGCATAAATAAGCTGCAGAGCTGGTCTGAGAGGTGACAAATGGAGCTTAATGCGGAAAAGTGTGAGGTGATTCACTTTGGAAAGAGCAACAGGAATAAAAAGTACTGGGCTAATAGAAAGATTCTTGGCAGTGTAGATGAGCAGAGCGATCTTGGTGTCCATGTACACAGATCCCTGAAAGTTGCCGTTCAGGTTGATAGGGTTGTTAAGAAGGTGTACAGTGAGTTGGCTTTTATTGGTAGAGGGATTGAGTTTCGGATCCATGAGGTCATGCTGCAACTGTTCAAAACTCTGGCACGGCTGCACTTGGATATTGTGTATAGTTCTGGTCATCGCTTTATAGGAAGGATGTGGAAGCTTTGGAAAGGGTTCAGAGGAGATTTACCAGGATGTCGCCCGGTATGGAGGGAAGGTCTTATGAGGAAAGTCTGAGGAACTTGAAGCTGTTTTCATTTGAGTGAAGAAGGTTGAGAGGTGCCTTAATTGAGACATATAAGATAATCAGAAGGTTAGATAGGGTGGACAGTTAGGGCGATGACTAGCACAGGGGGACATAGCTTTAAATTGAGGGGTGATAGATATAGAACAGATATCAGAGGTAGTGTCTTTACTCAGAGGCACTAGGGGTAGTAGGGGTGTGGAACACACTGCCTGCAACAGTAATAGACTTGCCAACTTTAAGGCATTTAAATGGTCATTGAAGAAACATATGGGTGAAAATGGAATAGTGTACAAAGTTAAAAATCACACAACACCAGGTTATAGTCCAACAGGTTTAATTGGAAGCACTAGCTTTTGGAGCAACGCTCCTGATGAAGTCTAGCAATAACACCTACGAGGCCATCACCTTCCTGTGGTTAGCTGACATTTAGAAGCTGGCTATGAGCGGAAAATGGCGGATCGTGGTCTTTATGTTCCTGAAGCAGGGATTATCCCATCGCTGGGCTGTGGAAAACACAGGATATTTGACCAGGATTCTTGAGGGGGAGGGGTGGAGGTAGGGAGAGACAAAACCCCTGTTGAGCTCCACCCCCTGGCAATGTTTACCCAATTTACATCAATGGGGATGGTAATTCTTCCAGTGGGAACACACAGAAATCTCTGTTTTCTCTCCACTGTTGCTGCCAGACCTGTTGAGTTTCTCTGTGTTCTCCAGGAGCCTTAATGTTCATAGCATGCCTGCCTGGTCTTGCCTTTTTATGGTGTGCCCCATTCGACTAGACTTGAAAAGAATCACCATACTTGCGTCTCACCTTGATGTTTAACAATGTTTGTCATGGTCACCAGCACTTGCCAGTTAAAAAGGTTCAATGTATTGCTGTGTGACACTGTGCTGTGTCAGTCTCACACTCATACCATGTGCCACCAGTGTCCACAACAAACACCACAGTCTTTAACCAAACAGCCAGGTCTCAGAGATGAATCATAGAATCCTTACAGTGTGAAAGCTGGCCATTTGGCCCATCGAATCCACAGCAACCTCTGAAGAGCATCCCTCTTACCCCACGTTTCCCGTGGCTAACCCACCTAGCCTGCAGGAGAAAGTGACCACTGCAGATGCTGGGGATCAGAGTTGAAACAGGTGGTGCTGGAAAAGCACAGCCAGTCAGGCAGCATCCGAGGAGCAGGAGAGTCGACGCTTCGAGCATAAGCTGTTCATCAGGAATGAGCGGTGGCCCAAGGGGGCTGAGCAATAAATGGGAGGGGGGTGGGGCAGTGGGGAAGGTAGCTGGGAATACGATAGGTAGATGAAGGTGGGGGGATGATGGTGATTGGTTGGAGGGGGTAGTGGAGCGGATAAGTGGGAAGGAAGATGGACAAATAAGACAGTTCAAGAGAGCAGTGCCAAGTTGGAAGGTTGGATCTGGGATATCTGCAAAATGTGGATTGGGGTGGGGAGGGAAATATATCCCCGGTGGTGGGATCTGTTTGTATTTGGTGAAAATATCGGAGAATGATGCGTTGTATCTGGAGGTTGGTGGGGTGGGGGTGAGGACAAGGGGGGGTTCTGTCCTTGTTGTGGTTGGAAGGATGGGGTTCAAGGGCAGAGGTATGGGAAGTGGAGGAGATGCACTGGAGGGCATCATTGACCACGTGGGAGAGGAAATTGTGGCCTTTGAAGGAGGCCATCTGGGATGTTCTGTGGTGGATTTGGTCCTCCTGGGAGCAGATGCGGCAGAGACAGAGGAATTGTGAGTTAGGAAGATGTGATGGATCAATGTAGATTTCATCAGGTTTTTCACTTCCCCTGCCCCCAACTTATCCCAGTTCCAACTCTCCAACTCGACACTGCCCTCATGAGCTCTCCTACCTGTCCAACTTCCTTCCCACTTATCCGCTCCACTGTCCTCTCCGACCTATCACCATCACCCCACCTTCATCTACCTATCGTATTCCCAGTACCTTCCCCCCCCAGTCTCACCCCCCCTCCCATTTATCTCTCAGCCCCCTTGGGCCACTCCCTCATTCCTGATGTTCAATATGTTGATTCTCCTGCTCTTTGGATGCTGCCTGATCTGCTGTGCTTTTCCAGCACCACACATTTGATGATATCATGGCCAATCCACCCTAACCTGCACAGCCTTGGACTGAGGGAGGAAACCAGAGCACCTGGAGGAAACCTACATAGACGCAGGGAGAATGTTCACACTCCACACAGACACCTGAGGGTGGAATTGTACCAGGTTCCCTGGCGCTGTAAGACAGCGATGTTGAGCACTGAGCCACCGTGCCCCCCTCAAAGTGATGTCATCCTCAGTAAGGTCAATGGGGCTCCAGCATACAATTGGTCAAAAGCAGCACTGTGATCAGTCCAGAGGCTTGGACAGGTCAGATTCAGCTTGCGCAGGTCAGGGTCGGGATCTCTGTCTCACTACAGTCTGGAGAGCAGGCCCATTCAGTTGGGGGGACATGGTTCAGGATCTGATCAGTCATCAGTCCTCAGGGCCACCCAGGTCCAAATCAGTGGGAAGGAGGAGAGGCTGGGCCACTGTCACTCCCAGGGGTCAGCACAAGGAATGTTGGTGGGTGGGAGTTAGTGGGGAGTGCATCAGGGGTCAGTGGTGTGATTGGGAGGTGGGAAAACTCAATGCAGAGGGTTGGAGGGAGCAACCTGGGATGCTGAGGGAGCAACAATGGTAAAGGGGGAGTAAATTTGACATATAAATGGGGAGAGGGGAGTGCATTGGAGGATGTGGGATGCTGAGGCAGGGTTTATAGACGGTCACTCCCCCCATGGCTGCAAACAGAGGGAGCGTACATCATGGCAGACAGCAGAAACAAACTCTAGTGAATGGTGTTGGGGTCAAGGAAGTCTCAGGTTGTGGGTGAGGCAACGTGGGGGGTGTGGGCGTGGTGATCGGTAATGATGAGTTGTGCATGGGAAGCAACAAATAGTTAGGGGCTTGGAGGGTTGGGGGTACTAGGCTGGAGGGGGAGGGTCAAAGAATCGTACAGTACAGAAGACGCCTTTCGGTCCATCAGGTCTGTGCTGCCAATATGCCACTGCCCACACTAGTCCCACCTTCCCCACTAGGCCCATGGCTTCAATGTTAGAACACTTCAAATGCTCATTGAAGAATTTTTTAAAGGTTGTGAGGTTTCCTACCTCAACTATACCCATCAGGCAGTGCATTCCAGACCCCCACCCCCACCCTCTGGCTGAAAACAGTTTTCCTTAAACTTCCTGCCTTCCACTTTAAAATTGGCTTCATCAAATGTTCTTGGTAACTAGGCTGACCCTGGACCTCCCTTTGTTGCCTTCCACAATCTTCCAATTCCAATGTGCAACCGATGAGTGGAAAGAGGCTGTGACTGTGTTTGGGCAGAGTCAGTGCTTTATCTCTGGGCCACAACATGAGCGCCATTTAACAGAGATGTAAGGTCCTTCAAGATGTGAATCATGAACTTGCTGAGTATAGATTAAAGCCATGTTTTTATTTTCACTTGTGTGACGTGGGCCAGGATTTATTGCCCCATCCTTAACTGCCTTTGAGAAGGTGGTGGTGAGCTGTCTCCTTGAACTGCTGCAGACCATGCACTGCAGATAGACCCACAATGCCCTCAGGGAGGGAATTCCAGGATTTTGATCAAGGAACGGCGATATATTTCCAAGTCAGGGTGGTGAGTGGTTTGGAGGGGAACCTGCAGATGTATCTGCTGCTCTTGTCCTTCCAGATAAAAATGGTCATGGGTTTGGAAGGTGCTGTCTAAGGATCTTTGGTGAATTTCTGCAGTGCATCTTATAGATAATACACACTGCTGCTACTGAGCATCAGTGACGGAGGGAGTGGATGTGGTGCCAATGACGCGGTCTGCTTTCTCCTGGATGGTGTCAAGCTTCTCGAGAGTTGTTGGGGCTGCACCCCCCAGGTCATCTCCTCTGCCCTGACCTCTTCAGCCATGTCCTGAAACAGACTCGCTACCACAGCCACATCTCCTTCCTCATGCAGCCCTCCACTCCCGCCACTCCAACCCCAAACCAGCAGACAAGGGAGGCACGGTGGTAGTTTGGCACACTGATCTTTACACTGCTGAAGCTAGACGCCAACTCGCGGACACCTCCTCCTACTGCCCCCTTGACCATGACCCCACCTCCCACCACCAAACCATCATCTCCCAGACCATTCATAACCTCATCACCTCAGGGGATCTCCCATCCACCGCCTCCAACCTCATAGTTCCACAACCCCGCACCGCCCGTTTCTACCTCCTGCCCAAAATCCACAAACCTGACTGCCCCGGCCAACCCATTGTCTCAGCCTGCTCCTGCCCCACCGAACTCATCTCTGCATACCTTGACACGGTCCTGTCCCCCTTAGTCCAAGAACTCCCCACCTATGTTCGGGACACCTCCCACACCTCGTCCATGATTTTCGCTTCCCCGGTCCCCAACGCCTTATCTTCACCATGGACATCCAGTCCCTGTACACCTCCATCCCCCATCACGCACGCCTCAAAGCCATCCGCTTCTTCCTTTCCTGCCGTACCAACCAGTACCCTTCCACTGACACCCTCCTTCGACTGACTGAACTGGTCCTCACCCTGAACAACTTCTCTTTCCAATCCTCCCACTTTCTCCAAACCAAAGGAGTAGCCATGGGCACCCGCATGGACCCCAGCTATGCCTGCCTCTTCGTAGGATATGTGGAACAGTCCATCTTCCGCAGCTACACTGGCACCACCCCCCACCTTTTCCTCCGCTACATCGATGACTGTATCGGCGCTGCCTCGTGCTCCCCCGAGAAGGTTGAACAGTTCATCCACTTTACTAACATCTTCCACCCCGACCTCAAATTTACCTGGACCATCTCAGACTCCTCCCTCCCCTTCCTAGACCTCTCCATTTCTATCTCGGGTGACCGACTCAACACAGACATTTACTACAAACCGACCAACTCCCACAGCTACCTAGACTACACCTCCTCCCACCCTGCCCCCTGTAAAAACGCCTCCACCGCATCTGCTCCCAGGAGGACCAATTCCAATGCAGGCGAACAACCCAGATGTCCTCCTTCTTCAAAGACCGCAATTTCCCCTCCGACGTGATCGAGACACTCTCCACCGCATCTCCTCCACTTACCGCTCCTCCGCCCTTGAACCCTGCCCCTCCAATCGCCACCAGGACAGAACCCCACTGGTCCTCACCTACCATCCCACCAACCTCCATATACATCGTATCATCCTTCGTCATTTCCGTCACCTCCAAACAGACCCCACCACCAAGGATATATTTCCCTCTCCATCCCTATCGGTGTTCCGGAGAGACCACTCCCTCCGCAACTCCCTCATCAGGTCCACACCCCCTACCAACCCAACCTCCGCTCCCGGCACCTTCCCCTGCAACCGCAAGAAGTGCAAAACTTGCGCCCACACCTCCCCCCTCACTTCCATCCAAGGCCCCAGTGGATCCTTCCATTCCTGTCGCAAATTCACCTGCACCTCCACACACATCATTTACTGCATCCACTGCACCTGATATGGCCTCCTCTACATTGGGGAGACAGGCCGCCTACTTGCGGAATGTTTCAGGGAACACCTCTGGGACACCCGGACTAACCAACCCAACCGCCCCGTGGCTCAACACTTTAACTCCCCCTCCCACTCCGCCAATGACATGCAGGTCCTTGGCCTCCTCCATCGCCAGACCATAGCAACATGACGCCTGGAGGAAGAGTGCCTCATCTTCCGCCTAGGAACCCTCCAACCACAAGGGATGAATGCAGATTCATCCAGCTTCCTCATTTCCCCTCCTCCCACCTTGTCTCAGTCCCAACCCTCGGATTCAGCGCCGCCTTCTTGACCTGCAATCTTCTTCCTGACCTTTCCGCCCCCACCCCCTCTCCAGCCTATCACCCTCACCCTCACCTCCTTCCACCTATCGTATTCCCAGCGCCCCTCCCCCAAACTCCCCCCTCACTTTTTATCTCAGCTCGCTTGGCACACCAGCCTCATTCCTGAAGAAGGGCTTTTGCCCGAAACATCGATTCTCCTGCTCCTTGGATGCTGCCTGACCCGCTGCACTTTTCCAGCACCACACTTTTCAACAGTTGTTGGGGCTGCACCCATCCAGGCAAGCAGGGAGTATTCCATCACACTCCTGACTCGTGCCTTGGTGATGGTGAACAGACTTTGGGAAATTAGGAAGTGAATTACTCACCACAGTATCCCTGGCTTCTGACCTTCTCTTGAGCCACTGTATTTATACATCTAGTCCAGTTAAGTTTCTGGCTAATAGTCATCCCCAGTACGTTTCCAATCATATAATCATGCATGTGCAATGTATACAGTACATAACTATTAGCTTACAAATTCTAGTCACATTCTACATTGGCCATGTCTTTGGGCTTTGCATTTTGAAAATTGACAACGCTGAGAAACAATAGTAATCCCAGGTGACCTGAGAAGAGGTGCCTGAGGGTCACACAATGCACAAAGATCACATAAGCTTCTTGGGGCTGTGATACTGATGACAGATCTAAGTTAAGATGTTCTTAGGTCCCTTCAGTTGGTGATATGTGGCTGGGAGAGGAAGAGTTCAGTACAGGTAATTCTTCTGTAAATCGATGTTGCTGTCTTGTGCAACCCCGCGTAATAGAAAAATTGCACTTTAGAAACATCGCTTAAAGTGTTGGCGAAGTAATTGTCAGTAAACACATGCTTTAAAAGTTTACACTTTTGAAACAGCGTCCCCATTTCAGCAATGGCATAACAGTGAAATGGTGTTCACGAAACCTGCATGGGTACAGCTCGTTGTAGCAGAACGACCTGGATTCGGACAGCCCTCTCAATGTGCCTTCATCAGAATAAGGTGCAATGTCAAAGTACCATGATCCTCCTTGTCAGAGTGCTCCATGCCCCATTGTATGGGGGACTTGGGTGAACACCATTTGTGAGTGATGTGAATGCTGATTGCTCATGTTACTAAGGGCCTTCTCTGTTTGCAATGAGATCCACTCCGTTTCGTTGCCAGGGGTGATTGACGGATCCAGCCGCAGCAAGGGTTATCGTCAGGGTTACTGTGATGCAACAACCATGCAGAGCAATGGAGGAGCAACAGCTCACTTCAGCAGATAACCAAGCTGCCTCAACATGGTGAGATCACAGTTGAAGGACCCCTCAGGAGGTACAGGAGGGTCAGAGTTTACTGCCTTCAGTGCCATTTCCTCCAGCTGAATGGGATGCAGTGTTGGCACAGACTAAGGCTGTCCTGGGACACTGTAGTTGAATCATGCCAACTGTTGGTGCCGGACAGAATCGGTTCTTATTTGTTTGATCACAGGTTGTGTGGGGGGAATCACTGGTTAGGTTAGTATTTATTACCCAGAGGGCAGTTAAGAGTCAACCACATTGCTGTGGTTCTGGAGTCACATGTAGGCCAGACCAGAGAAGGATGGCAATGAACCAGCCAGGGTTTTCTGAAAATGGATTCATGGTCACCATTAGCCTCTTAATTCCAGGCTTTTATTTCACTATCTGCTGTAGCAGGATCTGAACCTGGGTCCCTGAACATTACCTGGGTCTCTGGATTAACAGACAAGCGATAATACCACTTGGCCATTACCTCCCTTGGCCAACAAGATGACAGCTGTAAGTTCTGAAGAAGGGTCGCTGAACCCAAAAACGTTAACTCTGCTTTCTGTCCACAAGTGCTGCCAGACCTGCTGAGTGTCTCCAGCAATTTTTGCTTTCATTTCTGAAGGTGAAGGTGAGAACAGTGTTGAGCCACTATGTGACTGAGTCCTTCCTTGGGTCCACTGGATAGTTATGTAGGGTCTCTCAAATGCAAAAGCATCAAGGCTGGTACCAATGCCAGACCACATGACTCTATCTCAATTCCCCATAGCCAGGTCAGCGCTCGATCCCGGTGAGGGGGGGGTAGAATTCAGCAACATGGCTGACTTTCCACTGGTGCGGATGTACAACCAGTGCATTAATATGCAGATAAAATCATGTTACAGTTCCAAAGGAGCCATTGAATCCATTATGTTTACACCAGCTCCAGAAAGAGCTACCCAGTTAGTCCCATGCTCCAGCCCTATCTCACCTCATCAAATAGAAAAGGCTTCCATTCTGTCAATGTGCAAGTGTCATCATTGGCGCCAAGTGAGTGCTGCACTTTGTGAGAATGATGCTGAGAGGAACATCGATAAGTTGGCCTAATGAGCAAATACCTGACAGAGAAGTATGAGATATTTTGGTTGGTGAGATACAGAGAGACCACGCAGGGTCAATGGTACACCCTTCAGGGGAGTACAGGAGCAGAGGGACCTCGGGTTGAAGGGTATACAGAGGAAACTCAATTATCTGACATTTGCTTAACCAAACTTTGGATCATCTGAACAAGATCACAAGGTCCTGATGCATGGCTAACTATATTATCTGGCATTTGATTATCCAGCATTCGATTAACTGAATGAAATACTCCCGACCTGTGTCCTTCTGATAATCAAGGTTCCTGTGTAATTCACTGACGGTGGTGAGGCAAGTTAGAACGGTTGCGAAGAAGGCCTATAGGATCCTTGGGTTTATAAATAGAGACGTCGGGAGGTGATGACCTAGTGGTATTATCTCTGAACTGTTAATCCAGAATAATCCAGATAAAGTTCTGGGGACCCAGATTCATATCCTGTCATGGCAGACCCCAATAAAAGAACATCTAGAATGAAGTCATAGAGTCATAGAGATGTACAGCATGGAAACAGGCCCTTCGGTCCAACCGTCCATGCTGACCAGATATCCCATCCCAATCTAGTCCCACCTGCCAGCACCCGGCCCATATCCCTCCAAACCCTTCCTATTCATATACCCATCCAAATGCCTCTTAAATGTTGCAATTGTACCAGCCTCCACCACTTCCTCTGGCAGCTCATTCCATAGACACACCACCCTCTGTGTGAAAAAGTTGCCCCTTAGGTCTCTTTTATATCTTTCCCTTCTCACACTAAACCTATGCCCTCTACTTCTGGAATCCCTGACCCCAGGGAAAAGACTTTGCCTATTTACCCTTTCCATGCCCCTCATAATTTTGTAAATCTCTATAAGGTCACCGCTCAGCCTCCGACGCACCAAGGAAAACAGCCCCAACCTGTTCAGTGTCTTCCTATTGTGTCTAATGACCATAAATCCACTGTTGGTTGGCAGAAAAAAACCCATCTGGTTCACTAATGTTGTTACGGCACAGGGTAATTAATTTAAACCAGCAACACAGAAAAGATTTATATTGTGCTGCAATCTGTGAAAATTTGAGAGGCCAAGGACTATTTAAAGCAAAAAGTAACCACTTTATTTCTTAAGGTATAACAGACAATAATTAACTAACAACTATTTACAACTATATCCTTCCTCTAACCTATCTTTTCCTTTCCCCTTCTATAATACTAGTCTGATTAAACCTCCTGATTAAAATTTACCAAAAATTAAAGTTTTCGAAACCAGCCAGTTGCTGAATCTTCTATTTGGATCTTCCTGTGTCTTATTTTCTTCTTCTTGGGGATTATGCTTCACAGGTCAATAAAGGTACCTTTAAGAGAGCTATTCTCCAGGCAGGTGGCTTGGCTTGGCAGTTCTCCCCCCAGCTGTTCAATATTCCCATCTTATACCCCCAAAGAATCAGATTGTGTCATAGGCTTTTAAGATCGTCAATATACTAAATTCAAACTTGATCGGAATTTGGTATTTTTCAGAGTATCATTTAAACTGATTGGCCTCATTCAACACAGACATTTTCGGGTGACCAGCTAATCTTGATTTCTACCAAGTGTTACAATGCTACTCTATTCAGAACATTTGGTGCTATGTCAGGTAGTTCTGCTAGCTTTTAACTCTCTTAAGGGTAAAGTACACCCACATCTTCATAACAATGTACTTTTGGGAAGGAAACTGCCATCCTTATCTGGTCTGGCCTACATGTGACTCCAGACTCATAGCAATATGGTTGACTTTTAACTGCCCTCTGGGCAATTTGGGATGGCTAATAAATGCTGGCCTAGCCAGCGATGCCCTCACCCCATGAATAAATGAAAGAAACTATAGAGAAGAGAAGCAAGGAAGTGATGCTCCACCTCAACATACCATTGGTCAGACCACACCTGGACTATTGTGTTCAATTCTGGGCACCTTATTTAAAGAAGGGTGTTCTGGAGAAAGTGCAAAGGAGATTTATTGGAATGATACCAGGGATGGAAGATTTTAGATACGAGGAAAGATTAGAGAAATTGGACTTATTCTTCTTGGAGCAGAGAAGATCAAGAGGTGACCTAATTGAGGTGTTCAAAATTGTGAACAATTTTGATACTATAAAAAAGGATATTCTGTTTGCATTAGTTGATGTATCATTAACTAGGTGTCACAATTTCAGACTGTCAACAAGTGGGCTCGGAGTGAGATGAGGAGAAACTGTTAGAATTTGCAATGTGCCACCTGGGAGAATGGGGGAGATGGCTTCCATACGAGGTTGCAAAGGACAGTTGGATATATATCCAAATGTGATGAGTTCAGAGGGCTACAGAGATAGGGCTGGAGAATGGGATGAGCTGGGTAGCTGGTTCCCCTCCGACATAGTCGACGACGCTCTCCACTGCATCTCCTCCACTTTCCGCACCTTCTCCCTTGAAACCCGCCCCTCCAATCGCCACCAGGACAGAACCCCACTGGTCCTCACCTACCACCCCACCAACCTCCAGATACATCGTATCATCCTTCGTCATTTCCGTCACCTCCAAACAGACCCCACCACCAGGGATATGTTTCCCTCTCCACCCCTATCAGCATTCAGGAGAGGCCACTCCCTCTGCGACTCCCTCGTCAGGTCCACACCCCCGACCAACCCAACCTCCACTCCTGGCACCTTCCCCTGCAACCACAAGAAGTGCAAAACTTGTGCCCATACTTCCTCCTTCACCTCCCTCCAAGACCCCAATGGATCCTTCCATATCCGTCGCAATTCACCTGCACCTCCACACACATCATTTACTGTATCCGCTGCACCCGATGTGGTCTCCTCTACATTGGGGAGAGACAGGCCGCCTACTTGCGGAACATTTCAGGGAACGCCTCTGGGACACCCGCACCAACCAACCCAACCGCCCCGTGGCTGAACACTTTAACTCCCCTCCCACTCCGCCAATGACATGCAGGTCCATGGCCTCCTCCATCGCCAGACCCTGGCCACACCACGCCTGGAGGAAGAGCTCCTCATCTTCCACCTAGGAACCCTCCAACCACAAGGGATGAACGTAGATTTCTCCAGCTTCCTCATTTCCCCTCCCCCAACCTTTTCTCAGTTCCAACCCTCGAACTCAGCACCATCTTCCTAACCTGCAATCTTCTTCCTGACCTCTCCATCCCCACCCCCTCTCCGGCCTATCACCCTCACCTTAACCTCCTTCCACCTATTGCAATCCCAACACCCCTCCCCCAAATTCCCTCTCCCCTACCTTTTATCTCAGCCCGCTTGGCACCCCAGCCTCATTCCTGAAGAAGGGCTAATGTCCGAAACATCGATTCTCCTGCTCCTCGGATGCTGCCTGACCTGCTGTGTTTTTCCAGCACCACATTTTTCAACTCTGGTACTCCAGCATCTGCAGTCCTCACTTTCTCCTACCTGGTTCCAGAGCCAATAGAGGCACAATGGGGTTGGAAATCTCCTTCTGGACTGTGACATTCTGAGTCTATCTATGACAGCCAAATTTTCAAAATCACACAGCCATTATGTCATCAAGAAGCAAAAAAATAACCTCCAAATGCCACAAGCTGTCACTATTTTTCTTCTATATACCAATCATATACAAGGATCGGTAAAACAAAACGCATATTCTTTAGCTGAAATTAAGAATATATGCAAATATTCACTGGAACTCAGATTAGTACATCCGTCTTCTACCACAGCTGTTTCAGACTTGCCTTATGAATATGAAACTAGTCCATCATATACTTTTGAGTTGGATAGTGATTGACAATTGTTCAAGGTTGCAATGCACTTTTAAAAAAAGATGCAGACACGTCACATCACGACAATGAGCTCGATTAACAGTCCAGTTAAATGATGCTGGAAGAAGATTCAATTCCAGCTTTTTTATCAAGTAGATTTTAAAAATGGAATTAAATAACAGAGCCATGAAAACAAACCATGTGAGTGTGGCCAATTGAAAAGCCCAGATTACCGGCACAGATAAGATTGGCCGAACAGCTTCTTCTGCTTAATCTTAATTTTTTGCTGAAGCTGCACATGGGAATGTGACAATACTGCGGCTATAAGAGGTGTATATTGTCCTGGCCTCTTTTAACAGAGCAATTGAATGAGAGGCAGTGAACAGTCTGTGGTTGCACACACAGCTTGTGAAGCCTTGGGGTCTTTTTGGAAAGTTGGAACACAAGAAGCAACCTGGATGGGTGTCGCCAGCTCTCCCAGACCCGGACTTTTAGGTTTTTTTTAGCTTTTAGATTCAGCAGAAGCTGCTAGAGTTTTGAAGTAGAAGCTAATTTGTCCCCTCTCTTAGTTACAACTAGAAGCTGGAGTTTCCCTTCCTCCTCCTGGCATTGCATGTGAGAATCTGTGCCTGAATTTGCCTTTTTGCCAAGGCGTGTGATCATGGGATGTTACTATATTTGAACAGTTAATTAGAAACAGGTACTGTATCTGTTATAGTGTTAAGTTACTCTAAGTTCTTCTTTCTTTTGTTGCATTTTAACTGTAGAGTTTGAATAAATTGCTTAACATTGAGTAATTTGACCAGCTGAATTGCATCAGAACACTGCACCTTACATTTATCTTTAAAATAAGAAAACGTTAGGGTCTAGGCTTCCTCCTTAAAATATTTTGAGGGGTTCTAGTCTGGTCCATAACAGGATGTGGTCATCATGATTGATGCTAACATTGGTTACGTTTTATCTAATATCTCTTGATAAAATGGTGGCAAGCTGTTTTCTTGATCTACAGCAGTCTGTGTGGTGTAAGTAACTATTGTGCTGTTAAGAAGGAAGTTCCATGATGTTGACCTAGCAACAGTGAAGCAATGGCACTGTAGTTCCACAAGAAGATAGAGTGTGATTTGGAGGGAAACTTGCTGGTGTTCCCTTACATCTACAACTCTTGTCCATTGGGATGGCAATAGTCATGGAACCGGAAGGCGCTGTCTAGGAGCCTTGATAAAGGAGCTATATAAAACCCGTGTGAAGCCGCACTTGCAGATTGTGTGCAGTTCTAGTCACCACACTACCAGAAGGACATGGAAGCTTTGGACAGACAATGCAGAGAAGGTTCACCAGGCTGTTGCCCAAGGACATTGGTTATGAGGAAATGTTAAAAAGACTAGGATTGTTTTCACTAGAAAGATGATGGCTGAGAGGAGATCTGATAGAGGTCTACACAGTTATGAGAGGCATCGATAGGGTGGATGGTCAGAGGCTTTTTCCCGGGGTTGAAGTTTCAATTACAAAGGGACACAGATTCAAGGTGAGAGGGGGAGAGTTTAAGGGAGATGTGTGAGGGACGTTTTTCACACAGAGGAGCCTGGAACGCACTGCCAGAATAAGTGGTGGAAGCAGGGACATTGGGGACACTTGAGAAATATCTGGATGGTTACATGAACAGGGAGGGAATAGAGGGATAGGGACCAAATAAGGGTAGAAGGTTTGTTTTTTAGCTTAGTTAGGGCGTGATGATCGGCACAGTTTTGGAGGGCTGAAGGGCCTGTTACTGTGTTGCACTTCTCTTTTGTTCTTTTGGTGAGTTGCTGCAGTGTGTAACTTGTTGGTCAGGGGCCGTTAGTTCAGGTAGGCTAGACAACAATATAATACAGTGCTGACAGTACGGGTTCAATTCCCACACCAGCTGAGGTTATCATGAAGGAGTCTCCTCCTCAACCTCTCCCCTCAGTTGAGGTGTGGTGAACTTCAGGTTAAACCACCTCCAGTCATCACTTCCTAATAAGTCAGCAGCCCTATGTTCTGGTAAGGTGACGGCACCTTTACTTTATTGATGAATTTCAAACAGGAAAGTGTGATTGGTCTTGACAGGATCGATGTGGAGAGAATGTTTCCTGTAAGAGAGAATCTAGAACAGATATCACCTGTTTCCAACAGAGATGAGGTGAAAGTTTATCCTCAGACAGCACGGAGACAGGCCCTTTGACCCAAACTGGTCAGTGCCGACCAAAATGTCCATCCACGCTAACCCCATTTCCCAGCATTGACCCTTTTGCTTCTAAATCTTTCTTATCCATGTATTTGTTAAATGCTTTTTAAATGCTGTTAATGTACCCGCCTCAACCACTTTCTCATGCAGCACATTCCATATGTGCACCACCCTCTGTGTGAAAACATTACCCCTCAGGTTCCCTTTTATTCTTTTCCCTCTAAACTTAAACTAATGCCCTCTAGTCCTCGATTCCCCAACCCTGGGAAAAAGACTGAGTGCATTCGCCCTATCCATTTGTCTCATGATCTATACACCTCTATCAGCTTGTCCCTCAGTCTCCTACACTCTAAAGGAAAATGTCTTCGCTTGTCCAACCTCTCCCGATAACTTAGACTGTTGAGTCCTGGCAACATCCTTGTAAATTTCTTCTGCACTCTTTCCGATTTAATACATCCTTCCTATAGCAAGGTCACCAAAACTGAACACAATATTCCAAGTGGGGCCTCACCAACGTCCTGTATCACTGCAACATAACTTCCCAATTTCTACACTCAGTGCCCTGACTGATGAAGGCCAATGTGCCAAAAGCCTTCTCCACTGCTCTGTCTATCCGTGACTCCACTTTTAGAGAATCATACACCTGAACTCCAAGGTCCCTCTGTTCCACTACACTCCTTAAGGCGCTACCATTCACCATGAAACTCTTACCTTGATTTGACTTTCCAAAATGCAAGATCTCACACTTATCCATATTAAACTCCATTTGCCGTTTCTCAGCCCACTTCCCCAGCTGATCAAGGTCCTGCAGCAATTTCTGATAACCTTCCTCACTGTCCATGATGCCGCCTATTTTAGTGTCATCTGCATATTTACTAATCATGCCTTGTACGTTCTCATCCAAATCATTGATATAGCAATTAACTGCATTAACAGCAATGAGCCCAACATCGGCCCCTGAGGCACTTCACGAGTCACAGGCCTCCAGTCTGACAAACATCCTTCCACTATTACCCTCTGCTTCCTGCCATCAAGTCAATTGTGTCTCCAATTTGCCAGCTCCCCCTGGTTTCCATGCGAGCTAACCTTCCGGAGCAGCTCAGAGGTTCCTTCGGAGGTTCATGACTCTTTGGAACTCTCTGAAAGGGTGGTGGAAACAGAGCACTTGACTAGTTTTCAAGGCAGAGGGAGATAGATCATTTCTTATCCAGGAGGGTGAAAGGTTTACACGGATGGGTGGGAATTCAGGTTGGAGCATATTATTGGATTTGTCACAACCTTGTTGGATGACAGAGCAGATTCGAGATGCTGAAGTGACCTACTCTTACTCCTGTTCAGTATGTTCCTATGTATACACTGTGCATCAATGTTTGGGGGGGGGGGGAAGTGGAATGAATATTAATGATGGTGATGAGGGTGGCAAGTGGGTTGCTTTGTCCTGGATGAGGTTGAACTTAGAATCATAGAACCCCTACAGTGTGGAAACAGGCCACTTGACCAATAAGTCCACACCAACCCTCCAAAGAGTAACCCACCCAAACCCATTCCGCTACCCCTATTACTGTATATTTACCCTGACTAATGCACCTAACTACACCTGAACACTATGGGTAATTTAGCATGGCCAATTCACCTAACTTGCTGAACTGTGGGGGGAGGGGGAAACCGGAGCACCCGAAGGAAAAACACACAGGCATGGGGAGAACATGCAAGCACCACTCAGACAGTCACCCGAGGCAGGAATCGAACCTGGGTGCCTGCTGCTATGAGACAGCAGTGTTAACTGCTCAGCCACCATGAAGCCCACAGCTACTTGAGTGTTGTTGGACCTCCACTCCTTCAGGCAAGTGGAGGGGGGTGGGGGGTATTCCATCACACTCCTGACTTGTGCCTTGTCGCTGGGGGACGGACAGACAGACAGACTGACAGACCGAGAGATCAGGGTGCTAGGATGTGAGGTGCTCAATGTTGTGTTCTGGTCTCTGATCTGGTCCTATAGCCACAATATTTATACAACTGATCCAATTGAGTGCCTAGCCATTAGCAAACCCCAGGAAGTTGATTGGAAACAAAAACAGAAATTGCTGGACAAGCTCGGTGGGTCTGGCAGCATCTGTGGAGAGAAACCAGAGTTAACGTTTCAGATCCAGTAACCCACCCTTTTTTGGTTTTAATTCAGGAAGTTTGGGAATTTTGGTGCTTTAGGAATGGAGTGTAAACATGGGGAAATATTATTGAAACTGTGCAAAACATTGGAAAGACAGGACCTGGTGTAACAACATACAATTCCATCCCCTTACTAGATGCAGTTACACTGGGGGCAGTCCAGAGAAGGTTCATGTATTTTGTTCCAGAGATGAAAGGCTTGTCTTATGAGAAGAGATTGAGAAGTTTTGATCTATACTCATTTGAATTTCAAAGGAATGAGGGAAGATGTACAAGATGCTAAAGAAGATTGACCAAGGAGATGTAGGGAGGGTGTTTTCTCCTGTGAGGAAATCTGCAATGAAAGGTCATAGCTTCAGGATAAGGGAGAGCAAAATGAAAGCAGAGA